>NC_081413.1:753861697-754188156 GCF_030272615.1 Cryptomeria japonica
TAAGCTCAGATTCAAAGGGAAACCCAACAAACCTCTATATCAACCTAAAACTCTAAAGAGGTCATCTTTGATTATATCAGTAGCACCAAGAACCGTACCAACTGCCCCAATGAGGCTAAAAATCCTAGCCATACCATCTACAATACCAATCATCCCACCAATTAAACCAACCACTCCATCAACAGCAGCAAACGCATCAACAACACCATTAGTAGTATCAGAACCCCCAACAGTATCAACAACACTGACAATTCCATTAGAAGTAACATATCCAACAATGCCCATACTCCCAGTATCAGATTCACTGATACCAATAATCCTTCCTGCAGCACCAACCATTCCATCTCTGAAGGTACACCAACCAATCACACCTGCAATGTTTAACTCAAAGGATATCCCAGTTTGGTACAGTAATCGGATTTTAGAAAGAGACTTAGAGACTGACTCACATGAGTGGGAATTTGATTCCGTCCAGCTTAATACTTCAAATAAGGAAGACGCGTCACTACCTCTGCCTCACAAAGAAATCCCTATTTACAAAGAAGCACAAATTAAAACCTCTTGGGTTCCTGAAGTGGAAACACCTTCCACAGACCCTACATCACATCCTACACTTTATTCTAACAAGGAGAGTACCATCAACGAGCTTCACCACGTCTTAACCCTCACTGACACATCTTATGAACTTAACCTGATCGATGAGTTAATGCCTATTATCCATCCTGAACTCATCGAATGGAACCAACCTAATCCCCCATGCCTTGACCAATTCCAAAACAATGAGGTGATCATTGACTTTTTGGAACTATGAGATAACATACCAAGCAGGGATCACAAAGCTAGATTCACCATTGAACTTAATAGCGCAACATACTTTGGGGTAGATGCCAAACCTTTCAGCTGCAAAAATATAATAATAAAACTTGACCTTGTGGGTAAAATTCATCCATCTTCATCCAACAGCCACAAATTCATCATTACCGCCACCGAATACTTCACAAAGTGGATCGAAGTTGTTCCACTTACCGAGGTCACCGGCAAGCAGATCGCCTCATTCATCCTTAATTACATCATCTGCCGGTATGGTGTACCCATGTCCATCATCACAGATAATGGACTTCCTTTCAAAAATCAAGATGTATGTGAGCTCTATGAGAAGTTTCACATCCAACACCACTTTTCCACTCCCTATTACCCACAAGGAAATGGTCAGGCCGAAGCATTGAACAAGAACATATTAAGAATCCTCAAGAAGACATTCAATGATGTCGGTAGTGATTTGCACGTTCAATTAAATCCAGAACTATGGGCATATCGAACTAGCATTCAAACCCCTACAGGCGCAACTCTCTACTCACTGGTCTATGGCACGGAAGTCATCCTTCCTATTGAGGTCGAGATACCATCTCTACGGGTTTCCTTGCATAATATGATAGATGATGAAGCATACAGAGTCTCCTGCCTTCAAGACTTGGAACTACTTGATGAAAGGCGACACGCTGCATACAACCACCTGAAAGCCTATCAGTAGTGAATGAGCAGAAGCTATAATCATCGAGTTAGACCTCATACATTTGAGGTAGGTGATCTTGTTCTTAGAGAGAATCCTTGTAACCAATCAAATAGAGAACATCATGGAAAGTTTGAATCAAAATGGTTGGGTCCATATGTAATCACTGTTGTATTTGGGTCCAGGGCATATCAATTGGCTACTTCAGAAGGAGAACCACTAGCAGATCCGATCAACAACATGCACCTCAAACAATTTCATACATAAGTTGTACAGAGCATCAGGCTCCCATACATATAAGAAAAATACCAAAACCATTCAGATGAATTTCCTGAAGAAAATACAAAAAAAATCAAAATAGTAAAGAAAAGCCATGCATCCAAGCGGTAAACAACCACTTCGGTGGCACCTTGGGTAAGTACGATGGTGAAAACCTGGCAAATAGGCGCCGCTCGTAAAGGCTATGGATCCATTTTCTTTCAGACTTGTTGCGATCACATTCATTGCATCCACTCATCCATCAATCAAACCATGACTTGTTATTGATCTGCAATCAAGGATAGTACTTCATGCGTCTTGCATCCTGCTTTTTCATAGTCATGTCTAAACCGGGGGCAATTCTCTTAACCTATTGATGGAAGTGGATTTTGCAATGCTTGTGATTCATTGATTTTTTTTAATTCAAATCTGTCTCACAAAATCCAAAACATTCAAAATTATCTCACAAAATTCAAAAACATTCGAAAACAACTCACCAAATCCAAAAACATCATAAAACATAAAAAATTGATCAAAAACATGGCAATGCATAAAAATTCGTTGTACATACGCATCAAAGCAGATACAAAACAAACATTTTGAAATACTCAAATGATGACCACTTATCACATCGACCAAACAATCAACATCGACACGCAAACTACCTTAACAAGGATGCATCCTTCCTTACCCAAACAAAGACATGATAACCTTTTCTTTGACAAGAAAATTTTGTTTAAGCTATCAAGTACTTGGTCAGTTTGATACGTTATTTATTAATTTATATCAGGTTCCTACGCTACTCCTAGATATCCACAAGTGATTAGAGTAGCCGGGATGGTTCATAAATATCATTTTGTTTGTTGTCTGTGAATTATTCCAATGAAGTTCTGGGGCTCTACGTGGGAAGTTCACTAAGCTACGTGATCATATGCAAAATACAGTCATGGATCACTATGGCTTGCTGAATACAACATATACCTCGACCATATGAGCATGAACCATTATGGAGAGTCCATATTCTTTATCTATGTTGCTTTCTTACAGGTACAATGCTCCAAACTTAGTTCCTACTGCCTCATCCAAGATTGATACTACCATGCTCAATGATGAAAAATAAAAGCACTATGGATCGTCATTCCATCTCATCTGTTTATATTGCATTCTGTTGCATATCACCCATCCATTTGATCATTCAATATTCATATTTATGGTTTTGTATTCAAGTGTGAACAAGTTAAATATGAGAAATTATCTAAAAACGAATTGATCTTGGATATAATCACGACGGAGTTCTCTGATACATCATCAATGCATCATGCAAATTCTCACCAGCCTTGCATTCATCTATCATGAACACATGGCATCATCATTATATTTAGTTGCATTTAAATGCATCTAGTTCATTATCATTTACTTACATGTAGGTTCATTACATTCATTTTCAATATTCATTAAAGTGCATTTAATATCATTTAGTTGCATCCATTATCATGTACTTAGATTAGTATCCTTAAATCATTCATAAATCATTCATCATCATTTAAGTTTGTTTACAATACATTTGTCTAGATCTTTTTAGTTGCATGCATTTATTTATATATCCACTAGTTAAGTGCATTCATCTATCCATCCAGTATATTCTTATACTCATTTATTGCATCTTAAAAAGATTTCATTTATGATTCATTAAGATGCATTCATTATCCTTTTAATTGCATTAAGGTGCAGTTATTCATTATCTCTTAGTTGCATTATCCTTGCATTACCATTTCACTTAGTCATATTTTAAATCATTTAGAAATCATAACATTTGTTTATACATTTTTTTATATGTGCCTTCATTTAGAACTCATCACGTGAACATTTGTATTTTACATTTGTTTATCCATCTTACATTTATTTTTAACCATCTATACACATTTACATAAACCATTTGATTCATTGCATTTCGTCATATCAAACACAACTGCATATCATCATTTCATAAACATAAACACAAGTGCTATCTCCTTCATAGTTAGCATCATTTCATTATGCATACATCATCATCATGGCATTATATACGTAAAGTATTACAACCAACGCATCATACATATATTAACCTGCATCCACATGTTAGCATCACATTCATAAACATCATAAAATCATCATCATCACATACATATAGAAATCATCTCATCATCATCTACATCTAACAAGTAAACACATATAGCTAAGCATAAATCATAAACTCATCATCCTACATAAATCCATACATATCCTCAACATGCATATCATCACAAAATATGGGATCTCCTCATATATCACATCGTATATCATATCGCAAAAACATACATGTATCAGAATACAATGATGTCAAAAATATCGGCTACCAAGAGCCATCCAAGTCACAGTCCAAAATGACAATGTAATAAAATACATACAACTCTCTCAAATGGCACTCTGGCCAGATGTTGCACCACCATCACCACCTGCTCCCCCACTACCCCCTGCACCACTCACAATATCTTGTCATGGAGGACCCATCACACCACCACTGCTCTGCATCCTCTGAGACCACTCTGATCTCGCTTGATGCATCTGTGAATAGCTTAGTGCTCGCTGATTGGTTGGCACCGCCTGCTCATATAAACCCCGCCAATACTCTATCTCCACCTGAGCCCATCCGAACTGCCTCATCACCTCCCCAATAGGACCCTATGCTCCTACCCCAACTCATACTCTCTTCTGCAGCTCCGTCAATCTCTCCACCACATCATCTCTCTCCTGCAGCACTACAGTCAACTCTAACTATTGTGCAAACAACTGAACATCTCTAGCTGCAACCTCTGCCTCCATATCCTCCAGCCGAATCTGCAAAAATACTATCATTTGATCCCGAAGATCTCCTCCACCTATAGTTCCCTCTCCTCCTCCAGTGGCTCCCTCTCTCATATTCATAGGTGCCTCTCCCTCCCCCGTATCCATAGGTGCCTCTCCCTCCCCCATATCCCTACCACCTAATCTGACTCCTCCCTACATCAAAGGCCCTTGTGATAGTCGCAACGACTGCCCACCTCTCCCTCTCCACTGTAACCATCCACCTCCCCCACCACCACCTCCACCTCCAAACCCACCACCCCCACCTCCTCCTCCTCCATCACCTCCTCCTCCCTCACCTCCTCCATCACCTCCCCCACCTCATCCACCTACTGCAAGTCCTCACCCTCCTCTCCTCCTCTATCTCTGTCTCCTATCATCCTCAAAAGCCAGAATCGGCTCTATCGGATCCGATATGCGTGGAATAGGATGTGCAGTAATGTACTGTGTATACTCATCTGTCACCCCTGCATCTGCAATCCCCGACCTCATATACCATGGTCTTTCCTGTAAAGTCTAAAACTTTGCTAAGGCCTGATCATATGGTAACACTAGCCCCCACTGGAATCTCTCTCATACTGCCCGTGCATACTCCCCTAATCCACTCGGCAATCCCTACCTCCGACCAAACTGCCTCATCACTCTGCCAGGTACCTGTCTCTCCACATTGTAGGTTGTCCTACCAATCAAGTACCATGTCATAAATACATATGGCAAGGCCTTTGCATCATCATCCTAGGACTCACACTCAATATAGGGCCTCCATATCACTATATCTAGATCATCTAATGCCCGTTGCCACCACTCTAACTTCCCCAGGTGGGGCTAACTCATCATACCTCCGTACATATACAAATAGGGCTGATCCACTGCCCTAAATCTCAGACTAACAGGTCATGTCATGGGTAGGTGCTCCCATACCCAAATATGCAGCAGAGTGATCCCAACTCCTAGAGAACTCGTCTCTCGGTACACCACCTCATGCAACTCCCGATATAAGTGTGACAGAATGCACCGTCCCCATGCAAAGTGGGTCCCCTCAGTCATCATCTTCTCTATAACCTGGCCCAACCCACGGCCAATCCATGTGATCGTTGATCCAGGCATAGCAGGCTCCCAACAATCCCTGATAGTACAACTGTAAGTGGCTCATATAATGCAGCTATCTCTTCCCACGCTATCGAGCCATCATGAATAAACACATCCTCATGAAAAATCCACTGCACAACTATTGTCCCCCATGCTTGGTCATATGTCATAAGATCCCCTCGGATAGGGATGTGTAAGATCTGTCACACATCCTCCAGTGTCACGGTCATCTCCCCCATAACCAAATGGAACGTGCAAGTCTCGATGTGCCACCGCTCTGCTAATGTTGTCATCAAGTCGTGATTCATCTGAATCATAGGCATGTACATCACATCATACAGGCATGTTGCTGTAATGCAATCAATCTCGGCCTCTGTCAACCGATCTCTCAACTGCTGTGTGGCTGGATGCCTCTCCCACATCTGTAAGACGGGAAGATCCTCCTACACATCATCACACATCTGCATCATCATCAGTTGTTTTGTTTCAAACTTTGTTAAGTTTAAACCTAGGCTATCAACAGATACTTTGATCAAGTATCTTCGGGTCTCAACAAGTAAGCAATCATGGCAAACCTAGACTACAACAGACATTTATCATAATGACCTAGTCTCAACGGCGTTGCTATGGTTCAAAACAACTAACCTATCCATCCATCCACCATTGGCATCGGGAGATTATTTTTCTAACACTTGGGCATCTATTTTTCAGACAATAGTGCTATTCTGCTAACAATCACACTAAAACAACTACACACTAGTGCTAAAAAACCAATAGTGCTAGAACAACTACACAACAACATCATTTCAAGGCAATAGCGCTACAAGAATAGCTCGATCACGCTAAAACTACATTAGCACTAAAATAGCTACACGACTGCACTAAATCATGCAAAAGCACTAAAACCACTATGCAATAGTGCTATAGCGACACAATAGCGCTAGTTAAAGTGACAACAACGCTAAAACACAATTTTAGCGCTATTGTCTTGACTCAACTTAGACGCTTGAAAAAAGACATCAAAAATGCGTGAAAAGCAAAAATTCAAATTTGCGTACCACTGGTCCGTAGTTATCTAGCCGCTAGAATCGACGGACTCGCTCTAGCTGATGATCTACTATAGGTACTGGCATCCTGACTGTTGCTCGCTCTTTCACCAAAGTCAATATCAGAGCTTTGAATCATTGTGGAGATGAATGCAAATGACCATGTTTTTACCCCTTCACCCCCACATATACCCTTCGCTCGAACCCTAATTTTACCTCGCTCATCGTCGTGGTCCCCGTGAACTTCCAGCGCCTCCCATTTCTCCATTTTATCTCCGATTTCTTCTATTCTTTCATCGGTATTGCTAAATTATTTTCTTCTAGCTCCCCGCCAATTCTCGTTCATTTTCAAGAGATCACTTGATTTTTTGAAATTTTCCGGCCCATCTTTCGAGGAGGCATACCACCCATTAAATTAACATTTATGGGGCATTTTTCTTCACACCTATTTTTCTTTCTTTGAAACGATGCGATAAACCGCACCGTCTCAAAGAGGGGCAAATGTAATCACATAAATCTGTCCATTTTAATTAAATGAATATGTACTATTTATTTGATTAATAACCCACTAGCCAACAGTTAATTAAATTAACATTTAATTAATTCATCCTCAAATCATTATCCTATTAATTAAATAAATTATTCAATTTATTTTAATTCATTCATTAAACCAAATTCACAATCAATTAAATGAATAAATCGTATTTTTTAAATTCAATCCCCTTTCCTCTTTTAAATAAATAAATAAAATATTTATTTAAATCATTAAAACCCTCCCACTTGCATTCTCCTACAAGTGCAAGTTGCAATCACAAGTTGAAATAAATTTATTTTATTTTAATTAAAATCCTATTTTCGCTTACCCATCAAATCCACTTGCAATCCTAAATCCCTTCTAAATTCTTCTAATCACTTTCTAACCATTCCTAATTAGCCTAATCCATCCCCTAAATATTGTCACATTCCTAAGCAACTTGGAGTCACTTCTCAAAGCCTTCAAAGTCTTTGAAAAAAATTTAATGCTTTATGTGTTCAACAAGCTAACCTCTAAAGTCTTCCAAACTACTAATGGCTCTTACATGACCATTAATGGCTTTTACATAACCATTTATGGTTAAATCCACTTGCTCTCATGGTTAGAAACTTTACCTCTAACTCAATCCTCATTCAACCCGTGGGTCTCTTCAAGCATTTATTGCTTTGACCATGGTTATCTTCACTAACTCTTGCACAAGAGTTTATCCATTGGATAAAGGCATTATTCTTTGAATAATGAATTTATTCACTCAACTCAACATTAACTCTACCTCCCAAGTTAACCCCCAAGTCATGTCAAGTATTTAATGCTTCTTCCCTCTCCCCTCAACCCATCTCATGTTGACATTTGTCATCCTAGGATTGGATTGAAAGTCCTCACATGTATCTTAAGCCCTTCAATCCCGACCCTTGTTGAGATTACTCAATCTCAACTATCCATTGCTCCATTTTACTTATAAATAGAGCTCATGTCTTCATAATCCAGATCCTGAAAACTTGTATGTATTTAACCTATAGTGAAATTTAGAGAGCATTTAGTATAAGCATTTACATTTACTCTTTTGGACTAAAATTAACACTAGATTAGATAATAGTTTCATTTTTAGCTTGTTTACATTTGTATACTTTCGCAATCATATCACAATCTTGAATCTCCATAACACATCCAAAAAAATAGTGCAAAAAGCTACTAAGAGCTACACTCATTTGGGAACTTGGAGAGGAGAGGAACAAGGGAGGAGCAACTATGAGCATCTTAGTTAGCATTTGGAAGAGCATAGTTTATCTATTCAATGTTTGTATGCTTTTTAGTTCATGCTCAATATCTCTCTTGATATGCCTGTTTAGAATAATCTTTGGTTGCTAACACTAACATTTTATTTTTTATGTTCTTGTGCGTGTTGCCATCAAGCTGGATTTTCTAATCCTTTTTGCAGAGCATCAAAAGTGATTAAGAAATTCTTGACAAACCTTGTAAATGGCTGCAAAATCTTCATCATTGGGGTACAAATCCTTGAAGTAATCAACTCCAATACTCCAAATCTACACTTCTTGCACTGTTAGTAGCCTTCTACTTAAAGCATCTTATACTTTATTACACTGTCCTTTCTTATGCTTAATAGAAAAAGTATATGACTGCAAATACTCAACCCATTTAACATGCCTATGACTCAACTTATCTTGTGAATTCAGAAAACTTAAAACTTGATTATCTGTGTAAACAACAAACTCCTTAGGTAAGAAGTAGTGCCTCCACTTCCTAAGAGCTTGGACAAGAGCATACAACTCAAGATCATAGGACAAATACTTCTTATTGGCATCATTGAGCTTCTCACTAAAGAAAGCTACAGTTCTATTCTCTTGACTCAAAACAACACCAACTTCTATATTACTTGCATCACATTCAATTGTGAACAACTTATCAAAACTAGGAAGAATGAGTACTAGTTGTGTAGCTACCTTTTGTTTCAAAAGTTCAAACCCTTTGTTGGTTGCATTGGTCCACTGAAACTTAGTCTTAACTCCTCCTTTGATGGTATCCAACATGGGTGTACAAATCTCACTGAACCCTCTGATAAACTTCCTGTAGAACTGTGCCAAACCATGAAAACTTTTTACTGCACTTGCTGTCTTTGGTGCTGGCCAATTTGTGATGGCTTCCACCTTTGATGTGTCCATCTTCAAATATCCTCCTGAAACTACAAATCCAAGATAGACAAGTTCCTGCTACATAAACTCACACTTCTCCAAGTTTATTGTTAGTTGCTCATCATACAATTTTTGCAATACAATACTAAGATGCTCTTGATGTTCCTATTTAATTCTACTGGAAATCAAGAAGTCATCTAAGTATACAACAACAAATTTACCAATAAAATCTTTCAACACTTCATTCATGAGTCTTCATGAGTCTCATGAATGTACTGGGAGCATTACTAAGATTGAATGGCATAACAAGTCACTCATAAAGTCCTTCATTAGTCTTGAAGGTTGTTTTCCATTCATCACCTTCTTTTATCCTGATCTGGTGGTAACCACTCTTGAGATCAATCTTAGTGAAATACTTTGCATCTCCCAAGCAATCCATCAAGTCTTCAATTCTTGAGATAGGAAATTTGTACCTGATAGTGATTCTATTTATGGCTCTCGAACCTATGCATAGCCTCCATGTTCCTCCTTTCTTGGGTGCTAATACTGTAGGTACGACACAAGGACTTATGCTTTTTTTTATCAACCCTTGGTCCAACAATTCTTGGACTTGTCTAGCCACTTCCTTGTTCTGTTCTGGAGTCATCTTATAGGTCGCTTTGTTGGGTAATGATGCTCCTGGTATAAAATCAATCTGATGGCTTATGGCTCTAATAGGAGGTAGGGTTGTTGGTGCTCCATCACTTATGATTGCTTTGAAGTTGTCCAGTATCTGCTGCACTTCATGAGGTATTTGAACCTTCTTTTCTTGCTTTGCTTCCTTTGGTTTCACTATAAGAGCAAACCCCACTCCTTCTCCTTCCTTGAGAGTGTTAATGAACTCTTTTTCACCTACCAGTAATGCCTTTGGGCCTTTGGTTTTGCTGCTCTCTCCTTCATCACTTAGGGACTGAATGTGGTATGTAACTCCATCCTTTTGAAAAGAATAAGAGTTCTTCTCTCTATTGTGAATGGCATTTCTGTCAAACTGCCATGGTCTACCAATAAGTAGATGGCAAGCATCCATAGGTAGGATATCACATAAGACTTTATCCTTATAACTAGCTATGTTGAACTCAACCCATGTTTGTTCATTTACTACCACATGCTGCTCCTTGTTGAGGCAAGTGACCCTATATGGATTACTATGTGGAATTCTTTTTCAACTTCAGTTTATTTACTGCTTCCTCTAACGCAAAGTTGTCAGTAGACCCTGAGTCTATCACCACTCTACAAACCCTACCAAGGACCTTGCATTTGATTCTAAACAAAGCTCTTCTTTGAGTTGGTTCTTCTTTGATTGGCTCCTTAATCAAGGCTCTTCTCATCATTAAATTTTCTCCATCTTCGAGGGCTAAGCTCACATCTTATGTCTTGCTGCTTGTTGCATCTTCTTGTGCATATGTCACTCTTCTTTCACTTCCTTTAGAAGAAGAGGATTTCTCTAGACATCTATAGGTAGGGTGACCCAACTTTTGGCAATTGTAACACTTCATGGTGGAGAAGTAGGACCCTCTTCCAAGTCCACTAGATCTACCTCTTCCTGGGTTGCTAGATGATCCCCTTCCTCTATAGCTTCTCTTGCTATGTGAATCCTCTCTTTGCTCTATAAGTTTGGACTCTCCTTGGGACCTTTGATCTTCTCCTCTTCCACCAAAACTGCCTCTTTGGCCTCTACCATCTTTTCCTCTACCTCTTCCTCTGTTGCTTTGTTCTTTCTTCTTTTTACTCTTTTCCTCCACCTCCAGTGCCAATTGATAGCACTTATGCATAGTGTTAGGACATAACAAACTCAACTCCTCTTGAATATTCCATCTCAAGCCATTCAAGTATCTGGCTACCTTGATGCTCTCATCCTCTACCACCTTGGATCTCAGACACAACTTCTGAAATTCCTCAGTGTAGCTGCTCACATCCAAGTCTATTTGCCTCAAGTTTTGTCTCCTCTTGTGCAACTGGATTTCATAATCTTTAGGGATGTATGCCTCTTTCACCTTAGCTAACATTCCCTTCCAAGTGGCAATGGATTCTTGCCCTCTTTTTACCTCTCTTATTGGATAAACTTCGACCAAGTCAAGGCTGCTCCTCTAAATCTAGACTTAGATACCTTCACCTTTTGTGCCTCACTGATTCCATCACACTCAAAGTGATTCTCCAATCCATCTATCCATTCCAGGACTACCTCACGCTCCATTTTTCCACAAAAAAGTGGCACTCCTTCTAGGGATTTTCCTCCTAAGGCTTTAATTTCTTTAAGGAAAGGTTCTTCAGGTAGAATAGGGTGGTTCAGGAGTCCTATCCTCTTCTACAACTTCTTTGCCTTTCCCCTCATTGACCTTGATTGCCACTTTCTCATTTTTGTCTTCAACTATGTCTAGTTTGCTCTCCAATTGTAGCAATATTTCTTTCAGGAGTCTATTCTCTTCCTCCCGATCTTCTACCTTCCTGGCTAACTCTGCATTAGTCACCATTCTGAGACTATTTTCTCCTACTAATTTAGTATCTGACATTAACTACTTTCTTCCCAAGTCTAAACTTGTTCTGATACTAATATGATAAGGATGCTACCTAGTTTACCATCAATTGGGTTTCTTTGATGGTTTGCTTTGTTGTCCTTGATTTCAGCACGACCAAAATCATGAGGCAACCCTATGAAACTAGTCTATTTCATACCTTATGACCTCCAGAAGAGCTTGATCGACTCCGTCGGTTAGCTCGTTTAGCTTTTTGCTTTTCTATTTTTTATTGTTGTTTTCTAAGTTTTTTTAAGGTTTGTAGTTTTACCTGCAGGTCGGACTTTAAAGTCTGACCTGCAGGGCTCATTCTTTGCAAATTTAATTGCACATCAGACTTTAAAGTCTGATGTGCACATGTTTGATTTTCAACCTGCAGGTCGGACTTTAAAGTTCAAATTGTAGGTAATCCTTCCCCTGCAGTTCGGACTTTAAATTCTGACCTGCAGGTTGTCTAGTCGAAGAGTGCATGTCGGACTTTAAAGTCCGACTTGCAAGGATTTTCTTCCTGCATGTCAAAATTTAAAGTCCGACATGCACAGCGTAATTAAGCAATTGATACCGCATTTATTGCTAATGAAAGGGTTTATCCAATTGATTTCAGAGTTTATTTCTTCATTCTTGTTTGTATTTTCTTCTCCACGTGTGTCTTCCTCTATTTTCCTCCGTCTTCATTCGCCGACCTTGCTGATTTGTTGCATCTCCATTGGATTTTTCTCTCATTGTGGCGGAAAAGGTAGGTTTGTGTTTTTGTTTCGGGTTTTGCATGTTCTTTGCATTTTGTGTTTTCCCTTTATTCTTTTCTGCCTTGTTTATTTTTTGCCCTTCTAATCTTATCTTTCCCCAACCTGCATGACGGGGTTTGTTTCCCGATCCGCAGCTGTATAGAGCCCTCTTCACATATCGGATTTTAAAGTCTGATATGCAGGAGGGTAACCTTCACATATCGGACTTTAAAATCCGATATGCAAAGAGGAGAACGTTGGATCGACATGTTGGGTTTCAAAACCCAACATGTCAATTAGTTGTTTTTCCCTGATCAGCACATCGGATTTTCAAAAAAAGGTTTTGCACTTGCACATCGGACTTTAAAGTCCAATGTGCTAATGATCTTCCCTAGTTTGCACATTGGACTTTAAAGTCTGGTGTGCAGATTAAGATGTTTATCCTTGCACATCGGACTTTAAAGTCCGATGTGCAAATTTTATTCCCTGAAGTGTAGGTCAGACTTTTTTCCCCCACCTATTGTTCTGGCAGTTTTACTCTTAAGCTTGTTATGAGTCCAATTTATCGATTCAATTGAGAATAAATGATTTTGATGATGATGATAACTATCAAAATGAGCTAATCCTCAGTGTTGAATGCAGTCATTGTGAATGGCAAGGCTCCCTCAGGATAAATATGAGCCTTCCTCAAGTCAGTTGGAATCTTCTCCGGGTAAAACATCAACAAAAAAGATGAAGTACAAGTATGATAAGTACTTGAATCTGTACCCAGAGAGTTCAGTGGACTCAAACATCAAGGAGATTAGAGACACTGAAATTGGACATGTCAATATGCAGGAGTTTATTGACTAGGTTGAGAAAGCTCCTGCTCGCTTAACCAATCTAAGTTGCATAAATATGCATCCTTCCCAGTTGCAGCTCATGATCCAGAATTTGTACTTGCAGTAGCGGATCACTTTGATCTAAATACAAGATAGGCGAAGGATGCTGATCAAAATGTCATCATGACTCTGGATAGTGTGTTCTTCAACAATGTCTTCAAAGGCTCTTCAGTTGAAGAAGTAGCTGAAATTTCTCAAGAAAGTGCTCAAGAGTACTATGAGAAAAATGAGGTTAAATGCAAGAAAGTGATCAATATTGTGTATCTCTCTGCTGCCAGACATTTCACTACCACACGATGGCCCAAGTTCTTTCACATGAGTGACTTCAATGAGGAGTACAACAACATGGTTACCATGTTATCAAGAGTGAAGGGGTTAAAAGAATCTCATTACTTTCAAAGTTGGATGTGTTACTACATGAATATAATCAGGAAAGGGGTGAACAGATCAGTGATGTGCTATAAGCTCAATTGAAGGAAGTCAAAGTGACACTAAACATTTATATGACCTCATACCTTGTTTATGCAGCTTCTTCTATGAGGCAATATCCAGGTTTGTCTACCAAGGGTGATAGGAGATTGGTGTCTGTCTGGGAATACTATGATCAACTTACCATCAAGAATCAAGGTAGCCACTTCAGAAGAGTTAATGATGCCTTCTTTGTTGTGTGGAAGTGCATGTTTGATAAGAGCCTATAGAAGCAAAGATTATCAGAGGCTGCGTATAACAGGTATCTCATTTCGGATGCGTTTTCCTTCAATTCCCAACATTCACTTACATCTGGATTGGATGTTTCTTAGGTGAGCCATTCATTCTACCAAGGTATCCTTCTAACAAGATCATTCTCATAGAGTTGTGTTGACAACTAATATATGTGCATGAAAAGCAATCACAAGCACATAAGACTGGGTTGAAGTTCCTGGAATCAATTGGTAGGTACTCAGTCCTAACCAACCCCAAAGCCAAAAACATGGAGGAAGAAATACAGTGGAATACTATGAGAAGATTCAAGGCACGAAACAATTTTGACTATCGTGGCATAAAGAACAAACTCAAGAGGAGTTATACCCTGGAACAGATTGAAAACTTGGATTTAGCAAAAATCCCAATGACCATGGAAGACACAAATGACATAATAGACACTGTCTATTATGAGAAGAAGATTGTCGATTCTCCACTCCCACCAGTGCAATGGTCAAAGAAGGAAAGTAAATCTATCACCCAAAGGATCGCTCCCATCCTGACAAACACCAATGCTTGGCTGTTAAAAAAGAATCTTAGGATGAAACAACTGCCTGCTAGTTTTGGGGATGACAATAATAGTGATGGACCGATTGGCAAGACAACTACAACTGAGACAAGAACAAAGAGCAGGGCAGATCCACAAGCACTATCTTCAACTCTCGTAGTACAATCTAAGGGGAAAGGGCCCAAAATTAAATTTACAATTAAAGGGTCCAAGAAGGGTGAGTCATCATCAGCAATGCAGGGGACAGTCACAAATGAGCCAGAACAACTATCTGCCATTGAAATTGAAAAAGAGAAGGGGATTGAAGAAGGTGAAATTCCTCAACAAGAGGAAGCACACGTTAAAGAAACATCACATCTAGGTGAAGTTGATGCCCCGACCACTTCACAGGTACTAACTCATTTAGAGGTGATCATCCACTCTATTGATTCTGACTCTAATCAAGAGGATGAGGAGTTTCAAGATGGGATCTAGATATGGGCATGGCGCAGTCAGACGCTACTCAATAGTTTTTCACATTAACCAATTTCTCCAATTTGAATGATTTTCCTTCATCCACCATTGAATCTACGATGTTGGATTTTAATGAAGCCTTGGAAGGGGCATTTGAAGAACAATCTATAGTGAACTTACATGTTACTACAATCACAACAGAAATTCCACCATTGGTAAGTACTAAGGTTTCATCCACAATGCCTTCAATTCTCCCATATGCGACTAAAGAGATGTTAGCAACAACAACTGTTGTAACATTGACAGGTGTCCCACAAGATACTTCAACATTGATGCCAATGACAACACTCATAACTATTGTGAGCTCCAATCAGCCTACTCCTGAAATCTTAACTGAAACTCAGCAAGGAGCTACTACTCCATCAACCAATCCAGAATTACCACCTTGGATGGAGGTAGTAGCCCCTAAGAGGAAAAAACATGTAATTTATCCAGATGAGTTTGATTTTGAGCAGTTGGTTCCTCCGAAGCCTAAGGGAACAAAGAAGCCAAAGACTGTATCTCGGGTGTTAGTAGACCCGGCTTCTAAAAGAAAGTATGCTGAGGTCATGGTGCCATCATTAGATAAAGACAAAGACAACATATGACCTGAGGATTACACCATGCAAACCATAGAGCTCGAGGTAGAAAAACATGAGAGTGTTAAGTTGGATTCTCAGACAACTTTCAACTCTTTGTTAAGAAGATTTGATCAAGACAAGGATGAGAAGTACGAATTGAAGCAGAAATGTGAACAATTGACCAATGTTCTTTTGAAGGTCACACAATCTTCTCAAGAAATTGAGCCCATAGGATCCTCAATGGACACTGAAGCTCTAAAGAAAATTGAACAGGTAGGAGCCAAGGGCCGAGTGATGGATGAGTGGATTTCACGGCTAAGGTTAGAAGGCTCTCATCTTCTAAGTTCAATAGTTGGACTATTGGAGGATTTTGAAGTAATCCAAAGTCAAATGCAAGGACTCAAAACTTCATTATCGCAGGAGATTGAGGAAGTTGAGAAAAGTACGACACTTTGGAGCAAGATGGAGGACTTTAGAATAGATGTCCCTGTCAAAAATAAAGTAATTCCTATGAGGGAAAAATATATCCAGATTTTTTCATTATTGTCTCATAAGCAAGAGACAATAAGGTTAATGAATGTGGAGCTGGACCGAGAGAAGAAAGAAGGTGATGACGAGATTGATATCATTTTTGCCAAAGTTGTCGATCTTCCTTGTTATTTATATGATGGCAATCAGAATCTCGTTACTAGTGAAGCTATCACACAGGAATTCCTTTCTCTAATGGATCACTGCACAGGATAAGATTTCTCACTTGACACATTTGATAAGTTACTGGAGATTCAGGTCAGTTTTGAAGTCCTTGCATCCATGTTGAAGGATGTGAAAAAGAAACAGGTAAAGATTGAAGATGTGATTTCCCATGTTCACGTGATCACAAGTTCTACCTCAATGCCAGACGAAGCAGAGATGAAAGCCATCCTGACCAAGTTTGAAGAATTCCATAAATCAAATGAGGAGGAGAAAGATGAATAAAGCGTCCCCTTTTATCTTTTTCTTTTTATGCAGTTGCATCATTAGATGCTGCTAGTTTTCTCACAGCTACACATTTTTTCTTATGTTGTAGTTGTAGTAAAGCGGGATTGTGCAGTTGAATTAGTCAGTTGTGCCCACATTTTTCTCCATTCTTTTCCTATTTAAGGAGGACCTCATTTGCAAATATTTATCTTTTGAATTCTAAGCAAAACTCTACAAAACATTTACCTCAACTAAGACTTTGAGCTTTTGTTGTGAAGATTCTATCAAGCAAATAAAGAAAGCAATTTTGTTTGATCTCAAACTTTGTGTTGTATCAAGAAAATTGTTTATATGAGTGAATGTTCTTATGTTCATTACTTATATATATTCTTTACTTCTTTGATATTGGAGATATTGTTATGTGGATAAAAGAGCTCCTGAATCGTGCAAGTAGACTGTGTGCTCCTAGCATATTTGGGAAATCTTCTGATAAATTAAGTAATTAGTGGTAGGCTTTGTATTACTGCAGTTACTTTTAGTTTAAAGGATTAGGAATTAGTACTTGAAGACTTTGAGTTGCGAGTTAAATTTCTAATTATTTGTAATAATCAGTTTGAGTTAGTATTACATTCAAGAGAGACTTTGTGATACTTGATTGTAAGTTTTAGCGTAGTTTTTTAGATTCATTGTTCTTTTCTTTAAGTATCTAAAACGATAGATAAATTGTAACAAGGTGGAGGGAAAATACATAGACTCTGAAAAAAGAGAGTTTTATGCCCAATACCAACCCATAGATTTTGATTTCTTATTAATTAAAGAAGAAATTTCAAAGGGAACCTCCCCTTGATAAGAGGAGAGATTAATTTCTCAACATAGCTGTGTGTGAATTATATATTTTGCCATTGGTACACTGGTGACAAAATATTCACCCAACATGCTTCTATCCCTTTTTAGGTTCCAAGTCTACCCCTCTAGACTCCTAAGGGCTTCCCTACCATTTGTTTGCTCACCACACTCGATACAAGCTCATAAAGAAGCTTGTTCTCCATGCTCCTAGATTTTGTCACTATGAGTTGCAAAGGTGTAGGACTACCCTTGCTTACTTGTAGTCTGTAAAGTCATCTTCCTGTCTGATTTTGCAATCAGACTTCTACACCAGTAATCCTCTGCACTTACTCCTTTACGGTTACTGAAACCTAGCCAAACTTCTTCCAAGCTCGCCTAGGTTCAGTATGCATAAATGGCGATTGCCATTTCCTGGTTTCCTCCTACTGCTACTCTATTCTTACTATACATTTTCGACTCTTCCTGAAGAACTCCAATGGCCGTGTGGATCCCACGGTGGAGGTTCAAGACAGAGCCATATTTACACTATGAATTCAAAACAAAAAAAATGAACAACAAAAAGGAAGCTTTAATTACAGAACTGTAATGAAACAACAAAACAAGACAATACAACACTCAGCAATAGAAAACCAGAAAACAAACTTGTATGTACTTCTCTTGTGTTTCCTGTAGTATCCAACCAATACAATGCCTTACAATTAGTCTTTTATAGCTCATCCATCTGTCGTGAAACACAGACAGTTTCAAACTGGAGAAAACAATTTTATAATGGGTCATCGGCGCAACCTCAGAACCTGGCTTCCGATGCCCATTGGTGACTTACAAAGTTCGCACTTTTCCATCAGGTGATTGGGGTAACCAAAACACACCTTCACCGATTGCCGATAACCATGTCCACCACTCGCACTTTTCCCATTAGGCATCGGGATAGCAAGAAATTCCTTCGTCCGATGGCCGATGCTTTCCTCCGCTTCCTGGGCGTTTCCATCATGTCATCGGGAAGATAACCAAACAGCTATCCCGATCGTCCGATCTTGCTTGATCTCTCTTTTTGCACTCTACCACGTGGCACCCCTTGATTGGCTCTGGGGTCCCTACCCTGCCACCTTAGCACGACCTCACTAACTGCTCAGAATGAAGCTCTTCTTTGTCGCTGGGTCCCACCATGGTCACCAAGTCGCAGGGAATAAACTTCGTGCATCTCACCATAGTGGTATAGCGACAATCGTCTGATCATCCTGGATTTGCTCACTCGTTAACTTGCCTGAGCTTCTCTCTTGTCGGGCCCCACCTTGGTCGCCAAGTCGCGGGAGATAAACTTTGTGCATCTTGCCACAATGGTATAGCGACAATCGTCCGATCATCCCAAACTCACTCACCTATTAACCGATCAGAGGAAGAAGGTTCCATCGGGTTATCGGTGTAGCGTGAAACTACTCTCATCGATCTCCAATACTCTATCCAGTGAACGAGCACCAAACCACTGCTTTCTCATCCGGACATCGGGGTAACATGAAAATAATCCCACTGATACCCGATAACAACTTCTCCGAACACCAATGACTTATCGGGTCATCAGAGTAGGTGTGAACCACTCTGACTGATACCCGATACAACCACTCCAACTCTGGCAACTTCATCGGGTAAGACTTGTCGATCGGGATAGGTCTTGACAATAAGGAAAAATAAAAAAATTGCAACTAAGCAACCAAACAAACAGACTAGAGCCAGTCCTTATGTATTTACACGACCATTGGAAGGTCTCACAAGCCAAAACTAGTTAAGGTCATTTCAACCCTTAGGTGCTCCTGCACCACCGCCCCTCCATTATATATGTTTGAGAAGAACCTCACAACCTCCATGTTAATCTGATCAGCCTCTAAGAGTAAGTCTCCATTCTCATTCTTAATTGAGAAAATCTTATTATGAGTCCTCCTAACTTTGATTGAGGTGTGAAAAAATTTCGTATTTCTATCACCATCTTTAAGCCAAGTCTCCCTTGATTTCTGTCGCCAAAAGATTTATTCCCTCGCTGGAGTTTCAAAATATAACTTATTTAAAACCTTCTCTTTTCCATAGGCTTCTTCATCCATACCCTGAGAAATGATCTGCTCATGCAACTCTTTTAGCTCACCTTCTAACATTAGATTATCACAAAAAATATTTCTAAAGGACTCTCTATTCCATCTTTTGATTTGTTCTTTTATAAATTGAAGCTTTTTGAAAAAAATGAATGCTTTGTTACCCGTTACCTCAGGAGCTTGATGCCACCAAGAGTCCACATAAGTTCTAAAGTTTTTATCTCTCAACCACGTTGCCTCAAACTTGAAAGGACATCTATCTGGAGCTGAATCATCTTGTATTCTGAGACAAATCGGGTAATGTTCCAAACCTGTGATAGGTAAAATATTAGTTATACAAGTCTAATGTGTAGCAGACCAATCACCAACAATAAAAAAAATGGTCAAGGCACTTAGCTATATTTAAAAAAACACTCCTTCTATTGGTCTAGGTGAAGTCTCTCGATCTGAAAGGGAGTTCAATCAGACCATTATCCAACACAAAGGCACTAAAATCCTTGTGACTTTTGATCATTCCAACCTATCCCCCCCATTTTATCTGACGAGCGAATAAGAGAATTGAAATCTCCACCAATGATAAACAAATATTCCTCATCCTGTTTCAATATGATCGATAGGTCGCTCCATAGCTGTTTATTTTGGTCAAAATTATTAGGGTCATAAACATTTAAAACATAAAAACTTGTGTGCAACTATTTTGAGAATTTTTTTACCAGCTGCCACCATCTGTCATGACTAACCACTTTAACCTCTACAATCGAGGCTTTCCATAAGATAGACAAACCCCCCGAGGCTCCCTGAGCTTCAACTAGATGACAGTTCCAACTTAGGAATCTTCTAGCAAAAGAATCAATGTCTTCCACTTTGATTTTGGTTTCTTGTACCAAAATTAAGTTTGGCCTCACTTGATCAAGACATCTCTTGATCAGGCAGATCTTGTCGGGGGCATTGCATCCCTTGACATTCCACGATATGGCTCTCATTGCTTCCAGGAAGAGGCATAACCTCTTCTCGATCTCAATTTGCTTTGACCAGTAGCATTGCCTGCCATTTGTAGCTTAACCCTATTGGATTTAGCTCCCTGCTTCCCCTTCTCTCTAATCTTGGCTTTGGTTTGGAGGGAGGGTGTCTGTTCCAAAGATCTCTTCTCTGATTCCCCTACACATGCTAGTAATCCTAGATCATCCTCTTCCTCTCGAACATACATAGAAACATCCTCCATGTCTGAATCTGAAGAGTTACCAACACTATCCTACAAATCCTCAAAAGAACTTTCCAGATTTCTAATAGGAGAGATTTGTATATCCTTAAAGAGTTTTGAGTCAAATTGTTTGAAAACGTCCTTAAAGATGGAATCTGTAGTGCTTCTACAAGGAGTCTTTCATATGCTTCCTTATTATCCTTATTTGAACCCTTTAGCTCTGGCCCCTCATTGGTCATCTTTAAAGTTTCATTCTTTTCTTCAGGGATTTCATTATCTACAGACTCTCTCTCGACATTCCTACCATCTCTCATTATTTCTAAATCGAAGATCTTCTCCCATCCTTGAAGTTGTCTGTCATACTCTGAGAATCTCCTGCCCATATTAGAATCCACAATTCTATAAATGTCTTTCTCAGGTTTTGAACTTGATGAGTAAGTGTCACAATCAAAGATTTTGTCTATAATACTCTTTTGAACTCCACCCCCCCAGACCGAGTATGCCAGAACTGTCCCTATCAGCCTTCCCTTTAAAAGAATACAACACTTCCCAATCCATCTCATTCCATTGCTTTTCCCATAGATGTCCTTTTGAAAGTCTTATGATCTCATCAACTAAGTGAATTTGAGCAGTTTGTTTTCCTTTATCCCCTTCTCTGCACATCCCACTAGGATGAGCTACAACTTTACACTTCGAGAAAAATTCCATTTCCTCTTCAAACATAAGCTTTTGCTTCCAAACTCCTGATCCTGACTTGATTTCAATAATATCAGGGATAATGTGAATCGTTTGCCAATTAATACATATTCTTGTAAACATACTTAGATTATTCTTGTCAACAACTTCCTCTGCCGTTACAAACTCCCCAAGTCTATTACCTATCCTCCTTAGGGTTTCCACATCCTTATATTCTTGGGGCAAATTAGGAAGTTTTAACCAGATTGGAACTATGTTAGAAAACTCTTCTAGAGGATTGAAATTAGGTTTCCAGGGTTTAAATAAAAAACCCTTTCCCTCCATAAAAAGGGTCCACTATTGAGAATCCAATCTCTATCATGCATCGAAAGACACATAACCAAGAAAACACAATTTGCTGTTGTTTTAATCTCTATATTCTCATCCCACTATTCATTACACCAAGAACAAATTTTGGGAAAGGTAGGCCAAATGCCCCCCTGTAGACACCTAAAATTGTCATGTTTAATTAAATAAATATTTTATTTATTTAATTATCTAAGCCTAATTCTTCTATTAATTAAATAAATCCTTATTTATTTAATTAATTCATTTATCTTCTTCTAGCCTTATTTCTCATTTAAATAAATACCTTTATTTATTTAAATTTTCCTTTTTCTAAATTAAATAAATATCTTATTTATTTAATTGATCTCACTCCTTCTATTAATTAAATAAATCTTTATTTATTTAATTAATTCATTAACCTTTTCTACCCATGACACATGTCATTCATCTCTTAATTCATACACTACCTACCCCTTTCATTATTTTATTATTTCTTCTACCTACCCTCTAATCATAGCCGACCTCCTTTTACACCTCTCAATCTTATCCCTCCATTTAATATTGTGTCTTCTATATAAGGAGATACTTCCTTCATTATCAGACCCTAATCAATCATCCTAATGACCTAACTACTTGATCAATTGACTACTTGGCATATGCGATCCTACTTGCAACCACATTCCATTCTTTGTTGAGTTCTTGTGCATATAAAATCTGAGAGCAAATATATCAAGCAAGATCAATGGAGATAGGAAGAATGGAGATCCAAACCCTATTGCACATGTGATGGTATAATCTTTGTGATTTCATTTGATTTGCATTGTCTTAGGTAATCTTCATATGTTATGGTGGATCTTTGTTGTTGTTAGGCTAGGGTTTTGTGGTTGAATTCATTTAGCCTTTCAATATTGTTATTATTGTATCCATTTTCACCATATACATTTTGGCACGCCCCGTGGGACATGCATTTTTCTTAGATCTATGTTTTTTGCAGATTTTTCTAACCCTATATTGCTATTTTGTAAAACAATTTGGAGAATAACCTTGTGCAGTTAGGGTTTTGGACACAAAATCAAGATCTTGGAGAGATTCGATCATATCTCACAAATGGCTAGGAAATTTTGCACCAACTTTTTTTTGCAAGTTGAAAAAAGTATCAGGAGCTCTCAATCCAAAATTCAGAATTTTTGGAGCACATTTTCATTTTCTATGAATTTTTTATGATTTTTCATAAAAAATTAATTTTGGGAGCAAATGAGAGACTTTTTCGGATTTTCTTACATTTTTGGAAATCTCTCATAATTATACACAGGATCTGTTCTTTGTGATTTTAATTTTGATGCAAAATATTTCCCTAAAAATCGGATCTTTAAAAATTAGGGTTTTTCCTTATTTTGATCAGATATCACAAATGGCTTCGAATTTTGACATCAAATTTTTTGTGCAGGTTAGGAAAAGTATTAGAAGAATTCAGTAAAAATTTCAGATTTTTTGGATCATTTTGTCAATTTATATGAATTTTTTATAAATTTTGAGAGCAAATTAGCGAATTTTTTGGATTTTCTTACATTTTTGGAAATATCTTAGTATTATACACAGGATCTGTTCTTTGTGATTTTAAATTTGATGCAAAAGAATTCCTCAAAAATCAAATCTTTGAAAATTAGGGTTTTGCATTATTTTACTCATATCTCACAAACTGCTTGGATTTGTTGCAGAAAACTTTTTGTGCAGGTTTGGAAGACCATCAGGACTCTCCAGCAAAAATTTCAGATTTTTTGGATCGATTTTGCATTTTATATGAATTTTTTATGATTTTTCATAAAAAATTAATTTTTGGAGCAAATTAGCAAATTTTTTGGATTTTCTTACATTTCTGGAAATCTCTTGAAATTTTACAGGTGGTCTTTTTTTTTATGATGAATCAGATCTTTGAATTGGTCAACAAAACACATCGTTGAAGGCCCCTATTTCACAAAGTCTTTTGGATCTAAAATTTACCTAACTTGTGTGCTTGCAGGAAAGGGTGATCATTTGAAACAATCCAAACTACTAATAAATCTTTGTTGCAGGTCCTTGGCAAGGGTTTTTGGATTTTTATTGTGTGCCTTGTTTTCATAGACTAGCAAACACTTCAATTGGTGCACTAAAATTGAATCATTGTCTTTTGTGTCTAGAGCAATAGGCTCTTTTTGTTTAATCTTTAGAGGGCCTGTCTTCCCGTGTGGTCATTAGGACTACTAGTGAGAAGAGAACGACCCAAGTGGTAGCGAGGAAAACCCATCTCTTCCGAACCACTATAAACAACTATATTAATGGTGAAAACTATGGATAACGTGTGCTGATTAGTTCATACTGACACTATGTCTCCCCATAAACCCGTTTGATCAAATTTATTTGATCAGTTGTAGGGCGTAACCCCTACCAGCTGGGAGCCTTCTATATTTACAGAGCTGAAAGTGCCGCATGTATGGCCACACGAGCGAATGCCCTTACTAGCACCTTTTTGTTTTAGAAGCCAAAATCCTTCTAGTTGTTGAGGCAGGAGGTCGAACCTCTGGTAGCGGCCCACACACATACGGTTCTTAGTAGAGATACAAAGTTCGCCATGGGGAGTTTTCATGGGGACTGATGCTTGGCTGACCCGAGAAGTGAGTGCCGAGGGTGGAGCCAGTGAGGTCAACCATCTAAGTATCCGCTCTGAATAGCGTAGCCTCGGGGGTAAAACCCCATGTGGGATCAACAACTATTGTCTTGGCCAGCCATAAGAATTGTGCTTGACTTATTTTAAACATTCAAAACATTCAAGACCAAACAACAAAACATTGTATCTTTTGTGTCTTCAAGTGTATGCAAAACATTTTTACATCAAACAACACACTTTTCTTGGAGTCATTTTGAGTCTAGACACTTGCAAACATTGGGTCTTCATCAACACTGTGTCCTCTTGTCACGAAAAAAAAATAAAAATAGTCAAACAGTCAAATTTGGTCACAACAAAATGACTTCACAGATTGGAAAAAATTGCACAAATTTTACAGAAACGCGTCTCTGTCGAACATAATAGCGTTTGTGTTGTATAACCGCGTCTGTGAAGGGCAGAAACACGTCTATGTTCCAAGAATCAACATTACACTTTGCAAAAAAATCTTAGAAATGCGTCTGTGTTAAACAGAGCCACGTTTGCGTCAGGAAACCGTGTCTGTGAAGTATACAGGCGCGTCTGTGTTCAGAATTGAAAAACTGTTATAGTCCAACAAACAAACGCAATCAGTTTCGAAATTCTTGAGCTTCCTAGGTTGTTTCTCCAGGGTTCATCTAGCATTCAACCCGTCTTTGGGTCTCACAAAATCCATCATTGCGTCACATCTCACTTTACATTCACATTTGTCTAAACTTGAGTCAAAAGGTCACTTGCTTGTCCTCATCATACTTTGTCAACACACTACATACAACAACACTTTGCTAAGTGGTCCCTCATCAAGGTTTCTTACCTTTGGGTCTCATTTGGTCTTACTTAGAGTCAAGGTCAACTTACCTCATCAAGGGAAACTATCCTCTCTTTGGAAGTCACACCTACTCTACTACATACATACTTGGTCTTACACTTTGGACATTGCAAGTACACTTTAGATTCATTTACATTCCATCCATTTCTTGGTCTTCCATACTCTTTCCATTTTTCATCTAGTCTCACACATCTTGGTCAATACCTAGTTCATGGTTGAAACCCGCCTTCAAAAATCTAGGAGAGAAACTAAAGAGGCTCAAAAGTCCACAAACATGAGTTCTTATGAGTATGACAATGATATCTTTTTCAATTCAGATCATACTACATTACCTGACATGGATGCCTATAGAAACATTCCAAATGTTGAGAACATGGACACTACAAACAACAATGCCACACATAATGACAATATGGACAACTTTTCAGTACATTCAGCAGATGTGGAAGAATCCATTATGAATCCCCATTTCAATCGATTGGTTGAGGAAATAATGAGGAGGGATAGACAATACTTCTTACAAATGATGGCACAAAGTGGAGCCAAGATACCTCATGATTTTGACATGTCTCAAATAATGGAAAATCGACCTTTGCAACAACCTCACTCAAACATGCATCAAAGGAGGCCTAATAGTGGAGGCAATAGAGGACCACATATGGTACCTGAATCACCATCATCTTTGCTTCAAAAACCAGAGGTCCCATACACACATGGTCAAGCATATGATACTCACCTTCGCAGACCATTATGGAAGTCTTATGCAGAGAAATATGCTCAATCGCATACCAATGCTAAGGATCAACCACCAAAGCAATTGGATATTCAAAGGCATGCTCAAAATTTGGACACAAGGAAACCCCGTGTCAAATTTGGGGGCAACACATTAGAACATGACATGCCTGTAGAGTATGGTATACATGGACAAAATAGATATTTCATTCCTCAACATGAATCTATGCCAAGTGGTCCATATACGCAGCATCACTATAGACCTCCTCCATATGAACATGTGTATGATCAATATCATCCATATATGCAACATGCTCCTCCTCCAATTGGTGCCTCAAGCATGGGGTATGGTCCAAGAAGTCGATCTCCACCTAAGAGCAATTTGGAGCAACAAATCAGGGACTTACAAAAGAAAATGGAGGACATAAATACATCAAAGCCAACATACACAATGAGAGACATATGTCCCTATCCATTTGACAAAAGCATTCCAGTGCCTCCATTTCCTACACACTTTGTGACGCCTAAGTTTGATAAGTATAGAGGAAAAGGGGATCCTAAGGCACACATAAAACAGTTTTTCATAGCTTGCATTGAGGTAGCAGCGGAAGAGACATATTTGATGAGATTATTCCCACAAAGCCTAGGTGATCAAGCTATGGAATGGTTCTCCCAACTTCCAGTTGGTATTAAGTCATGGGGTGACTTAGCAGAGGCATTTATCCAACATTTCTCCTACAACATAGAGACAGACATATCAGTCACTACTTTGTGCAACACCAAGCAAAAAGAGGGAGAATCTTTTGCATCATTCTTACAAAGATGGAGAAATCTAGCCAGCAGATGCTCTTGTGAAATTCCACAAAAACAAATGGTAGAAATGTTCACCCAGAATGTTAACAAAGACATTGGCTATGATCTAAGGAAAGCTTGTTTGTCTACCTTCAAGGACGTCATTGAAAAAGGCTTAGCAACAGAAAAGGTCCTAATTGAACAAGGAGTCATTAAGGTATTCAAGGAAAACAAAGATGACTTTAAAAGAAAAGACAAGTCAAGATTTTGGAATAAAAACAAGAACACAGTCAATGATGGTGTTGTTGATGCCAATACAGTGCGACCCAAATTCATTTTTTCCGGATCAAATCAGGTGAATACTCAAACAACTTCTAAATCACGAAGGAAGTACACTCCATTGGGAGAACCACTTGAGTCAGTTTTCAAAAAGCTAGTGGCAAACAAGGTAATCACTATTCCAGATTTTCCTCCATATGAACCAAAGGTTAAACCAAATTGGTGGAATGATGATGAATTTTGTAAATTTCATAAGAGCAAGGGTCATAAGACAGGAAATTGTCATCGATTGAAGAACATCATACAAGATCTTATTGATAGATGTGACATTGAGATTGAAGGGCACTCATTCAATCAAGAACATGAGATGTTTAAGGAACCATTCCCAAAACATGACAAAGGAAAAGCTAAAGCCACAGATGACCAAACCAACTATACCAGAGCAACCTATAACTATGATTCAACTATCAATCACATCTCGATGGACAATTATGTCTCTACCATTATCATCAAGGACAAAAACCCTGAGAATTCTACCCAAAGACCCAAGATTGTCTTAAAAGGCGTTGGATCTTCTTCCGAACCTACCTCTGAATGTCATGTTACAACCCGTCGAGGTAAAATCACTTTGCAAGGTGCTCCAACTAAAAACACCGCTTCCTCATCAACCAAACCTGAGTATGACCTTGTAGAACAATTAGGGAAGACACCCGCGTTCATCTCCATTCTTGAGCTCCTACGCATATCCCCCGCACATAAATCCATTCTTGACAAAATCTTGAGAGAAATTGTCGTTCCTACTGATCTGAACGTGGACCAGTTTCAAGCCATGGTGGGATACCTTTCCATTCCACACTCCCTTACATTCACAAAAGCCGATGACGCCTCCATAAGTCAGCCACATAATGCACCTTTACACATTGAAGCCTTCATACACAAATATAGAATCAAACGAGTCCTGATAGATGGAGGAGCAGGTCTAAACATTTGTACATTGAGCACTATTAAACAATTGGGATATTCCGACAAAGCTGTGAATTCTACAAACAAAATTACTATCAAAGCATATGATGATGAAGAGCGTTCATCCAAGGGTACAGTCACCTTACCTCTCAGAGTTGGGCCAGTTACAAAGGATGTGGTTTGTCAAGTCCTAGACCTAGATCTCACATACAACATACTCTTGGGACGTCCATGGATTCATGAGATGAGCGTAGTCCCTTCTACATATCATTGATGTATCAAGTTTCCACACAATGGAGTTGAAGTGACCGTCAAAGCGGATCCAAATCCATTTATATATTGCAATAATCTGCGACCTAGATCAGAAATAACAATTCTAGCTAATCGAGAAGCTGTTCCATCTTCAGCATATGTGGATCCAGAATCATTGAAAGCTTCTACATCAAAACAAACAGAGCTCAAAGAAAAATTCAAGGTTAAAGACCTAGGATGTGGTGAGTATATATTTCATGTTGACCAACTCCCACTATCTCCTAAGACATTCAGTCGACAAGAACAATCTATAAACAATTTACAAGGAATTGGGTGTGAACCACCTAGTGTTGTGGCTACTGAGTCTGAATGCAAATCTCCTCCAGTGGTGCAAGCAACTCTTGATATCAATAGTCCTAAGAGTGGTTCCAGTGAAGAATCTATTGAGCATATCGCCAGCCCTCTTGAGAACTCACATAGCCTTACCATATCATCCACTCATTCCATTTCCACTCCACTTCCAGACTTGGATCAACAAGAATTACAAAAGCCCTTACTCATTGGGGATCAAAAATCAAGCTTTGAAAAGAAAAATCTAAAAGTCAATAATAAAGAAAAGTCCTTTAGTCCAAATCAAAATCAAAAGCTATTGGATTCTGCAAAAATCAAGGTCAAGGATAAAAATCCAATGAAAGAAAAAGAGCAAGAGTTGATCTCCCCTAATATCAAAATAACTGGGGGCAAAAATTCTACAATTGCAAGTCAAAAAGATTACTTGTTGATCCTAAGTCTCCATCATGCTATCCTACTTTCACTTCTTTTCGCAATCATAAGCCTTCATCACTCATCTACTTGTTCCACACATCCTTTCCCTTCTGGTGATACATTATGGACCTTTAATGGAGCTTCCTTTAAGGACTTTGTTATCAGGGATGCCCAAACTTCTTCAGGTGACACACATACGGGCCTGTGTAGTCCACACACTAGTAATTCTATCTCAGTTCCTTCATCGAGGAAGACATTCAATCAAGCTACGCATCATTCAGTTAAGGAACAATGCAACTACAATCACAAGGTAAAGCCTCACACATTTGAGGTAGGTGACTTGGTTCTCAGAGAAAATCCCAAAAATCAGCAAGACAGAGAGAAGAAGGGCAAGTTCGAACCAAATTGGCTTGGTCCTTATGTTATTATAGTAGCATATGGATCTGGGGCATATCAGCTCTCAACTACAGAAGGTGAACCTTTGGAGGATCCTATCAACAACATGCACCTTCGTAGGTTCTACACATAGCTCTTTGGAATATCCTAAATTCAAAAATACAAAAAAAAAAATCAAAAATTTTAAAAATACAAAAAAGTTCAAAAAATTCAAAAATACAAAAAAAAATTATAAAACAAAAAAAATCGTTACTTGGTGAAAACCTAGCAAACAGGCGCCTTGTGACACAAAAAACATTGAAAAATTGAAAAAAGTAAAGAGAAATAATTTCGTCCAACGGTGAAAACCACTTCGGTGGCGCCCTGGGCAAGTACCATGGTGAAAACTGGGTCACCAGCGCTATGCGTAGAGACATTGCTCCTCCCTCCTTCAGGATTCACTTTCATCCTTTCACTTTGCACACACTCACAACCTATTTGTTCATAATAAACTTACCCATTCCCATCATGGCTTGTTATTGATCTACCCAAGATTGGTTAGCCATTCATAATAAACCTCCCGTTTCACCTCCCTTTCCATCCATAATAAATCAGATCCTATCTGTGGCTAAGGAAAATCCTACGTCTAGTGATGGGTGTGGAACTGAGAACATCACATGTTTCGAGAAGTACAGTTTCTTCCAGCTTCCTTCAGTCTATCCGCGCACAATCTGCAATAAAGGAACATTTGCATCACAGATCCGCAATAAAGTTTCATCTTCTCCACAATAAAGTATCAGTTTCATGGATTCAGTCAGTTTCAGATGAGACACAACAGCAACAATGTGCTTCAACAAATCAAATCTTTCAACAGACTCAGACAACATTATGGTTTAGTGCTATCTATCCATTTTGTGAAAGTAAACATTGTGACCACAATCAAATAAGACTTATACAAGTGACAAGAGACACTAAACTTGAGGACTACAGTGGATGTTGGTGTCGAGTCCTTGTTTTGTTTAGATTTTATCTTTTGGTGACATGTCTTTTAGTTTTTCCAGGATGTCTTTGACTAGAGATTCTATCTCCAGGATGTCTTTGACTAGAAAGGCGAGGATGGGGTATCGTCACCTATTTGTATTTGTTGTTTGTGGATTGTCTCTTAGTAATGCTATGACTTGTCTAAGGATATGAGGACACTGTGAGTCTAGTATGAACTGGGGCATTCTTTGTTTGTGACTGTCTTATCTCCATGCAAATAGGTACAATGACTTTCTAGGTCGAACATATGCCTCGATTGTCGTAACCTACTTGCCATAATAAAACTCAATGATGCCAACGCACAAGAAGCTCTTTCACTTTCATATCTTCTATCTTTCATCCCCCTTTCTTGATTGACCTTCATCGTCCTTCTCGAGTCTGCGTAGCCTGCTATCACATGACTGAGTATAATGACACACAAAAAATATTTACATTTCATGTAGTTGCACCTGCATTACCACATATCTCATTTCATACATACATATAGATATCACAACTGCATCACATCCTGCACACAACACCTATTAGCACAATTTACATTTGCATTATCATATTCATTTGCATTACATACATTCACATTTGCATCATGCATACACATATAAAACATAAAAGAACAATAAAACATATTGCATTGCATCATATACATATTTGCATCCATATCATAAGCATCACATAAGAACATCTCATCACATAGGTACACATGCATATAGCTGTCGCAAAGATGAATCATCTCATATATATATATATAGTGTCATGATACAACGATGTAAAAAATCATATGGCTACAATCACTCGTAGGTGTCTACATCATCAAACAAAATGGTACAAAACTGATACAAAGGAACCTACTGATAACTCCTGCCAATACTACTGGTAGTGCTAATCCTGTCTATGTCATCGTGTCCCATGCCACGTGTCCCACCCTCATCTCCAGTCCCGGATCCCGGAACACTCGTCTTAGGGCCTCCCGGTCTCCATCTCGATCATAGGGAATCAACTCCCCATCGATCAGTATCCTCAGGATCCGGTATACATCCTCCAGGGTGACTGTCATCTCACCCATCGACAAATGAAAAGTACATGTCTCGGAGTGCCATCTCTCCGCCAGTGCAGTCAGCAATCCCATGTTCGCTCGAAACTCAAGCACATACAGAATATGTTTCAATCCCATAGCCTCAATCACAGCTCGGTCCTCGACTGTCAACTCAGGTCGCAACCTTTGAGTCGATGGGAATCTCTCCCGTGACTCCAGCATAGGCAAATACTCTTGCAGTCAAACAAATCAATCATGTCAGTCATAGTGGCATTCACTGTTCATCACAAAATGCTACTTTTTATCCAAATGCATATTGCTATCTACCCTAGTGACACTCACTGTTCATCACAAAGTGTTGCTTCTACCTTAGTGGTACTCCCTGTTCATCACAAAGTACTACGTGTTTTGCACTCCTTGTTTATCACAAAGTGCTGCTCACATTTGCACTCACTGTTCATCACAAAGTGCTGCTCATATTTTAGTACTCCTTGTTCATCACAAAGTACTATGTCTTGGTACTCACTGTTCATCACAAAGTGCCTCGATCTATCCTAGTCTTCCTTAGAGGACCTGCTTGAGTGTATCCTCTCAGCAGCTTATCCAATTGACAACGTATGTTCATCACAGAACTGCCGATTTGACCTAGAAGACGCAAATTCACATTTTTGGACACAAACGCGCTTTTCTGACATAAACGCTCTTTTAGATGCATAAACGCGCCTGGCACCAACGCAAACGCGCCTGGACATTTTTGACATTTTTGGACCTTAACCTAGAGCGCATTTATTACCTTATCTAGCATGCATTAATGACAACAATAAATGCAACAAAGTACGAGGAGGTTTTGTGGTACTTACTGACTCTCCTGCCTCTACTGGCCTCTGGAATCAGCGAACGCGATCGAATCTGTGAATCAATGCCATCCCTGCTGACTACTGCTGCTCTATCTCGCTCTGCACTCTGATCTCTTGGATGTGTGGATGACAAAGGAGGATGTTTTTCCCTCGTGGTCTATTTTATAGACTGCCCTAGCCCTCATTTCCCGAGTCAATCTTCATTATTCCGTGACTCTTTTACTTTATCCGGTCAGTCCATTCTAGCCTCTCTTTCTTATCGAGAGATTGTCTGCGATCTTTTTAGACATTTTTTCATCCAATCTCTTGAGGGGGCATATCATTCCCATCTTGGGGCAACTCTGTATCAGTTCATATTATCTTCTTTGAAACAACGCGACAAGCCGCATTGTCTCAAAGAGGGGCAAAATGTAGACACCTAAAATTGTCATGTCTAATTAAATATCTAAGCCGAATTCTTCTATTAATTAAATAAATCTTTATTTATTTAATTAATTCATTTATCCTCTTCTAGCCTTATTTCTCATTTAAATAAATACCTTTATTTATTTAAATTTTCCTTTTTCTAAATTAAATAAATATCTTATTTATTTAATTGATCTCACTCCTTCTATTAATTAAATAAATCTTTATTTATTTAATTAATTCATTAACCTCTTCTACCCATGAAACATGTCATTCATCTCTTAATTCATACACTACCTACCCCTTTCATTATTTTATTATTTCTTCTACCTACCCTCTAATCATAGCCGACCTCCTTTTACACCTCTCAATCTTATCCCTCCATTTCATATTGTGTCTTCTATATAAGGAGATACTTCCTTCATTCTCAGACCCTAATCAATCATCCTAATGACCTAACTACTTGATCAATTGACTACTTGGCATATGCGATCTTACTTGCAACCACATTCCATTCTTTCTTGAGCTCTTGTGCATATAAAATCTGAGAGCAAATATATCAAGCAAGATCAATGGAGATAGGAAGAATGGAGATCCAAACCCTATTGGACATGTGATGGTATAATCTTTGTGATTTCATTTGATTTGCATTGTCTTAGGTAATCTTCATATGTTATGGTGGATCTTTGTTGTTGTTAGGCTAGGGTTTTGTGGTTGAATTCATTTAGCCTTTCATTATGGTTTAAATAAAAAACCCTTTCCCTCCATAAAAAGGGTCCGCTATTGAGGATCCAATCTCTATCATGCATCGAAAGACATATAACCAAGAAAACACAATTTGCTGCTGTTTTAATCTCTATATTCTCATCCCACTATTCATTATACCAAGAACAAATTTTGGGAAAGGTAGGCCAAATGCCCCCCCACTTCATAAAAAAAACTTTATCTTGGAAAAAACGGATTGACTCACTCCATTCTATATTGTCAATCTCTAGAGAAACAACCCGACTGTATTGAGAGTTAGGGTTTACCTCTAAAACCTTTGCAGCCTCCGTCGAGGGTTTAGGGTGCCAAAAGTTCTCTTGCATAGATTTAAAATCCACTCTCAGACCATTCTGAATAGCTCGATATCATTCAAACCTATTCCACTGTCGCACCCAAGAAGCCCTGTAGTCTGATTTGTCCTTCATTTTCCAACGATTAGAGTTCACCGGAGCCTTCCATGAACAATTCGATTGATTGTTGCCATTTCTGGAATCATTGAATTGGAATCCATTAAATCTTCTGTTCACTGGCCATCTATAGTCTACTCCACCCCTGTAGTGAAACCCTTCATATCGCCTGAAACCAAGCCACAAACGCTTCTCCGCCATTTCTATCTTTATAGAACCAAATTTTTTTTAAAAGTAAAAATAATAATCACTTTTGATTGGTACAAACTAATTGATTAAAGCGTTGTAATGAATACAATAATATTGGATACCACAAATACTAATAAAGAGATGAACTGAAATATCAAAGATGTGGGCGCAATAATAATTTGCTGCAAGAGGGACTAACAATTCTGGCTACCAGTCTACGGTCTCTAAAATCTAGAGACTACGTAAACCAACCAACAAACTGAACTTCTAGAAACGAATTTCTTTCCACCTAACTTTTATTGCCTTCGCTTTCAAGAACCCTTTTCTTACAAAACGGCCGCAGGCGGAATATTGAAAAATTCATTGCGAATGTATCAAACGATTTTAATTGAGCTGTTAAAGTCAAAGATTGGAAATGAAAAACCTTAGGCTGAGTAACAATGCCCAAATAATTCTTCTGTTGGTCCTCGCCGAGACGGGAAAACACATTCAAGAATAGTTTAAGGGGCGATCGTCACTTGGCAAGATTGTTGGTCTGTAAGGATGCAATTCATATCTGAAGGATTCATTTCGACTTCACAAGTAAAATTAGACTGAGAAAATCAGAAATTTATATGCTCCTCTGGTCGATTTCGCTGCATTCAGTGAAACCCTAAAGTGTCTAAAGAATCCTATGTCGAAACGTCTAATAAGCTGAGTCAGGCTGAGGCTTTGAATATTTATTTATATAAAGATTGTTGTTATGCATAGATCGAGAGTTGTGATGGCATGGAATGTGTTTAAGTTTTGCACGGTGATGAGGGGGCTGGGGTCTCTGATGATATTGTTAGTGTTAGGGATCGTGGGCGTTACATATTACGCGGTCGTGATAGCCAATTACGGTCCGGAATTGGCCAGCGGAGGCTTGGAAACTGCAACTTCTTTTCTTGTATTGGTGCTTTTCCATGGTCTGGTGAGCGACCTGTCCGGAACATTTTGTTCTTTTACGACAAATTTTTGTTTATTATTACTATTTATGTTATTTAATTCTCTTTCATTTGGGCGGTAAATTGAAGGCCACAGGGTAATAGCAGGGTCTCATTCAGCCGCTTAGCTAATTTTTGTAAGCCGTTGCAACTTAAAATTTTCATGAGGATTTCTTTTGGGGGCTGGTGGTTTTATGAAATTTCTTCCAACTATGATACCTTTGTAATTAATACATTTGGAGGTAAAATCTTAAAGGAAATGTAGAAGAGACGGAATGCAAAATGTACAGCAATTGGTAATCTTTTGTTAAGCAATGATTGCACAATTTTAACCCCCCTCTCTATCCACAGCTAAACTTCCAAATCCTAAACTATAGGTGCTCCTCTAATTCAGGAGAAGAATCTAATTATGCACTATGAAAAAATTACATGGGACGATCGGAGCTTTAAAGTTTAAACAATTAAGCAGTAAGTAGCTACATGGGACCATGCTGTATGTGTTGAGGCATTATGAAAATTTGTAAACATGGATCAGAATGCGATGGTCAGGACCTTGTGTATATCTTTGTTATGCCACAACTTTGTGTATGTCTTCATTATGCTATGACTTTGTGTAATCTTTTGTTAAGCAATGATTGCACAATTTTAACCCCCCTCTCTATCCACAGCTAAACTTCCAAATCCTAAACTATAGGTGCTCCTCTAATTCAGGAGAAGAATCTAATTATGCACTATGAAAAAATTACATGGGACGATCGGAGCTTTAAAGTTTAAACAATTAAGCAGTAAGTAGCTACATGGGACCATGCTGTATGTGTTGAGGCATTATGAAAATTTGTAAACATGGATCAGAATGCGATGGTCAGGACCTTGTGTATATCTTTGTTATGCCACAACTTTGTGTATGTCTTCATTATGCTATGACTTTGTGTTAGTCTTCATTACACCATGACCTTGACTTGTGCCCTCTTTACAACACTACCTTGTCCGTACTCTCCTTACACCAAAACCTCTCCCCTTACACCAAAACCTCTCTATTCACTCATTGTGCCACAACCTCATCCATGCTCTTGTTGCGCCATAACCTTGCCCATTTGCTTGGTGCTCCACAACCTTGTTTGTGCCGTCATTGCACCACAACCTTGTTTGTGCCATCATTGCACCACAACCTCATCTTTCTACAACCTTGTCCATTCACTCATTGCTCCACAACCTTGTCCATGCCCTCATTTTGTCACAACCTTGTCAATGCTTTCATAGTTCCAAGACCTCGCCCTTGCCCTTGTTATCCCATGTTGTTGTTTGTGTCTTCAATGTCCTTATTACAACACAATCTTCCCCACGTTCTTGTCATGTCTTAAGCTTGTTCATGTCCACTTCATGTGACGACCTTGTCCATGTCCCCATTGCACCACAACCTTGCTTATACACCATGACCTTGATCATGCACTTGTCACACTATGACCTTGTAAATGTTCACATCCTTATGCCACGACCTTGGCCATGTCTACCTTTTGCCAACATCTCCCTCCCTTCCCCCACCTTTCTTACACCACAACCTTGTTCCATGTCTTCATTATACCACAACCTTGTCACATGTCTATCATATCACAATGTCGTTGCATGTCTTCATTATACCACAACCGTGCCACATGTCTATCATATGACAATGTTCTTGCATGTATTTGTTATACCACAATCTTGCCACATGTTTGTCATACCATAATGTTGTTGCATGTATTTGTTATACTACATCCTTGGCGCAAGTTCTTTTTATACTACAATCTCTCCATATGTGTGTTGGAGTTGTGGGCCACCTTATTGGGGTGATGTTTGTGTAGAAAATGTTGATTTATTGTGAAATTTGGTAAAGAATATATTTGCTTTTGTAATGTCAAATTTAGGGGATTAAGAATTTTATTTTGCGTGCAAAATTTCTCATAGTTTGCATTCTCAACAAAATCCAATGTTTTGTTTTTGATCATTGAATTTTGGCATGGCATATTTTGTTTTTGTTGGCCTGGCGTATTTTGTTTTTGTTGGCCCATTGTTGCTTCTAAGTGGTTGATGAAGTTTCTCAAACAAGTCAGCCATTCAATGCCTCTAAGTCAAATACAATTGTGGCATTGGAGAATTTCTTGGTAGTTGAAGCTTGAACTCACATGTCCTAGCAAGTGTGGGGAGATTTTGAGCTCTAAGCCTCACTAATTGAAAATCAAAAGTATAAAATTGAGAAGGTTTTCCTTTGCTTAATTTTGTGACTTAACGTCCACAATGAGAAAATAGTTCAACAATTTGACCGATTGCAATTTAGGCATAATGGTAACATGGAAATGCTGATTCAAGTTCTCATTATGTTTGTTTTTCAACAAAATTGGCACATGTTTAAACAATTGTTAGCAACGTGTGATACTATAACATCCATATCTTGCTTTGCGTGCCACTTAATTTTATGAACTGTAGGAGTTAATGTTGAACTCTGTTGACGTGTCTTTTGTACACGACCAAACACAAAATAAAATACCTAAAGGTACCTTATCCTCTCTTGAACAAAGTTTCCTGACTGCTGAAGATCTCGCCGAAGGATCAGTCGGAGTTACTCCAAGGTTCTGATATGTAGGTTCTCTACGTGTGGATAAGCTCTTTGCGGTACGATGTGATTTTGTTGGAATCACAAGGGGACTTACTTTAGACGACCTGAACGTCTGATTTGCTTTGGATATTACTGGAACGTGGAGTTTCATCGGCCCTTGATTTTGAAAAAAGGAAAAAGGATAAGGGTTGGAACGGGATCTATTTCTAACACTAAGAACGTAAGAGCAACGAATGACCTTTGATGAAATTCTAACTAAGTCTTGCTTTGACATCCTAGGATCATCTCCACAAGATTAGTGCGATCTTCTGAGGAAAGCTTTATGATGTTTAGATCACTGCTACAAGCATAGACACCGTTAGGTTGATGCATATCAATGAAGAAGCGATAATTGAAGTTAAGCTTAAGGTGAATGATTCCAGTTGACTATGTAAGGCAAGTCTGCAATCAACAAACCGCTAGTAGTATGGATATACGAATTTCACCGTTGATCATACAAATTTCTTCCATTCACCTAATAACATGAAATCAAATTTGATAAGTATAGAGACCATGCAAATTGTTGAATCGACCCATAGAATTCACCATTTCTTCAATGAAGTTTGCAAGTCTTTTGCAACAATATCTTGGCAACAATCTTTGCCTTCTCTTTCTACTCCAGTCTAACTATTTCCTACTCTCTGACTATTCACTAATAGCTAACTATTAACCTTTACAAATGAAGAGCCAGAGCTTTATACAGAGAGCCCTTTACAGACAGACGACTCTGATTGACTGAGAATCAATGGCTAGGATTACAAGATAGAAACCCTAATTAGGGTTTGTTATAACAAACTTCCTTAACCAATGAGAAAATTACATTCCAGGAGTGAGGACCAATAGGAAGCATGGGTAGGTACATCGAAGTTTGTGCCGCCTCCGATAGATTAGATACATTGAATCTGGTCTTGCTGAGGTGGACCAATCCGACCGGAGGAATGATGACTGAGATGCCACCTTGTCTGACGCTTGTGACTTGGTTGATCCTCCTCTTTTTCTGACGTGATGAATGATGCACTTCCTTGACTCCCATGTGCTTGATAAGGCTTCCTTATGGTCAAGTCTTCTTCCTCCGGTAGCAAATCTCGCCCTGAAGTGCTGGCAAAGCCTTTCTTTGTGATCATGTGGTAGAATGAGGTCTTGAGGCTAACTTGAACTCCTTGAGCACCCCTAGTCTTCTAACGCTTCAAAGCACCTTGAGTCCTCCCTTTTTGCATGTGGAACGTCCTTGATGATGATAGACTAGAATAGGTCGTCCTTGTCCTGGCTTGGTCTCCTCCTATCTGCAAAATAAATCAAAGGATGATTAAGTACATATGACACATTCATTTCAACATAGCATTTTCCACCTTAAACCATTAATGAGAAGACATCAAAATGGAATTTCGCTCAATATCCTCTCCAAGGATAGGCACTATAAGAATTTCGCTCTGGACCCTTTGGAAGGGTCAGGAGTGAAATTTGCATTTTAGCTCAAATTTCATCATCTCCCTGCCTTGAACTTTTCTTGACCTTTGAATTGCTTTCTCCTGAAGACATCATTGATTTGACCTCCAAAAATACCAAAAAAGAGGATTTCGCTTTGGACCTTGGCCAAGGACAGGACCTATAGGGAATTTTGCTCTAGACCCTTTGGAAGGGTCAGAAGCGAAGTTCACATTTTAGGACAAATTCTATCATTTCTCTACTCCAAAATGCCTTCCAAGGCAAGCATACACTAGTCTTCTCTCCACCAAGGCCTGGGGATCCTTCTCTTAATCTCAATCATGGGCAAATTAGGTGATTTTGGGAATTTCGCTTTGGACCCTTTGGAAGGGTCAGGAGCGAAATTCAAGTTTTAGACTTATTTCTTTACTTCCTTCACTTCAATTCACCTTACAAGGCAAGAATACCTCACTCCACCTTCAACCATGCCATAGGGATCAAAGTTTTGGCCAAAACTAGGAAGGAAATGAGAGTTATGGGGATTTTCGCTCTGGACCCTTTGGAAGGGTTAGGAGCGAAATCCTCATTATTGGTTGATTTTCTACTTCATTTATCCAATTCTCTCTCAAACTTGATCAATTTCAAGGTCCTTTCATCATAATCAAGGCAATCCACCATCAAACTCGCTCCAGACAAGGCTAACCTAGGGCCTAGGGCAAAAAAGAAGGTCAAATGGAGGATTTCGCTCTGGACCCTTTGGAAGGGTCAGGAGCGAAATTCTCCTTCTAGGTTGTTTTCCATCATTTCATCGCCTCAAACCTCCTCTCGAAGGCAAATATGCATCCAAGTCTTCCAAACCATGCCTCAGAAGTTCCAAACTTGGTCAAGTTAAAGAGAAAAATAGAGGAAATATAAATTTAGGCTCAAATCTTGACTTCATTTCTCACATTTTTTCATCCAAACAAGTGTTTTACCCTCAATAATGCCTGGGAATGAGCTAGTTCTAAGTTTGGGTCAAAGTCGAATGTCTTATGGGGAATTTCACTTTGGACCCTTTGGAAGGGTCAGGAGCGAAATTGAAATTCGCTTTGGACCCTTTGGAAGGGTCAGGAGTGAAATTTGACATTTTGGTCTCTCCGTCAGGATTCATATATGGAATATAACATTTAAGTATAAGGTGCTTATACTTTAAGTTATATTCCATATATACTGTCAGGATGTTTGAGAGTGGTTTTGGACCTCTAGGGGTTATAATGCAAAATCTAGTTTTTGGAGGATTCTTCAATTTTCCAGACTTGTCAAATCTCAGGATCAGGATGACATTCCAGACAGCCAGATTTCAGGACATTTGAAGATCAGGATGATATTCCAGACTTCATCACTCACCAACTTGACCTGACTCAGATCTTCAAAGATGATATTCACTTACCAAGCTTCATTGACCTCCTCAAACTCAAACAAGACATAATTAGCAACAAGAGCAAAACCTTGTCCTAAGGAAGACTTTCAAAGATGACCCTAACCTGGAGCATCCACTGACTCACCTTTAGCTAAAACAGAGCCTGCTCTCTTAGTGATCCCTCTGGCAACACTCAACATGCAAAGGCTAATAGACAAAACCCTAAAAGACCAAGAAAAACAAACCCAAAAAGCAAAAAGTAGGGCTCCCCATTTGCAATGGGGCGATGTGTGAATATGTCACAACAAACTCAAAACACCCCAGGAATAGCTACTAGACCAAAATATCTTTCACAAGAGAGAAAATTGCAAGAATAGATTTCTTGATTATGGATGCTTGAATGATTGATTGAATATGAAATATTAAATGCGATGCTTGCTTGATGAAGTTGAGGGATATGATTGGACAAGAATGTGACATGTGTCTTAATCCTATGTTATGAGACAGCTAAAGTGTCAATTATGAAAAGACCTATTTAACTAAAAATAAATGTCAAAAGATAAGATAAGATAGATGATTATGGTTCCTGACTACTAGGCCATGTTAGGTACCCATGTACAATGCAAATCTCTCACAAACGGAGAAGAGGAGAAAAGTCATTGGGACAAAACCCCTCTCCAAAAGAGAGAAAATATACAAATAAGGATGATGCATGGAGGGCTCAATGATATCCCCCAAGGACTATATCCATCATGAAAATACAATCAATGATACCCCCATAAGAGGGAATGAGAGAGACTATATAGCCCCTCTACAATGAGTGATATCTTGCAAAAATAGTGAGTGCATAAAGATAAACTAGTCCTATGCCTACAAACAACATTTCTCCCCTTGGGAAGAAGATAGATCAAGTGCAAATGCTGGAATGCTTCTTATTCCAAATGAGAATTGGTAGGAGGAAGAATCCAAATGTATAATGATGTCTTTGAAATTTGCTCATGTCTCACCAATTCCTTGGTAGATGATGATGCCACAATACAATCAGGTACATGCTCAATCAAAACGAAAGGTGACAAACCAAGAACAAATGGAAACTGATGTTGAACTAACTCCAAAGACAGATGATGTTACAACAATTGTGCCATGACTATCATCAAATAGGAGAGATTAGCCCTCAAATTGGTCCAAATTTGAAATGTGAGACTCCACAAACAACGATGCAAAGAGGAATCCCAATTGGGAAGACAATGAGATATTTGTTGCAATGACTCACTAGAAATTCTCAATGAATCAACAACAAAAGATGGATGGTGTGATCTCAATCGGAGAAGTGGGAGCTATAGGAGAAGTCTTTGGGTCATCAAGATGCTCGAGTTTGCATTATATTCAAACTCCTCTATGGTATCTTCATCAAAGGGTAAATTGTCAACATCATCAAGTGGAATGGAGGGTAAATTTGATGCATTATCATCTAAGAATGGAGGATTATGTGGATCTCCATAAATTTCCTAAATCTTGGTCCAAATTGTGCTTTGGGCACCTGATTCTTGAGATCTAATTGTAGGTCTTTTTGAAGATGCTTGCACTTGAACTTGTACCAATCAATCCTATGATATGATTATTCTTATTACCCCAAATTGATTTCTTCCATGTTGTCTTTGGCTCAGGGATGAGCCCATAAAGATGAGGCAAAAGATTGAGCCACTTGCAATGTGTCAGGATGCCTTTTTCGCAAGACTCGTAATTGTCCTTAGTCGAAACGATTATAGAAGGATGATTTGTATAATCCATGATTACAACAATGATACACTCCTCAAATAATAAAATCAAAGATCAATACATGAAATATGGCCAAAATGAAGTGATGTGATCAAAACGACACCTTCCCAAGTGCCAAAATGTCCAAGTAATCCTCCAAGATGCAAATATGGCAAAAATTGAATAAAAAATACCCAGGGTAAAATTTAGAAAAAGTGCATGGATGGCTTGATAGTGCTCCTCAATACCTTTCCAACGTTACAAGAATCAAGAAAATCAGAGATTGTGACAAAAAGTTATGAGCTCAAGAGCCAAAAAATAAATCTGAATTCAATCAGCAATTACTATCATCAAATCGCAAAATTTGGAAAAATACCCTGCACCACTAGAAAACTTGTAGAACCAGCTTTCCGACAATATTTCATTTTTGAAAAACTGACTTTGTTAGCTCAATTTATTGCAAATTAAAAAAGGCCTACTTTAGGCACTTTGGGGGAAAAACAAGCACCTAGGGGCTTAACTTGGGTCGCCCATATGACTGGAATTGGGACTGGCACAAGAGGTTTAAAAAAAATACACTGCCCGCCAGGTGACGACACGACGACATTTTGGCTGGCTGGGGGTGGCAGCTGGGTAGCGGGATACCTGCATCACTGGCTCACATTTAGGCCTTGACTTGGGCGATAGAATTGCCTGCTTAAGCACTTAGCGAGCAAATAAAAAAACAAACAAAGTGACGGACAAAATGGTTTACAAAAAAAATCTCAATTTAAAAAATTGCGAATCGAACTGTTTGATAGGTGATTACATAGAAAAGATGCCATGCCTACTTGCATAGATGGTATAGAGGTGATGTAGACAGAATAAATGCCCGAGAATATGCTATGGATTGCAAATTTGATTATAGATGATGCTAGCAAGGTATGAAGCCTTACGGATCCGTACGTACATGATAATGGTGAAAATTTCTTTTATGCCCCTTGACAAAAGTGTTCAATTTTGATGGTTTGACTGACAAACAATCTTTAGGTTTCCGGGCCTTGTGGACATGATGATAGGGTTTGTTTTGTCCCAAAGTGCTTCGAAAATTCAGCTACCTCTTGGATTAGGCAACCTTCACCCTACTTCAAACCTTTGTAGATCTGGCCCTATATGGTGGAACAAAAGCCAATTCTGACTTTCTCTAATGCCCTAGATTCAATCGTGAGGTCCTTGAAACCCAAAAATGTACCCAACAAGCTCTTCAAGCCTAATGATTGTTGAGAAAAGGTTGTCATTGATGTTAAGGCATCCAAAAGATTGCAATTACTGTCATGTCAGATTAGAGCATCTGGGTTCTGGAAAGATAGAGTGAAGTGTCTATCCTAATGTTATCATAATGCTTGGTTTTAGTTGGTCTTGATTGTCTATCACATGTAATGTTGTTTGGAAGCATCCATGGTATGTTTTTAAGGTTTGTTGCTCAAAAATAGGATGTGCACTCAGTTGCATTGTCATGGTGTTTGGCTTCGCATTTTGCCGCAGTGGAGAGTTATGGCTTATGGTTTGGAACTAAAGTAAAGTTGCTCATGATGTGTTAGATTCCAAAGTTTCAAAGGTTGAACTTTAGCAGATTGAAAGTTAGAAATGATAGAGTGTTCATAGTGTTAGCTGGTTGATGTTTGGTGTGATGCACTAGAGGTTTGTAATGTGTGCTAGTTGGAGGTAGCATGTGGATGTTCATTGGAGCTATTGGAGTCTATGTTGGGTAACACATAGCATGCCCCTATTCCTAGTGTAACGTGTGGGCTTTTGGACTTGGCCTATCACATGTTTGGTTTAAGGAATTGTTTTTTGACTTACAGATATTGCAAATATGTTCTAGACCAGCATGTGAATGTAATTATCATTGTAATGCATATATATTGTTGATCTAGGTTCATTCCTAGTGTGTGTTGTGTAAGAATGGTAGAAGAGTTGTGCAAATTGCTTATTCAGTTAGTAGAGATGAAAATTTAGGTTTGTGAATCATGCTGTAGATCCTATACACATTGAGAGAGTGTTTTGTAGCAGATCAGATCTGGCTGATGGTGCAGTTTGAGTTTAGAAGGTTCACATATATCATATCCTGTTGTATTTGAGGTTGGTGCTTGATGCTCAACTCTTGAGTTAGGGGATTAGTGTCTCCTCTAAGGTGGTGCTCGCAAATTCATTATAATGGGATTGGTGTCTCTGGTGGGTTGGTGCTTAAACATTTTTTTAATTTCTATATTTCTTTGTGAGGCTAGATTTGGATAGTAGATCCAAGCAACAATTCTCATCATGGTTTTTCCTTCTGGGTTTCCATGTATATCTGGTGTTCTCTTTTGTGGATGTGTGCTTATATTTATCTCTTGGATAGTTGTTTTAATCTTAAAGTAAGATGTAGAAATGTTGCTAATGATAATTTGGATTTGAAGTTGAGATTTTGCATATATTGGTTTACCCCCCTGTTGTGTTGTAAACACACACGCCCCATTGCAAATGGGGACCCCCCATTTTTTCGCTTCTTAGGTTAGTAGTTTTGCATAGTTTTGTTTTAGCTTGGCAATAGCTTTAGTCTTTTAGCCTTTGAGGAGGGTAGTGATGTTTTGTCAGTACAGGAGGGGATAGTTGATCAATCCTTGAAATGTGTTAGGGTGTGAAACTTGTGTTTTGAAATGGGTAGGCTGAGTCAGGAATTCTAGGTCTAGGATAGGGACTGAATGTGTAATCCACCATCCGAACTAGGAAATTTCCTTGTTTAAGATTTGAAATGTGCAATTGTTCCAGGGAATGAAAATTTGTCCAAACTTAAGACCAAGGGTATGATCAAGTTAGGAATTCAAGCTTCGAGTCCAAAATCCATGAACAAATGTCAAGATTGAGTCATTGAGGGTGAAATTCAAAATGTTGTCATAGTGCAAGAAAAGTTGTAAAATGCTGTCAACATTGTCAAAAATGTCATCAGGACAAGTTGTCAAGAAAATTGAGATTTTGGAAATGATAAGTGTTGAAAAATTTCCAAGGATGTGATGTCGAGACAAGAAAAAATTCCAAGGATGTGATGCCAAGACAAGAAAAAATTCCTTGTCAAGGTTGGACCTTGACAAGAAAGGAGAATCAAGAAAATTTTATGATATCCTTGGACAAAGTTGGAATTTTCATAAAATCCTTGTTTGAAGTATGGAATGCAAGGTTAAAATGTTCAATCCTCAGTTCAAGTGTGGAATTCCTAATGCGAAGTGCAAAATCTGGGTTTAAGGTTTGAATTTCAACAAAATCTGAGGCTTAAGTTTGGAAAATCTTTGTCAATACCTTACGTGCATTGAAAATCCTTCATAGCATTGAATTTACACACTATGTCCTTGCTCAACATGAATTTGCGCTTGGAAATTCCTTGATTCAATGTTGATTGCACTCCAAAGTCTAGAACAACACCTCTCAGGTGCCCCTTAGTTCGGAACTAATCGTTGATAGCATGTCAAACATGTTCATTTGTCCTGGAATATCTTGCTCTAGCGCCTACTTGTCCAAGACTATCCCTCTCTAGTGCCTTATTGTCCTAAAAACCCCCTCAAATGCGCTCAAGAGTCCATGGACACATGAAAGGGTGCACTCAACTCATCTTTGCACACATGTAAAATCTGCTAGGGTGGAGAATAGGATGGTAGGTCGGCTTAATATGAAGAAATTCAGTTTGAAATGCATATAAAACTTTGTCTGGGTTGGCTCCATTGAGGGTTTTCAATTCCATGTTTGGAGTGCTATATGAGAGGGATTAAAAGAACTTCATTTCCACAATTTAAGACATCATTCCAAGTGAATTAGGAGCAGAATCAAAATGATTAAAGGCAGGATTCACATTGAATGAATTACACAAATTTCTTTGTAAAATGGAGCGCTCAACCTTACCCTTATACCTCTTCAAGGAAGGTGAAATACATGGATCTTTGCTGGCCAACTTGAGGAAGATTTGAAATTTTAAAAGGCAAAAATAAGGGTTTCAAGCCAGCCGACTTAACGGCAGTTAATTCGAATTTGAAGTAAACATGAATCATTTACAAGGTCAGCCAAATTGGGAAGTGAAACATCTTGATTTGGAGCGCATATATATGGGGATTCAAGAACACTTTTTTCTCATTCATTCAAAAACAATTCACTTCCTTTTATGAGTGAATTAAGAGCAAAATTCAAGTGCGAGTTGAAGATGAATGAAAGGCAGATCAGACCTGAAAGAGGTGAGTTGCAGCAACAAGGAATGTGAACCTGATTAGGAGACATTGACATAGTGGACAAGGTTGAATGCAATGGTTTAAGAGCAGTTTTCCAGAATCAAATGGTGCATTTCCAGATTCAAAAATTATTTCCAGATCTGAAACATCAACATTTCTAGACTTAAAGTGTCATTTCCAGATCTGGGGAATGTTTTAAGAGGCATGATTTGTGAAATATTACTTTCATTCATTCCATAGTATTTTGATTCAAAATGTGCTTGATTTTCAGGTTTGATGCAGGAAGAGCAACATGAAGATCCACATCCCAAGACAAGGATATGATCAGCATTTCAAGATAGGGATTGCTCAAGACATGAAAGGGGACTCCACAACATGAGAAGTTTTAAGTCATACAAGGAAACGAATCAGGGTTGAAAGGACTCACCAATGCAAGACAAGATTTACATTTTAAGAAGGCATTAAAGAAGGATTCCACAATGACCTTGGATTTGGAAATCCAAGATTAAAAATCTGGACAACAATGTGAAGAAGTCAAAGTTCAAGCAAGTGGATTACTCCTCATGGAAGAAGATTCAATTGCAACATGAAGGGTTCAGCTACACCAAGGCAATTTGTAATGTCCCTACTTTGAAATTTAATTTAATAATAAATAATAATAATAAAATTAAAATACAAAAGAATTAAAAAAAATTAAATTAAAATATAAAAGAATATAATTAAATATAATTAAAACTTGACTATAAAGTTATTGAATGGTCAAAAGGCATGAAATGATAGTTGCGACTCCCCCAAATATGAGGTATAAAAGAGAGAAGAGAACTCATTTGAAGGGGAGATAATTTGGGGAATCAGAAGTGCAGATCTGATTTAAATAAGAAGTGCAGATGTGATTGTGAAAGATTGTGTCCCTTTCAAAGGGAAGAAGTAATGAAGAGTTGCACTCTTTCAAAGGGTGCTAATGGTGAAAGGGTGTCTCTTGCCAAAAGGCATACATAATGAAGAGGTGTGACCTCTCCCTCACTTTGAGAGATATAAAGGAAAGGAATCAAAGCATCCAGTGACATCACCATGGATCAGATCAGATCAGAACTGTTATTAAGTTACATGGAGTAACATCCATGTTCTTGGTGGTATGCATGGGGATGTGCTTAATATGTATGCTTATTATATGAAGCCTGATAATGTTCTTATGTAGAATTTAATAGTAATATTAATATAGACTGCAATATGTATGACAGTCATACTTAATTTCATATACATTCATAGTACATGAAAGACTATTATATTAATGGCCTAGATCTTAATTCATTTGCTAATGCCTATGAGAGGATAGGTTGGTGTGTGTAGGGAAAGACAAGTAAACCCATCAAAAGTGATGGTGAGCCCAAGATGGGTAGAGACGTAGTCCTAGGCCTTGAGGGAGCCTCTTTGTGGTTGGTGTCAGCGCCCCATGATGGTAAATCCCCACCCCTCATTAGGATTAGGAAAGAAGCTAGGATAGGACTTAATGTAATGAATGTTGAATGTGTTTTGAATACCAATTCGTGTAATAGTTTAAGAAATATGAATTGGTATGGATACTGAGTATACCAGCTCATACTATCGAGTGAAAGGCCACCTTTGTTTCATCCTCGGGCGTGGAATAAAATTTTGTAAGGGATCAGATGGCAAGGGGCTGTCAAAAGCTCTAGTTTTGGAATATATTAGAGAACAAGAGGAAGCTGATAGGAGAAGTGGCAAAGCAAAGATTGATCATCCTCTTGTCCAGTCAAGCTTGAAGACTACGAGGCCTTCTAGTAGTATTGGCTCCACAAGACCAGCCGGTTCGCATCCTTTCATGCCAAAACCACTAGTTGCTCCACTAGAGAATCACAATGCTGTGGCTTCACCGAAAAGAGGCCCATTGGATACTGCCTTCAAAAATGAAATGAGAGAGATTGCAGATCAGAGCATTGGGCGTTGCCTTTATGGCAATGGGCTTCCTTTCAACCTTGTTAGATCACCTTACTTTCGGGACATGGTACATACCCTTTGTAACACACCTTCTGATTATGTTTGTCCAGGGTATGAAAAGGTGAGAACCACCTTATTGGAAAAGGAGAAAGCATTCGTAGAGTCACAGTTGAAAGTCATCAAAGATACATGGCCGGAAACAGGTTTGACCATCGTTTCTGATGGATGGAAAGATTGTAAAAATAGGCCATTGATCAATGTTATAGCAGTGTGCCCTAAAGGGGCAATGTTTTTGAAAGCGGTGGATTGTGAGGGGCAAGTGAAAGATGCAAGTTTCATTGCCAATATCCTCATAGAATGCATTGACATGGTGGGGCCTCAAAATATTGTCCAAGTCATAACGGACAATGCTAAAAATTGTAGGGCAGCGGGGACTATAGTGGAGGTTACATATGGTCACATCTTTTGGACACCATGTGTAGTCCACTCACTCAATTTAATCATGTAAAAGATTGGTACACAAATTGATTGGGTGAAAAAACTGTACGAGGAGGGCGAGGAGATTCAAATGTTTGTGACTAATCATCATATGTCACAAGCCATTTTTAGGACCTTCTCCAAGTTGGAGTTGTTGAAGGTAATTACTAATTTAAATTTTATTTTTTAATTTTTAATTTTTAATTTTTTATAATTGATATATGCTGTGTATTTTTTTATGTCATGTTAGGTAGCTGAAACACGATTTGCATCTCACACGCTTGTCTTAAGACGACTTGTGAAGGTGCGAGAGGCCTTGAGTTCTATGGTCATCAACGGATTGTGGAGTGTATGGAAGCAGGCCCAGACAGAAAGAGCTCTAAAAGTAAGAGCATTGATCCTTGATGAGAAATGGTGGGATAATGTGGAATATGTTTTGAATTTCACTGAGCCCATCATGAGCATGATTAGGTATGCTGATACTGATTGCCCATGTGTGGGTGAGATTTATGATGGCATGGATTGCATGGTGGAGAAAATAAGAGAAGTAATAAAAAGAAAAGTAAATGACCCAACGGAAACATTTTTCAAAGTTGTGTAGAATATTATTGTTGACCGTTGGAACAAGATGAACAATCCCTTACATCTCTTAGCATTTGCTTTGACACCAAAATTTTATAGTGCAGAGATGCTTGCAACACCAAGGAGGGTACCACCATATAGAGATGCAGAGGTTGCTTCTTGCTATAGAGCTGCCTTTAAAAAGATATATCAAGATGAGGAGACAAGAAATGTTGTCATGAACGAGTTTGGCCAATTTGTATCCACAAAATATCATGATGTTGTAGCTCTCAATGCTAGATATGGGAGGGATGCTGATGAGTGGTGGTATGTACATGGTCAAGGCTTTGTTTACTTGCAGCCTCTTGCAATTAAACTTCTCTCCCAAGTATGTATCTTTTTATTTTTATATTTTTCCAATTCCATTTGATGCTATCATATTTTTATTTTATAATTTATAAATTTCTAATTATGTTTTAACTTTTAACAGGTTGCAAGTTCTTCTTCAGCTGAGCAGAATTGGAGTACATACTCCTTCATCCACTCAGTCAAATGTAATCGTTTGGGTGCAAAGAGAGCTGAGGATTTGGTCTACATACACTCCAACCTTCGTTTGTTGTCACATAAGGACCCTGAATATAATGTGGGTGCAACAAGGAATTGGGATCTAGTCCCTGAGTGTGCCGATTTAGATGCTACAGTTGCACAACTTGCCCAAGTTTCTATAGACGAGGCAGCTATGGAACTTGAGAGAGACATGGCTAGTGGGAGTGGCATTCTATTTGATAGTGGTTCAATTGATGCTGGATTTGAACCACTTGATGACCTTGGGCTTGGGTTGGATGGCTCAGATGAAGATGAATATGGAATTTAAATCCCATATAATTTGAATTTTTATTGTGTCATGACATAATCACATTTTGAAGCTTGACTCAGTTGAAACTTGAAACTTGAATATTATCTATTTTGCAAATTATGAATATGATATTAGACTTTAGTTATTAGTTTATTGATTACATTTACGATATATGAATATTTATTGGCATTGGCAATTATGGATTTATGATTTATGTATGGAAAGTCACATTGTATATTTTATTTTTGTATGGATTGTATATATTGAACATATATATAATATATGTGTATATATATAATTAAAATATGTGTGTGTGTGTGTACGGACAAACCTGTGCCCAAGTTTTTTTTGTTTTGTTTTGCCGAATCCGCGAATTCGTACCTGAACCCGAATCTGAACTGGTAACTGAGATAATAATGTATAGTAATGTGTGTTAATTCTTTGGGAAATAGGCAGCCTCCTAGTAGGGGACATTACAAAATTAAAGTCAAGAAAGTTCAAGAACGAAGAATTTCATGATTCCAAAGGATGGAGAGACATTTTGAGTGGTCAAAGACATGAAGAAAGATAAATGAACAAAGGAGTCCACATAATGAAGGAGAGTATCAAAAGAAGACACTCTAAGGAGTATGCAAGTCGAGGAAATTGCAAGGAAGATAGTTCCAGAAGAGTTAATCAAGATGATGCAGTTTAGGAATATGAATCATCACAATCAGTCAAAAGGCTGGAAGAGGCTGGAAGATGTTGAGTATCAAGAGATATTGCTCGAAATCCAAAGACTATTTTGTGATGAAGGATAAAATTTACAAGATATACATGCTGGGGTGGTGTCTAATCATCAACCAATCAAATAATGACAAGTCAGCATGTCCGGATTCATTGAACCTGACTCATCCTGCGAAGAAGACAAGTGGATATGTGGATGCCTTATCCTCATAATTGTGCCATCAAGGCTATGCAATTTTCTCATTGGTCCTTCACCTAAAAAGATATGAACTCAAAGCAATGTAATTTTCTCATTGGATAGCATTATTTCAACGAGGTGGTAGTTGTAACTATCCTAATTAGGGTTAGCTTTGAATTATCTTGGCACCATACACTTTGCAGAAAAAGGCAGTGGTTCAAAGTAACGCATAATAGGATTATCATGGAGATGGCATGGTGCATGGTGCATAGTAGAAATGTGCTCTACTAGTATTAGGGAGTGGTTTATATCTTGAATAAATGTTTGTGCAAAGCCCTGCAAAAATCACACTTGAGGAAGTTTGCACCAGTAACAATCTTGAGGTAACAAACATTAGTTCCTGAACAGAAAAGATATAAACTAGATTCCAAAAGTATATCTTTGTTGGTTATAGTGAATAGTCTGAGGCATACAGGTTATTGATACTTATACTAACAATGTTATTCGAGTTGTTGATGTAAAAGAGAGAGCCATATTTTTTATATGGTCAGCAATAAGTTAATGAAGATCTTGAATCTAGTATTATGGTACCCTTGAAGGATGAACCCTCTAGATCATTAGGTTAGTAAGTCAACCTTTGGTTGCTTCTTCACCACTTGTCTATTAGAGATGTAGGGCTAAAGGTATTTCTACTCCAACTAAAGCTCTAGTTGAGAACTTGTTTTCACAACTTTCTCTTGAGACGCATTAGAGACCTAAATGGTACTATTTCACTTTGGAAGGTGTATGTGTGATGAACTTACTCAATCTAATGAATGCCCTTGGAGAAAGGAAAAATGATCATTTGTTCAACTATTAACTTGCTCTATCTTTTCATATTTTTTAGGTTTTTAAATCACAAAAGTTATAGGCATAAGAGAAACTAGAATGGGAAACTGCTATAAAGGTTGAATTTGATGCATTGATGAAAAATCATACTTGGGAGTTGGTTGAAGTGCCTCTAGGTAAAAAGCCCATTGAATGCAAATGGGTTTATAAAGTAAAATACAAATTTAATGGTTCATTAGACAAGTACAAGGCATGTCTTATTGCTAAAGGATATTCACAGTAATAAGGTATATTCTTTGAAGAGATCTTTGCACACTTCTCCATTCCCAGGGAATCCAAAGCTTTGTAGGTAGCAGGCCTTTTCTTGAGGGAGGTCTTTCAATTGCATGGACTACCTTGCATCGTGGCCAATGATAAAGATGCATGCTTCATGATTGGCTTTTGGCAAGGATTAGTCAAGTTGATGGGAACAAAATTAACATGCAATACAAGTTTTCACCACTAGATGGATGGGCAAACAGAAATAGTGAACAAATGGGATGAAGGGTACTTGAGGAGCTTTGTGACTGATTATCAGTCAACTTGGGAGTATAGTTATACCTAGGACTGTATTGCTACAGTATAACCTACCGCATGTCCATTGGGATGTCCCCTTTCATGGTATTATATGGATATGATGCACCAACTTTTGTAGAGTTGACAATTCTTGAAACATGGGTTCCTGCAACAGGAGACTTTATTGAGTAGTGCAGGTAGGTTTTGATAGGTTTATGTGATCAGTTCTAGCATGCACATAATCAGCAAAAGATTTATGTTGTTAGACATTACATTAAAAGGCATTTTGAAGTGGAAGACATGGTTTTTCTCTGGTTACAACCCTTTAGGCAGTCTACTTTAAAAAGAAGTGGGGCTGAAAAGCTAAAACCTTGTTTCTGCAGTTCCTACAGAATTGTACAATGTGTGGGTGAGCTGGCTTATGAGCTGGAGTTATCCCTTACTAGTTGAATTCACAAAATTTTCCATGTGTTCTATTTGAAGAATGCCATTGGGGTAGCAAGTCATATCTTCAGTTAAGTTTCCACCATTAGATGAGTACTGGAAATTATTATTAGTGCTAGAGTAGATACTTGGTACTCAAAATTAGTAGTTGCCCAACCATTTATGGACTGCAATTTTGGCTTAGTGGAAAGGTTTGCCTCGGGAATATGCTACTTGGAGTACTGTTGATATCCTACTTCCTAGATCACCCAGCATTGTCTTGCTTGAGAACAAGCAAATTTGGGGATGGGGCACTTGTAATGTCCCCATCTAGACTAGATCCATAGCTCTAAGTTAGTCAACAATTAGACAAGACTGAGTATTGACTAGGTCCTGGTTGACAGTTAGAAGGGAGTGGATGATTCAGTTAGTTTGGTCTGTTTGTTAGGTAGTTACTCGATAAAATCAGGTTGGTACTTTTGTTAAGTGAACTGATTTAGCTGTTAGTAATTTGTGAGGGTTGTTTGTTTGTTAGTCATCTCCAGTTATGGAATTGTTTGCTCTAACTTAAGGATTGGATGAGAGGGAGATTATAGGCAGTGCTCGTAAGAAAGGGGAATTATTTTTTTAAATAAAAAACCAAAAATCTTCCTCTAAGAGTGATGCAGCTTCAGCCATTAGTGTCTGAGATGAAAACCTCCAGTAGCCATCATTGTTAGACATTAGCAGCAGTAGTGAGAACAGGATGTGAGAGTTACCGGTGATCTGCTACCACATTGGCAGATTTCTGAAAGCTCTCAGGATCAATTGGCTGTGCTGAGTATGCCCAATAAGTAGATAAATTTGTAGTTACCTCTATTGCATGTGTGCATGATGCAGGAACAGCAAAATCTCCATCAAAGACTAAGGTTCTAGAAAATGAAACTTCCAATGAAGAGATTTTATCCTTTTTAACATTTGGTTAAGATTTAGAACAGTTAGTAATTGTGTTATTTTGGTAAGACTGTTACAGATTTTGTGGATCTGGAAGTCTCATCCTTCCATATAAATGCTGTAAGCTTGCAAGCATGTGCAGTGTAGAAAATCAAATATTTCATTTGGTTTTAGTTGTATATATGAGCTGAGAATTAATTGAGTTTTTAGTTTGTTTTCCCCTCCTCTCGTGCATCAGTTTTTTGGCTGCTCCTGCATCAGTGCATTCATAAGTCTAATATAAAAACAAAAAGGCAAGGTTTATTGCAAGATATTTCTGTATCTGTTTTTTAGGTATAGTTTGAGTACCTAGATTAGATCACTTCAGGTTTCTGGGTGATAATTTCTAGAGTTGTTCCAAAGATCTCTGTAAATCTTTCTCCAAGTAAATGCGTTGTCCAATACTATTACTGCCCAAGTTAAACCTGTGAAAACTTTTCTCCTAAATTTGTCCTACTACAGTCCAAAGTTGAAAATACCCTGAAAAGTTATAATAACCTATGGTTGGATTCAATTGTCATTCAGGATATTCATTGAAAGCATATTTTTCTGTATCAAAACCTTTGTTGCAGTTGGCAGAGAGAATGATCAGTTGAAAATAACAGAAAAAGCTACTGGGTTTCTCACATAATGCCTCTGTTTAAGCATGCTAATATTTTCAAGTCTTGTTAAGTTGCTTTATCTAGTCTACGGGCAGCAATACTGCTGGAGTCCTGGATAGCAGTATGACATAAACAACTCCAGTTGACCTAATTAAATGACATATGTGTCAATTTTAGATATCATTATCATAACAATAAAAAAGGACATATTTTGTCACAGGATAAACTTTAGAACACATGTTTATCCTATTTAACCAAGAAAAAGGTCATTTTTGAAAGAGAGTTTTACACTTGTCATTGAATTAGACTTGTTGCATGACCACCAAAGTCTGTTCGCTTTCAGTACCTGGAGAATCACCAAATGCAATGGGTCTGCAGTAAGACTGTATTTTGTGACATCTAATAATATTCAGTGCTTTAACCATATGTAATGGGCAATATATAGAAATCAAACCAAGGATCAGCCAGTGTCAAGGAAGTGATTACACACAACCTAGGCTTCTACAAATGTTTCTTTTCTTTTGTCATACAACTGACTCCATTTTCTCCTTTTCTCTACCCTCTTTTCTGATGATTGGAAAAAAATAAAATATGTATGGTTATTTTCTTTCCATGTCCTCTTCTTGTACAGGGCTGGCAATTGGTTAAATCAGCCTCCTTGGCTTTTCTTTTGTGATAGTTTTTGTGTCCAGAAGCAAATTTTCTTATAACCTGTTTTGTATGAATGTAAAATATTTTTCTATTTTTCTCTCCTGCATAATCTTTCAATATGATTTTAGTAAATTACTATTTATTGGCCTTTTTGTATTTAAATGAATCACGTGTTTTTTTAAAGCTTAACTAGCTGAATTTTTAAAAATGTGATATGCTTGCAGCTGGTGATGTTATTGTGGAGTTACTTTTCTGTTGTGGTAACTGATCCAGGCGATGTTCCTCCAAATTGGAGACCTAATATAGATGAAGAGAATGGAGAAGATATTCCATTAACATATGCTGATTCGGACTTTCAGCAACAAGCACTCTCAAATGATTCTTCAAAATCAAGAGTCAGATACTGTAAGAAGTGTAACCAGTGGAAGCCTCCACGGTGCCATCATTGTTCTGTTTGTAAGTCAATACTTAGCTGCTTTGCACCATGTTTTATCCAACTCAAGAAAGATCCATTCATCTAAAATAATATTGTGGGGAGACACATTTCAGTCTGGTTGCATAGCTTTCATATTTACCTTTGTTTTGTCGATACACTTTATAATATTTTGTGGAATTTGGAATGTTGAACTTGACATTTTTTTTGGACTTCATATTGGATGGTTGTGAGTCTTCCAATTCAACCTTTTCAACTTTTCCAGAAGGTGCAGCTTGGCTTAATTTTCTGATAGTCAGTGGGAAACTAGTTAAAAATTTCTCCTGATATGACTTATACATGATGTTGATAGTTGTAATTTTTGTAGTCTGGAGCGTGGATTGTTTCTGAGTGGTCCTTTAATCTGGAGTTGCAGGTGGAAGGTGCATCTTGAAAATGGACCACCATTGTATTTGGGTGGTCAACTGTGTAGGTGCTCGGAATTATAAGTATTTTCTTCTTTTCTTGGTGAGTCAACTTCTCAGAAATGAAAATTACATTGATTGTATTCTTTATGAATGAACATAAATGATTGTCAAAGTTCAAACCCCATCCTTGGAAAGCAACAATACATGTATAAAGTTGACTAAAAGCAATAGCAAAACATTTATGATTTGTTATCTCTCACAATATTGATGCATTAGATGACTTTAAAAAAACATTCATTTCGATAGGTTCTATGAAAAGAAAATCTGCTATTGTGTCACTGAACTGTCTGAGTAGATTGAGTGCTCTTAAGGAAGTCACCTACAATACTTGGGAGCTAGGATCTTGCAAAATATTTTTACATCTTTGTGTTAGGTTGTAAATATTTACATATGCAACTTAATCTTTCTTATAATTGAAATTATGGAAATGGGATCTAACCCAGAGACAGACTAAGATCCCAAATCAATATTGATTTCATAAGGGGAAGTAGCCAACCAGATCCAACATCAGTCCTAAAGGAGAGCTAGCTGCTGCATATGATTATTTCCTCTTTTTGTGTTTGATATGATTTGATGTGAATATGCAAGAATAGGTAAAATACAGATCAAAAAACTAGCACAAGGGTACAGATCTAGAAATAAGATACAAAAAGGAACCTGTCATTGAAATCTGAGCCTAAAAATGTGGGACAAGTTTGCTAGGAACCCTAGTCTTAGAGGTGCTTCCATTAGCTAAAACTTCGGATCCAGATGAGGATGCCTTGTAGATTACTCCCCCAAAAATTCAGCCAAAAAGTGTCGAACAAGTGTGCTAATTGACATAGTCCATGAGTTTTTACCTGTTCAAAATATGGAATTGTAGGTCTCAGTCTGCGCTCTACAAATCTGCAACTCTCCATTGCCAGATCTGTAACCTGCACACAAAAAGAAGGGAAATGTTGTGCTGTATAGGGATTTGCCTAAGTCAAACCCCGGGTAGGAATTTACCTCCACTACAATAAATAATGATTAGAAGAGAGCTTACCCCTGGTAGGGCAGAGGCTAAATATGAAAGGAAATGTTGAATTGACAAGATTATGTCTTAGAGTTGATAATGGTGATGATGCAATGCTCTTTAGATAAGTCCCCCAAGTGTTGATGAAATAACATGGTAAATCATAACAAAATCCATCATGAAGACATACTCGAAGATAAGTTGTTATAGCTTGATGCCTTGTACTCAGATCTGCTCTTGAATGAAGGAATTGAATGCTTGAAGGAAACTTGTAGATTATGAAAGATGATCAAATGGATTAGAGATGATGTGACGCAGTCAAGGGAGGGAGATCCAATGAAGGACAGCCCAACCTTGCAGCTAAACACATAAACCATGCAAAGCATACTGGTAACCGGTAACAAGGTGCCAGAAACAGCAGAGAGAACAACCGGTAACAACACAGATCACATAACCGGTAAACAATGTGAATGAATCTTATTACAATCTGAAGAATTATACATGCCACATGCTGGATTGCAGTCCAAGATACAAACAATGCTCACAATCCAATTACAAGATCTGTAGATCATCAACACATCAAGTCGGCTTCCGGTAATAGTCTACCGGTTCTATCCTAATCCGGACCTCAGCCTTCCAACCTCAGTCCTACTGGATCAGAATCCTGCTGGTTCTACATTTTCGCTCAATCTCAATGCTCTATATTTAATCTTCTAACTTCTCTGTTGTCTTCAAATGATTCACAAGCTTCCATTTATACCATCAACAAATAATTACAACGCAATCATGTCCGCCCAAAGACCAACTGGTTCATGAAACGTGTAACGGTAACTTGTCGGCTCAAATCACTAAGAACAATCTCCAAAGCATAAAATGATGTGTGGACCTCCAGAAATACCGGCCAAGGTCCATAAAAACATCTCCAACAATCTGCAAGTCACGGAGATCAACCGCAACCTGATCCAACTCCGCTCAACACATTGCCAGACTAATCGGTAAGAACATATCAACCGGGCCAATGCCGAAATCCACATCTTACCGGCAACAAAGCCAAAAGCTATGAAACTCAAACATGATAACGACCACGAATACAAGGGAATAAACCCGAAACCACAATGCTAAACACTCAAACATGAAGAAATGCCACTATCTCAAGCAATGCCACTGAAAACTGCCCAACCGGTAAGAACTAGACCTGTGCTCCCGCATCATGATGTCTTTTTATAGGGTTCTCAAGGTATTTTCACTTTTAGGCCAACTTCCAATGGTGATATCAAAATATTAGGATCAGATCACAAATTATGGGAATGGGCACTCCAACATGATCAAATTGGGGCTCTTTTTGGAGGGTCTATGGTGTTAGGTGCCATAGTCCACCCTGAAAGGGACAAATGGAAGCTGGTTGCAAAGTGCACAGGCCTAGGACATAGGATCATGTCACCTCATGAGCATATGACAACAATTTGGATGAGATAAGACCACAATAGGTTGAAAATGACCTAGAAGGAGGCACACTAAAGCAAGGGCCCAAAAGAGAGATAAAATTGTAATGGGTTACATTTTACGACACTACAATAACAAAGACAAATTGGGATTTCAGTTTTAAGGCGCTGAAGAAAAATAAAGGGTCCCAACAGATTGTATGTGCAGAACATTTTAGCTTAAGTGCTTAGAACTTGCCATGCCCAAAGCAAATTTAAGCAAAACCTTATTGGCAGTATCTACCTTAGAAAGACAATGAAATAGCCTAAACTAATTCTTTCAAGCACTATGAATTATATTAGTTATGCTGCAGTTAGTTTCTTCAAATTCTAGCTATCTCTTTCTTAGCTATACGGTAGCGGTAATTGACACATAGTTAACAACAAGCACTCATTAGTGGTGAACTTAGAGATACTTTATAGAACAAGTAACTTGGGATATAGATGCGTTGTCCTTTGTGGGCCTTGATCTTGGTTGAGTATCATTAGTACTTTATGAACTTTTTTAAAGAATGACAAGTAGTTGCATTAGACTAATTTAAGGCATGCAATTATAAGTGTCATACGCTTTGGTTAGATAATAGAAAATTAATTTTATAATTAAGAAAAACAAAACTTTGCATCTTTTAATTATATTGGTGTCAAGAAATAAAGAACATCTTAAAGATTTTGACAAGTTATTCCCTTGGAGAAGATGGCACAAAAAATTTGCATCTTGGTTACATGAGGACACATATTCACCCACAACTCTCCCAAACCTTGTGTCCTTGCTTCTTGTGGTGATCTTGGAACACAACGATGGTGGGGGACAATCGGCCCACTAAGTTTTCAAGAATTCCTTCCCAAAAATCTTTGTCAAGAGGCCTTATGTCCAAGGGATTTCTGTGATGTCCCAAAACCATCTTGGGAATATATGAATGTCCTCGGATTTTTTTAAAGAAAAATATATTTTCAATTTTTTTAACTCCTGATATGCTTGAATCAATAAAAATTGAACCTTGAATTTGATGCATAATGTGAGTTTCTAATAGGGATTTGCCTAAGTCAAACCCCGGGTAGGAATTAACCTCCACTACAACAAATAATGATGAGAAAGGACTACACTACAACAAATATTGATTCACCCATATCACAGAGAGTAGCTACTCCAAGATAGATACCAAAAAGGACTCTTATCAAATGAAATAGAAATATCAGCAAAACCCTATATCTGCAAATATCTTTATTAATAGAACTTATTTGCAAATTTGTCTTCAATGGAGACATTTCAAATTTCGCATAGATGTAGACACCGTCTCGAATCCACCCCTTTGGAAGTACTAGGTTTGCATCCAGTCCTCCTATCAAACTCCTATAGGTTTCTGTCTCTAGAAATCATAAAACGTTTATCAAATCCCACCATGCCTTACTTCCTACTTCTAGTCTCCTTATAAAGAATTCCGAGAAGCTTCTAGAATATTAGGCCGACCACATTCAGAGAACTTTATTTAATAAAGTGACATTATGATATTATTTTATTATTTATTTAATTAAATAAAATAACATTAAGTCATCATTGGATATTTTATTTATTTTTGACAACTTAAATAAAAATCAATTTAAGTAATTGTCACCTTTCAAATTGGGGACATTACAATCCTCCCAGCTCAAACATTGCTTGCCCTCGAGCAATTCTCTGCTGCTCCACCTGGATCCCAAATCATCACATTCTCACACCAACGGAGAGTGGAGGAGTAGATGCCTCTTATCATGCCATCAATGCTCAGTGACCACCGACATCTATATGAGTTCCCAAGGATGTGATCAATGATGATCCAAAGTGCAAACTCAGTTATGTCAATACACCATATGCTGCTGTTATAAACTAAGACAACATCTATTTGATTAAGATCCCCACCCCAAGTGAAACAATGAGTATCTCCCATGACAAGGGAGGATGGATGTTCATCAATAAGCCAATCTCCAAAAAGAGAAAGATGATACAATCCTTTCCAACTCCTCCAATTAGCTGTTGTCCCCAAAAGACAATTGACATCTTTGTGGTTAACAATACATAACAGCTGCCTATTGCCAATGTGTGGACTACAACCCAACGAATTAGGATAGAAGTGCTGCTTTTATATGTGTACTTTACTATACCTTGCATTGAAGCTCAGTTGAGACTTATCCACCCGCAGTAAAAGCCACTTAATATGAAGAACATTGATTGTGCATTCCTCATACTCTGAAATTTGAGCAGCTCCATACTCCAAAATTGTATCAATGGTCTTCCTAAGAGAATTTACATGCTTAAGAAAAGCTGAATCAGCAATTCTACCATCCATGTACATTACTACATAGGCTGGTCCAAAAGATATATGCTCTACCATGTGTGCCTCCAAAAGAAATAACTCCCCAAACTCACCACGAGTGACCAAAGCCTAACCAAGCCCAATTCACTTATGTCTCCCTCTACATGTGTAGGTCTAACACTGGTGGCTGATCCTCCAAATGTGTGCTCAACTATCCCATCTTCCCTTATGATTTGAGCTTTCAACGGATTCTCTAAAAGAGGAAACTTATGAATCTCATGATGCAAAGTAGAGATCCCAATAAAATTTCCTGGATCATACGTCTTTGCTTGTTCACACACAACTACATGTTCTTCTTGCTTCCTCATCCTGAAAGGCTCATCATTTGTATGCTCCATGTTTTGTTCACTTAGAAGGAATAGTGAACGAAGATAGACTTCTGTTCATTGTCCTGCTTGATCTATATGATTGCAGCATTCTTTGACATCTTGTGAGTGTTGTCTTGTTTGGCCAGCCAACCACTTTGCATCCCTTGCTCTTTGTAGCCCTCCTTCACACATACTTTGTGTCTTCTTTACATCTTCCATGATGAAATGTGCAAACTCAGACCTCTTGTGGCTTGGATCCATAACAAATGCCTCATGTTTGACTCTCAAATCTTGAGTGTCAATATTGGAAGACTTAATAACATTAACATCTTTGTGTGTATGGGCTGCCAACTCATGATTAGACATAGGTGAGGGATTGTTGTTCCAAATCAAGAAATCAGCACTTTCCTCATGCCTTCGTGTGATGTCTTCATAAACCTTAATCATTTCTCCTTCCATGAATAGATGGTCATCAACAAGTGCTGGTTCAAGAGTTGTCTCTAACTGTAAACCAAATGTATCTGCAGTCATAACTTTTGTTCCATGGTTGCAAGTTGTTCTTCATCTTCCCTTCTAAAAACTTCACATTGGGGTCCCACAACTTCCTTATCCATGTGTCTACTCTTCACAATCTTCATATTAAGTTGTTGCTCTTTGGATGCGGCTGCTATAGATGACTTGGATGATGAAAGAATGGGTCAAGCTCAACTCCAAACGAAGCTCATCAACCTGGTTTTCTGATTCTTGAAGGGCAATTTGATTACTCTTCAAGAAGTCCATAGTAGCCTTAAGCTCAAAGGTAAACTTATCTACTTCATCTTCTTTTCTTCTCAATGCATCAAAATACATCTCATTAAGCTGGAGCAGATGATCTCTATCTGAAAGTAGGTGTAGATAGTTTGATTTCATCACAAACAAAGCTTCTCTGAGTACCTGTAAGTCTGCAAGAGATAGTTCTCCTTCAAGGCCTTTGTGTCCCCCTTGAGCTTTCCACAAATATTCTGCCATTATCTTTTAAGTATCATCAATGTGAGTTAGAAATGCAATAATCATGTCTTCATTTAACCTCAATTGACCTTCAAGTGATGTGACTCTTGAGCTCTAACATCTTCAAACAAATGTTCTGATTTGTCTTCATAATCGTACCATTCCAACATAGCTCCCTTCACAACATCTCTTCCACAAAACTCATGTTTTGAAGTTAAGCCATCATCATGCTCAATCAAATGATTACCAACTTAACTGTGAGTAGAATCATTTACCTCATGCTCTTCTTCAACTGCTGTTACGAAATCAAACTGTGAGCAATCTGAATTTCTATCTTTTACCTCATACTTATCAATCCACTCGAGTGTCTACCATGCCAGGTTCATGTGATAACAAAGGACTCAAACTCAGAAAATCGGAATCATGTTCCTGCCTCTTCAAGGTGTCTTTGTTGCCCTTTATTGCATCTTCTTCAATGGTAAGTTTCTTCTTCATAAGTGCTGGTCTATGAGGTGTGTCCAGCTGAAGGTCATATACTCTCCTAGCTGCCTTAGTTTTTATTAAACTGATCCAGACCTGCATCTCCTTAGCTGTTATGTTTTCCCCCTTCAACCAACTCCATGGTGAAGTGTCCATGACAAACCAAACATTGTCAAATTGTAGGACCTTTTTATTAAGCAATCTTGTAGTCTCCACAATCAGCTCTCCAAGACAACAAACCTCATATGATCTTGACACACATTCTTCGATGTAACCATGGGTATGAAGCAAGGAAAAACAATCTCACTACATGACCAAATTTTTGTGCTGCTTTCAAATGTATGAACATCATCACAATCACAAATTGATTCCTTACCAATAAGATGTAGAGTTAGTTCATGCAATGGAACATTGGTAGGATTCATACCTCCACATAGCTAATCAGTAAATGTTGGTTTGACCAATTCCAGAATAGTATTTTTTTCAACCTTTTTGTCACCATGAAGACTTATGTATTCTCCACTTATAGATGCAATAGTTGATTCTTGCTTGATCATATCCTTATATGGCTGATTGTTGTTTTTCCCATGATCATCTATAAGTTGTAGATCACAAGCAATTGATTCTTCTTTCTTCTGTATCCTTTCTTCAATGGTAACTTCTGAGCTTTCTTCTGGCTTCAGCTCTTTACTTTTCTCATTCATTTCAGTTACTTCACAAGCATCAACTCCCACTTGACCAAGCACAATTTGATCTTCTTTTGACTCTCATTGAGTTCCTAATTCAGGATCCAATTGCTCCTTCCTTTTTCTCATGTAGTACCTATCAAAAGGTTTGGTAGCCTGTACCTCCTCAGTTTCACTTAAGTACTCATCGAAAATTCTGAATACCTCCTCATTCACAGGTATAGTCAACCTTGCTAGATTTTGATAATCCTGAAATGTTAGAAGATCCTTCATCCTTTGATATCTGTTATACCATCCAACAATTTTAGAGGCCGCAATTTCATTTTCCTTTTCTTCCATTTCTGTAATCATCCTTAATATCCCACAGGCTGGCAGAATTTTGGTTCTGATACCACTGAAATATCCCCAAACAGATATAATAGAAAAACACACTATCTTTCTTTTACTTTCAAAATTAATGTATTCAAATCTGAGTTTCCTTTAATAGTCTTGCTTCAGTATCATATATGACATATAGATTTGCATATAAATCATAATAGAGACAACATATATTACCAAAAAGACAATTTGCTTTCATTCTCAGAACAAAATTACAAAGTAGTGAACTCCAACCTTTCAGCAATTACCAAAAGGACAAAAATTAAAGTTAGATCACCAAACTTGTATTGAAATTCTCCAAACTCCCGTTTTACGATATATTAATATCTAACATTGAGATTCGCTGATATTAATTAGAAGTCTTGCATTGAACAATAATCGATATAGGAAGGACGGCAGCTGTCTGATATACCCCTTAATTTTGTCAACTGCAAGACTCCCTTGCGATTCTCTGTGACTCCACAAATAACTCGGGCAATCGTATCTTTTCTTAAACCTGGATGGAATCGCTCACAAGACAGCTGTGACAGCGATGAAGGTAGATTGGCTCGCGACCACCTATAGCTGTGCAGACGGAGAAATGATGTGCGGCAATCTTCATACACCCAAAGATTATTAAATATATAAGCGCCTTTTCTCTTAATTTCACACACAATATTGAATTCCCGATAGCTATGGAATCTCACCTATTTGTAAATGAATCTTCCTATTCATTTAATTAAAACATAAAACATCGGCACATTAAAGATAATTAATATTTCCTTCAGCAGAGGTTATCATTCCACATAACATATCGCTGGGCAACTGAAAATATCCATAAGCTGATACAGGAGCTGATGCCACGACTTAAGGAAGTATTACAATAATATAAGCTACAGTTCCCTCTAATATGATCGCCAATCTTTTATATTGTTTTAGCCTGATAATTAGGACTCACGGCTTAATAATATTGTTTCACCCATATCACAGAGAGTAGCTACTCCAAGATAGATACCATAAAGGACTCTTATCAAATGAAATAGAAATATCAGCAAAACCCAATAGGACTTATTGGCAAATTGGTCTCCAATGGAGACATCACAAATTTGGTAGAGATGTAGATTCCGTCACTGATCCACCCCTTTGGAAGAAGTAGGTTTTCATCTAGTCCTCCTATCAAACTCTTGAACGTCTCCAGAAATCATTAAACGTCTATCAAATCCTAGCATGCCTTATTTCCTACCTCTAGTCTTTGTTTATTGCTATATTTGGTAAATTAATACAGGAAATAGTAATACAAGTAACAATGCATACTAGATACAGGAGTAAAATATATCTTTATTTGCACATAAAATTATTACAGAGAAGAAGACCGGAGATGGTCAGCCAAGGATTACAATAGATCCAACTATACCATACTACCTTCCTTGGCAGTGCACAACATATTTAAAAGGACCCGACGGTTGCTGATAGGAACACAACTGTCAATCAACGAACACATAACTACCCAAGTGACAATGCACTTACTACAAATAATTAATACGTTGCCAGACAACAAATATTATCAAATATAACAATAGGCATTTTATGTTGACTACGTCATCCCCCCCAAAAGAAAAAGTCGTCTTCTAGACGACAAGTAAGCATCAAGTAATATTCAGGAAGACTAATGGCAGGAGTGTGTGGTGGGGAGGGGTACTCAAAGAGAGTCAATCCTTTTTCAAAAGGCAGTCAAGTGATGTCTTAGTGGGCTCCCTTCATTATTCTCTGGGTAATCAACCAAGCTAAACTTCCAAACTCTCTAGGAGTGCTCCCAATCAGAATGTGCTCACTGGTTGCTCAGGCATGGTTGAGATTCACAAGGGTAAATCCAACCTTACACTATCAAACACTTAACATACGCTTGCAGGGGTTATAGTAGATGTTCATAAGGTTTTACAAGGCCAATCAACTGGTTTAGTGTTTGGGTTTCCTCCATTTCTCCATCGCTCTTTCCTTTTCCTATTTTCTAGGCCTAGTAGCCCTAGAGCCCCAATTAGCCCTGCCTAGCCGGTTTTTGTGGATTTACTCAAAATTTTCCCAAAGGCCCAGACAAACTCATTTATGATTTGAGTACCCTTTTGGAAGAACATCAAGATTCATGAGGTGAGAAAACTCAGTCTGACCGTACAGGTACGGAACCCAAAAATGGCTTGTTTTGAAGGGTTTTAGAGTCTTTTTGGTCTTCTTCAAGGGTTTTATGACTTCCTTGATCTGCCACACCTCCAAACTCTCACATAGGCTCTGCCACACCTCACTTGCTCATGCCAAACACTTGGCAACTCCAAACCTGCTCATTCCTGCAAGCACTTGCATAATTTCAATCACTTCCTAACCGGGCTATAACTGAGCTCGTCTAGGAAATGATGTCCAATGGCCTTTCAATGACCTCCAAACCAAAATAAAGACTATATACACTGTACAAAGGTTCCATGGCTCGAATCCCAAGGGTTATTGAGAAGAACTCAAAGGACTTCAAGCTAGAACCATGTTTGGGCCTCCCAAACCGCTGCTCAGGCTGAGAGCTTACAAAATCAAAAACTCAATTCAAACCTGCAACAAAGACTAACTTAATTGCTTCTTGAGCACTAAAAGAATATATACAAAGCAATTATTAGAGAACAACAATGCAATCAATCCATTAAGTACGGAGTGCTGCTCCAAATTAGAGAAAACACAAGGCAAAAACTAGAAAATGGTCTTCAAGATGTATTAAGATCTGCTCCAAGTGCTCACCAACCTCATTACATTCATACTGAGGGCATTTATATGCCATTTTGGGCCTAACTAACTTTCCATCAGTTGCTTAACCAACCTCTTGCTCAAAGTTGCAAAAAGTTGCTCAACGTTGCAAAATGTTGTCAAACAACTTTGACAACTTTTGCCAAAAAGTGCATTTTTGCATTTCATGATTTGTTTCCTTTTCTAAACCATTTAGGATGACTAAAAACCACTACCATGACATGTCTCAATGCCAAATAAGGCTTTTCAAGATGTTTTACACCAAAATGCATGATTATGCCATTTTAGGCTTACAAGGGCTTATAAGCCCAAATTGAGCAAATGCATGATCCTATTGACATCCATCCTACCAATGCATAGCACAAACACATGAGGACCTATGAGAAGTCCCTTAATCATCATCCAAAACTAAACTATGGACCAACACACCAAAATAAAGAAATTGCACTCAAAACTAGGTGCTCCTGCACCAGTGTGGACAATGGCTTGTACTGGCAACCACAAACTTGTAGTGTACCTGACAAATCAAATGGGGGTCTAGGGGCAACGCCCCCAGTTGTATGGCAATTTGATGCTGCTCACGTACGATCCTCTCTTCCCTTATCCATACGACTCACCTCCACTCTTGTACAACTTCCTCCAACTTCTCTTCACCTTCTCATACGACCTGAGCTCATACAATTCCCTTGAGCCTGTCCTTGTACATAATGTTCGGACTTGGCCTGTGTACGGACTTTGCACTTTCTCAATTTCGCCGATCTGTAGCATGTTGCAGTCAGGGTGGAAGACTTTGTAGTGCTCCATCTGCCAGTGAAATAATCTGTTCATAGAACTTGTTTCATCTTCAGAACAATCTTCCAACTTGAGCACCCCTTCATCATTTGGTTCCATGCCTTTCCTTCCCTCCATCCCAAAATCTTGTCATGTCCCCTCCTTGATCGTTATATATATATCAATTATTATTATCACTATTAATTAATATAATATTACCAACAAATGATTATTTGAAATTTATCTATTTATTAAATATTATTGTGTAATTAATATTTATTACTAATAATATTCTTGAAATATCCGAATAAAAATAAATAAATATTATATTATAAACATAATTTATATATATTAAAAACATAAATTACATCTAACTAAGCACTTTATATTGTAAAATCTATCTCACTTGTATATTTTAAAGGAACTTTTTTGTTATCCAAATTCATATTTTAAACTAACCACTATCACTTAATGATATTGTACTTAAATATAATAATATGATCATTTGTTGAACACTCAACTGGACTAAGAGGGGGTGGGAGGGGGTGAATCAGTCTAGAACTTCAAAATCAATTATTAATAAACACATCAAACAAAAACACATGAACACATGAACACCAGATATACATGGAAAAACCACGGTGAGAATCTAACTTAAACAATATGAATAACAATATTTACAACTTTTTAGGCGTATAGCCAAGGAGCATCAACATCTGAAGGACTTGTAGAACTAAGGCGCACTACCTTAGACAAGATACAAAGGAATTGTGCAACTGAAGAACACTTCTTGAAGACAAGATACAAACTACTGCCAAAGGACTCACTGTCAATCAACAATGAATGAAAGAGCTCAACTGAAATTGAGAAGGATTCTCTTGATCATGAAATTGTTGAATTGTAATCAAGTGATCAATAACATGACAAACATCTCTGACAATCTCCATTGTCACAATAATCTATCTGGCAGAATATATCAGATTCAAAGCTCTTCCCAAACCGTCTTTCGCATCACCACAAACTCAAATATGCTTGCAAATCATTCACATACAAGACTAAATATTATATGTTAGCAAGCAGGGGGTAATAAAGGACGATATACAGCAATACAAATTGAGTATTGAAGGCAAAGACTTTAATAAAGGAAGCAACTGTGAGCTTGTATTAATACAACGGTCAAGATAGAGATGACATTATACAAGTCTTATTATTATTTCCTTAAATCCAGCAACTAAGAAAAGACATAGTTTTTTATATCAAATGGTGCGATTTAGCAAGAGACACTACCTCTCACAAAGAGAGATGTCTTATTGATAAGAAGATATAAATTAAGGGTTGAAGGGGAGTATCAAGGTAGGACTTTTTTATGGGGATTTCATATCCATTTATAGAGCTGTAATGTCCCCAATTTTAGCCGCTAGGCTAATAGGTGATATAAGGAGGAATTAATTAAATTAATTTCTTATAAAGTCATTAAAATAAATAAATTATTAAAAGTGACTTTATATTTAATTAATTTAATTAAAAAGTGACTCAAGTATAAAAATTAAAAATAATTAAAAGTCACTTAAATAATATTAAATAATAAAGTGTACCTACCCTCTTCTAGAAGGAACCTCGTGAAGGGTGATGAAAAAGGATAAATAGAAGAGGATGTTAGAGGATCAAGGAGATTGGGAGATTTGGATTTGAAATTGAAGCACTGATGCATGGTGGCATTAGTTGAATCTCTGAGGACGCAAACCTTTAGCAGATTGAGGAAGCTGTTGGACGAAACCCTAGCTTCTTCTTGAGAGTGAGGAGCACTCAACTTCTCATATTGAGCATATTAAGTTTGATATCAGAAGTTTTTTATTTGCTGCTACAGTGCTACGCTACAGTGCTGTGAACAGTTATTTGCTACAGTAAATTTATGTCTCCATTTCACCATTTGATGATTGCAGATTGGATGTGAGGCCGCAGTGATACCTTTTAGAGTATTAATTGGTGCTTAAAGAGTTTTATATCAGACCTCATTGGCTTCAGACTTCCAGAATTTCCAAATTTGGTGAAGGTTGATAATGGGAGCTTATTCTTAAATCAAGAGGACAGCGATACTCCTATTTGATGATTTGGAGATTGATTGGAGGCAGATCGAAGGACTTATAGCTTTCTGTTAAAAGAGGTTGCAGACCTCTTGGAACCACATTTTCATTCATATCTCTCATTTGGAGCATCGATTCTTCCAATTGTTGATTGCAGATTGAAGGGAGAGCATGGGCAATTTCTTCAAGGGCATTTATTGGTGATTTAAGTGCATAAATTAATAGTTTGGAGGGGCCGAGTTACAGCAGGTCCCCCATTCCCTAAACCCTTTGATTTCACCTATGATGCTTGTGGATGGTTGGAAATCAACTAAGTGGAAGGCGCTATTTTAAGAGGAATTTCCGATCAGTTTTAAGTGATTTTTGGAGGCTTTAAACAACAGCAACAGTGGTACTTCTGAGTCATTTCCAACAGCAGCAAGATGGCATCTGAAATGAGCTTCATTTTACATCAATTTAGAACCAAGCTTTCCTAGAAGTTCAACACTAAGCCTTTAGTGGAAGAACAGGGCACTTGGAGGAGGAGTTTTGGGCAACACTTCTCAGTGTCTTCAGACCTACAACAATTCGACAGTCACATAAGAAGATCTATTTGGCACATGGGAAAGTTTGTAGACCACTGTTTGGCTTCCTATACCTCTGCAGATTTACCAGGTTCATTTCATTGTATTTTCAGTTTGTACTCAGACTTTAATGGCTGCCAATGTCCTCAGAAATTAGTGTCAAGTGTATGGTCATTGGGTGAAAATTAATTCGTATGATCATTGCAATTGAATTTAATGAGGAATAAGAGTGTTCTTGATTACTTGTTTATCTGAGGTTCCATGTTAAATGTTTGACAAATTGACACTTGGCTGTAAGTGCATATGTACTCATTGTAAACTCATGTATATGTGCGGTTAAAGGCTTAGAATGTCCTAGATGGTGAATTATGCATGATAGTGTTGACTTTTCTAGTTTAGGAAGTCATTATATAAGGTTATATCAGTCTAATTTTATAAGACCAGCAAGTTGGAGAACTGTTCGGCAAGTTTTTGACAATATTCCTTGTGTCTCATAAAGCAATTTTTAGACCTATAAGACCTAGGGGATATTACAAGAGCGCTCCGGTTGAGCAGCAGTCTTATTTTGTGTAGGGTAGGTGAGGTCAGCATTCGCATAAGTCGGAAGGTCTTACCAAACCCCAAGCAAGTTCATTGTTGCATAGAAGTAAAGCCACACTAGCTAATGTTGATCGACCAATAAGTAGTATATCGCAATTTCACAAGACACATAAGCAATTGGGTTGATCAAAGGGAGCCCCTTTGCATCTTTATTTAGCACTATTGGGAACAACTTTACTCTTGATCAGATAAGGTTCAGTATATTTCAGAGATACCATTCTTATATTTTTGAGTCTATATTAGATCAATATACAGCTATTGATGTAATCTCTTAATGTTGCATAGTCTTAATTTTTTTATAAAAGAAGTGAATCCTTATACATCAAACTCATTGAACAAAGGAACCAATCATCAGTATACAAGTTAGTGGTCATTATAATTCTCGCACAAATTTAGCTAATTCACTTATATTGGCAAAGGTTAATGGAAAGGAAACCCTTGCACCTGAATTATAAGTTAATTGTCCCTATTTCCTAAGTACCAACGGATGGGGACATTACAAATCTCCACCCTCGGACTCTGGGTTGGAGGATTCTAGTTCTTCACTCACCGCTTGGTTCCTCAGGTCAATGTCGTACTTCCTCCCGTCACTCTTGATCGAGAGTGTGTTCCGCTTCCAATTATATTTCGCCTTGGCAGTTTTCAACCATCCCCTCTCGAGGAGTGCGTTAGACGCCTTCTTCTGCAATGGGATAACAACGAAGTCCAAGAAAAATTGTTGTGTCCCAATCATTACTTTTTGTGCCATCAATCTTCCTAACGGCTTGATGTCGTGTTGGTCGACACCTACCAAGTGGAAGGTTGAGGGCCAGAGCATCGGTATTCCATCGACAATGGTGTTTGTCAACTTCTTCCCCATTATTTCCATCTCAATGACCGCTAGCTTCATCATGATGCTCACTATTAGCAACATTGGATCGCTGGCTTCGTTCCCTTCACATGGTGGTTTCCTTGTCGGTTTCTCTTGTGGTTTACATTGCCTTTGGTTAACTGTGTTGTCACTGACTATGTTGGTAATTGCCACTCTCAATTGCAACATAGTTTGAAGGTGGTTTGTCACCTTGATGGGTATGGTTGTCTATAACACTTGACTAACTATGTTCTTCTTTGACTCCCGCAATGACGTACTTGTAGGTCCATTAGAAGTTATTCGTTCCTTTGCCAACACTTGTTTGACTTCTACTTTGGCTTCTTGGAGTCGTTCCTTCTTCGTACAAGGGTTTGAGTACACCGCCTTCTTTGTTTGTGCTCTCGTGATTGCTAAAATTGCCTCATCTTGTTCTGCCATGTCTAGCATATTAATACCCTTTTGCTTCGGGCAGTCGGTGTCTTCATGATGCCCCGGTCCACACCATTTGCACAATAATTGTATGTTGTCTTTCTTATTTTGGCAATCTCTCGCAAAGTGTCCCCATTCACTATATTGTCGACAATGTATGATAGGACGTCCTCTGGAGTTGTGCTGTATTTGATTTTGCCCTCATTGATTTCCATAACTACCTAGCGATACATTTTGTGGTTTTGATGGGCTAGACTCTCTTTGTGTGAAGAGTACTTGTGTACTTCTAGTCTTCAAATTATATGGACACTCCTTTATTGAATGACCTGTAAACCTGACAAATCTCACAAAACATCTTTTTAGGACAATTATCTTTCGTGTGCTAGTTCATTACTTTCTTTATTGGTTCCTTTCTCAGCTTTCAATTCTTTCATCATTCTCAACATATCTTGTTGAAGGGCTTGAATCATTTTGGATTCTTCATCACTGCTACCTTTGGTTCTCTTGTCATCATTGGTCTTCCTTTTTTCCCGTGGGAGGGTTTTTTTTTTTTTCACTCGCGATATCCATTGCCCAATTGTAAGCATCAACGTACAAGGATGGAGGCACTACTTTCAACTTCTTGTGCAGCGAGGGGATCAATCCCTTAGTGAACCACCTCTTCTTCAACCTGTCGGCTGGTTGGTTCTCCATCTTATTCAACAGTTCTTTGAGCCTATGATTGTATGCTCGCATGTTCTCGTTCTTCCCTTGCCTAGTGTTGTAAATTTCTGCAACAATTTCATTGTTGCCTCTTAGTAGTTTAAACTCTTCTTGAAATGCCTTCTTCAGTTCATTCCATGATGCTTTGTATTGAGCCGCTAGGTCTGTATACCAGTTGATGGCAATTCTCCGTAGGGTGGTGAGGAATGCCTTCAACCAGTGATTCTGGTCGTCTTGACCATTCACCTCCCATATTATTATGCAGGTCTTGCAATGGTGTACGGGATCCTCCGATTCGTCGCTTGTACATTTAAGTGGTTTTTGCTTCCCCTGGGTGTTCATCATTGTTTTCACTCGGAATGTACCATGTGTATTCAACCGGATTGTACTGTCTCGCTCTCGCCTATGTTCATGTGCCTCTCTTGCCCTCTCAGCCATGCACGAGCTCTCTATGTGTCCACCTTCTGTGTCTTCTACGCCTTGGGCACATTCTTTGTTTCTATACTCTCTCCTCCATGGAATCTTCGTCTTAGCCCCCCTTATTCTTGATTCCTCAGCGAGGGACAAGTTCCCCATACGGTGCAAATTGGTTTCTCACGTGCCTACTCCCTTGTGCACCGGACTTGGTGGACTATTCCGACCGTTATGTTTCGGTGCTTTCCCTACACTCTCGGCCACACGTGTGTCCTCTACATGTCCACCTCCACCATCCCCAGCACTTTGGGTACTTCCAAGCTCTGACTCGTCCCTGTGCTCCATCCAGCCAAGGGTCGGCGATTCAGATCCTCCAAATCTCGTTTATCCTGAGATGGATAGAGGACGAAATGTCTGAGTTCAAGATTTCCCTCTTTGCATTCCTCATCCGACGTTTACTGTATAGACAGATGGTCTAATCGTTTGGTTGGATTTTCCTCGATTTTTTCTCGTAATCTCTTCTTTGTTTTCTTTGTTTTACAATCCCTAAAGATCGCCTAATTGCTTGGTCTTGACCACCTTGTGGCCTCTTCTCACCTTTATTGGGGTCTAAGGGCATGAATCACTCAAGGCTGACCTGATTTCTTTTAAGGCAACGATGCCAAAATGTTTATTGCTATATTTGGTAAATTAAATACAAGAAATAATAATAATACAAATAACAATGTGTGAGATTTTGCCAAGATCTAGACGCAATGGAAAGCACAAATAAGAGAGAACAAAATAGATGATAGGAATAAACTGTATTCTATCAAGATGCAAAATGTGATCAATTGGATCATTACATGATGTTCAATGATCGCCCGTTGTCCGTACAAACAATGTAGATGAGCTTGCTTATATAGGCAAGGCTATATGGATATGTGAGCACACAAACATGACGTGGCTCAATAAGAAACAAGGGTAGGTAGGAAATAGGTGTGGGTAGGTAGGAGAAACAATATAATATTCCACATGAGGTGGAATGTAACAAGAAGATAAGATCAACACCATAAAAGGTGGAAATTCTCCTACACACACTATCCAAATGTGGCACAAACACTCAAGTGTCTCATACCCAAACTACTATTAAATGCATGTACCTAAGTAAACTTAAGTATAGTGTAATAATATCCAAGATGAATAATTATTTACACCAACACCCCCCCTTAAGTGCAACTTAGGGGAATGCACTAAAGTCTACAATGCAACTAAGCAATGCAAGATGGGTCCCGACTGCTAGGCCATGTTAGGTACTGTTGTGACGTATTCACACATCGCCCCATTATAAATGGGGACCCCTCCTTTTTGCTTTCTGGGGTTTGTTTTTCTAGGTCTTTTATGGTTTTGTCTGTTAGCCTTTGTATACTGAGTGTTGTCAGAGGGATCGCTAGGATGGCAGGCTTTGCTTGGGCCAGGGTGAGTCCACGGGGCCCCAGAATTAGGGTTTCTTTGAGAGTCTTCCTTAGGGCCTGGTTTTGCTCTTGTTGCTAATTGTGTCTTGCTTGGTGAGTGAGTATCATCCTTGAAGGTCTGAGTTAGGTTGAGTTGGTGAGTGATGAAGTCTGGAATGTCATCCTGATCTTCAAATGCCCTGAAATTTGGCTAAGTCTGGAATGTCTTGATCCTGAAATTTGACTGTCTGGAAAACTGAAGAATCCTCCAAAAACTAGATTTTGCAATATAACTCCTGGATGTCCGAAACCACTCTCGAACATCTTGACAATATATATGGAATATAACTTAAAGTATAAGAACTTTCTTATACTTAAATGTTATATTCCATAAAATGATCCTGACGGAGAGACCAAAATGTCAAATTTCGCTCCTAACCCTTCCAAAGGGTCCAAAGCGAATTTCGCTCCTGACCCTTCCAGAGGGTCTAGAGCGAAATTCTTGAAAACCTCATTTCCTCCCTTGTTTAGACCAACGCTCTAGTTTTGAAGTGATGAGATGTGAAAATGTGAAGGATTTTGGCCAAGATTAGGAATTTCGCTCCTGAGCCTTCCAAAGGGTCCAGAGCGAAAATCCTCATAAACCTCAAATTCTCACTTGTCAAGACTAATTTCCTAGTTTCTAAGGCATGTTTGGAGGTATTTTTGAATGTTCTAGCCTTAGGGAGTGAGTAAAGATGAAGGATTCTAGCCCAAAAGATGAATTTCGCTCCTGACCCTTCGAGAGGGTCCAGAGTGAAATTCTTGAAAACACTCATTTTTCCCTTGGCTAAAGTCAGGATCTCGGTAGAAATGCTAGAGGAAGGATCTATGTTTGCCTCCCAAAGAGGATTGGAGTTGAAAAGGTCAAGAATCAAGCTCAAAACATGATTTTCGCTCCTGACCCTTCCAAAGGGTCCAGAGCGAAAATCCTTATATCTCTTGTTTCCTTCCTTGTTTTGGCTAGGCGTTGACATGATGGGGGATGAATTGGTATGTTCTTGCCTTGAGAGGGAGTTGGATGATTTTGAAGATCAAGATTTTAGCCTAAGAGTGATTTTCACTCTTGACCCTTCCAAAGGGTCCAAAGCGAAATTCACTATAAACCTCATTTGCTACTTGATTTGGGCATCAATCCTTGTTCCTTAGGTGGAAAATGATCTAAGTTTGCTTCTTGAGGTGGTTTGAAGTTTGAAAAGTGAGTGATCAAGCCTAAACTAAGATTTTCGCTCCTGACCCTTCCAAAGGGTCCAGAGCGAAAATCCTCCTAAGGCTCATTTCCTCCCTAGTTTGACCAAATTTTGATTTGCAAGGCATCTTGAAAGGAAGGATGGACATCTTTTGCCATTGGAAATGTTTGAAAGCATTGAAAAATGAGTCAAGTCCTTGGATTTTTATGGCGTGGATGGAAATGAGATAGCATGTCTTTGCCTCTTGAGGTGGTTTGGAATTGGAGAAATGAAGAATCAAGCCTAAAAAAATGATTTTCGCTCCTGACCCTTCCAGAGGGTCTAGGGCGAAAATCTACTTAGACCTCTTTCCCTTCCGTGTTTGACCAAATTTTGATGTCCAAGGCATGTTGAAAGGGAGAATGAACATGTTGTGGCCTTTGGGAATGTTTGAAAGAGTTGAGGAATGAGTGTTTTAGCCAAGGAAGGAAATTTTGCTCTCGACCCTTCCAAAGGGTCCAAAGCTAAATTCCTTACAAGCCTATATTTTTAACCTTGCTTGAGCTTAGACCTTGTTCCTAAGGCGAAGAGAGAGGAGATTTTACCTTGCAAAGAAGATTGGGATTGAAAGAATGATGATTTTGGTCTAGAAAGGGAAATTCGCTCTTGACCCTTCCAAAGGGTCCAGGGCGAAATTGTGCAAAACCTATCTTTTCCCTTAGTTTCATGCCAAATCTAGTGTGTATCATGATTAAAGAAGGCCTTAGGAATGACTCCAAATTGCCAATGATTATCAAGATTGAAGGAATTGAGCCAAATGATGAAAATCGCTCTTGACCCTTCCAAAGGGTCTAGGGCAAAAATTCTTCAACCACCTATTTTCCCTTGCAAAATCAAGTCAAACTTGGGTTGGATGTGAGAGGAGAAGTGTTTTCTAGCCTTTTGAGGTGAATTCAACTTGAAATGATGGAGGAATAAGCCTAAATTAAGAAATTCGCTCCTGACCCTTCCAGAGGGTCCAGGGCGAAATTTCACCAAAACCACCTTTTTTCCAATTTTGTGTCAAGACAATTGCAAACTAAAGTGATTTGGGATGGAAGAGGTCCTTAGGAGTAACTTCAAGTTGCTAGGAATCATTGAAATTGAAGGAATTGAGCCAAATCAAGAATTTCACTCCTGACCCTTCCAAAGGGTCCAGAGCGAAATTCTAAAATCCACCTATTCCTTTCACATTTGTGCCAAGCCGGGCCTAGACAAAGATGATAGAAGCCCTTGAGATTGCCCTTGAATGGATTTTTGTCTCCAAAAATGATGATTTTGGGCTAGAGGAAGAAATTCGCTCCTGACCCTTCCAAAGGGTCCAGAGCGAAATTGTGCAAAACCTATCTTCTCGCTCAAATTTATGCCAAATCTAGTGTGGGTCAAGATTAGAGGTGCTTAGGCATGTCCTTGAATTGCCAAGAGTCATCAAATTGAAGAAATGAGCTCAAAACAAGAAATTCGCTCCTGACCCTTCCAAAGGTTCTAGAGCAAAAAACACTAAAACCATCCTTTTCTCCAAATTTTGTGTTAAGTCAGGCCTGGACTAGGGTGAGAAAAACTATTTGGAATGCCTTGGAAAGATGTTTGACCATCAAAAGTGTGAATTTTGAGCTAAAATGAGAATTTCACTCCTGACTCTTCCAAAGGGTCCAGAGTGAAATTCTGGATAGGTCCTGTCCTTGGCTAGGTTTTTGAGCGAATTTGACTTTTTAGGCCTTGTGAAGATCAAACCAATGTTGCCAAGTTGGGAAGTGGATTCAATGTGAGGGAGTCCAGATGAAGTGAGGTGAAGAAAATGAAATCGGGTGTGAATAGGCAAGCAAAAAGTGAATTTCGCTTCTGACCCTCCCAAAGGGTCCAGAGCGAAATTCATCTAAATCACTATTTCCCCTTTGTGTCAAGACAAGATTTTGATTCCTAAGGCATGAAAAGACTGGAGGGAGGTTATTTAAGCCTTGCAAGATGAATTGAGGTAAAGGAAGTGTAGAATGAAGCCTAAAGAAGGAATTTTGCTCCTGACCCTTCCAGAGGGTCCAGGGCAAAATTCCCATTATCACCTAATTTGCCCATGTGAGAAACTAAAAGGATGGATCCCTAGACTTTGTTGGACTAAAACAAGCATATGGTCACCTTCCGGAGGATTTTGAAGTAAAAAAATGGAGTAATTGAGGCCTAACCAAGAATATTCGCTCCTGACCCTTCCAGAGGGTCCAGGGCGAAATCTTTTGAAACTCCTATTTTTTCACCTTGTTTGGGCCAGGCGAGGAGTTGGTTGTGAGGTAATGTTGAAAAGAGGTTTAAGTTGGCCAAGAATGCAAATTTCACTCCTGACCCTTCTAGAGGGTCCAGGGCGAAATTCTTATAGGGCCTGCCCCTGGGGAAAATCTTGAGCAAGCTCCATTTTAATATCTTTTGTTGATGACTTAAGGTGTAAAATACTATGTTGAAGTGAATTTATTATATGTCCTTAAGCATCTTTTGCTTTGTTTTGCAGAGGAAAGAAGACCAGATCAAGGACGACCACCTTTAGTCCAGCATCATCGAGGACGACCACTTCTAGCCCAGCATCATCAAGGATGACCTCTTCCAGTCCAACATTTGAAGGAAAGGTACACCATCCATCCTGCACATCAAAGACAAAGGAGGTTAAAGTGTCATGTCCCCTCTTTAGTATGACATGACACTTTACGTGGATTTGCCTATTCCAGACTCTCGTAGGCAGATGGTTGTGGTGAGAGAGTCATTTTGGCATTTATTTGGTGATTGGATGGCTCATTATGCTCTTGGAGACATTATATTTATTATATTTTATTATTTGGGGCCAAGATGTTATATTTTTAAATTGAGGTGCACTTTTTATTTTATAAAGTTACTTTTTTATCTAAAAAGTGCAATGAGATTTTATAAGAATATTATGGATACTTCTAGAAAGATAAGAGGCTTCTAGAGGAAGATTCTATTATGGATACTTCTAGAAAGTTATGGATACTTCTAGAAAGTTAAGAGGCTTCTAGAGGAAGATTCTATTATGGATACTTCTAGAAAGTTATGGATACTTCTAGAAAGTTAAGAGGCTTCTAGAGGAAGATTCTAAAAAGTGAATAAATAGACCCCATGGGTCTCTCAATTGGCATCCAAGTTTATTTTCTCTAGTGCATCTACTTGAGAATTTGTGGAGCTTGAAGGTCTGCAAGTATTCAGCTAAATCATTGGGAACGATACCTCCCAAGTGATTGCATAACTGAGGGGGTGAAAGATCCTTTGAAGGGTTTCTCTTTGGAATTGGTACTCAGCCAATTCAAGTGTGCTTAATTGGAATCCTATCTTGTCAGGGTTCGATTTAGAGATCAGTTGCAAACTTACATCTTTGTTCATGTATGTCATTGTCTATCGTAGAAAGTCTGAAATAGTGATCAGAAATTAATTGCAACAGTTGTATACTTCAAACTCCCATATTTCTGAAGCATGTATGACATCTATTTGACATAATGTCAATTCTAGTATTGATGAAAAATTGAGTTGTTCCCTTGGTAGTTAAATTGATATATGTTTCCTATATACTTCGCAAATCAGTAAAGTGCTTAGTTGTAGATTGTATGTAACTTGTTGGACAATATTCCTTGAATCAAAATCATCAATTCTTCCATACATAAGCAAGGGATACTACATAAAGCAAGGGTCCGTTGAAGGAGCCAATAGTTTCAGAAGAGTTAATTAAAGTTATCTTCTCAGCATCATCAAATTGAAACATCAACCAAGTTACAAGTGTCAGACAGGGTGGCGTCCCAGTCATCATTCCTCCAGTTGGATTGGTCCACCTCAGCGTGTCCAGATTCAATGTACCTGACTCATCAGGGATGACACAAACTTCAATGTACCTACCCCGGTTATCCATTGGTCGAATATTCCAGAGAGGACATGTGTCCAAATAATGCAATTTTTTCATTGGCCAAAATTGAGTTTGTTGTAACAAACCCTAATCAGGGTTTTCATTGTAAAATCTCGGCCATTGATCTCAAGTTGATCTGAGCCATCGAATTGTATTAAGGGCGCTATATAAGCCTTGGCTCCTCATTTGTAAAGGCTAATAGTAGTTAGTCAGTAGTTAGAAGGTGAATAGTTAGAAATAGTGAATAGTCAGTTGATAGAATAGCAATTAGAGTAGAATAGAAAGAGAAGGCAAAGATTGTTGCCAAGATGTTGTTGTAAAAGACTTGTAAAACTTCATTGAAGAAATGGTGAAATCTATGGGTCGATTCAACAATTTGCATGGTCTCTATACTTTTCAGATTTGATTTCATGTTATTAGATGAATGGAAGAAATGTGTTTGATTGATGGTGAAATTCGTATATCCATACTACTAGCAGTTTGTTGATTGCAGACTTACCTTGTGTAGTCAACTGGAATCATTCAGTTTAAGCTTAACTTCAATTGTCGCTTCTTCACTGATATGCATCAGCCTGATGTTGTCTATGTCTGTAGCGATGATCTGAATATCATAAAGTTTTCCTCCGAAGATCGCACTAGCCTTGTGGAGATGGTCTTGGGATGTCAAAACAAGACTTAGTTAGAATTTCATCAAAGGTTATTCATTGCTCCTACATTCTTAGTGTCAGAATTAGATCCTTTCCTCGCCCTCATCCTTTTCCTTTTTTTTCAAAATCTAGACTAGTGAAATCCTGTGTTCCAGTAATATTCAAAGCGAATCAGACGTTTAGTCATCAAGTGTAAGTCCCCTTGTGATTCCAGCAAAATCACATCATACCACAGAGAGCTTATCCACGAGTAGAGAACCTACATACAAGAACCTTGGAGTTGCCTCGACTGATCCTTCGGCGAGATCTTCAGCAGTTGGGAAACTTTGCTCAAGAGAGGATAGGGTACCTTTAGGTATTTTAGTCTATGTTCGCATGTGCATAAAAAACACATCAACAGGTACCCATGTACAAATGCAAATGCAATCTCCCATAAACGGAGAAAGAGAGAAAAACCCAATGGGAAAAAACCCTCCCCCAAAAGAGAGATGATGAAAGCACACAATGCTCTCAATGATGAAGAAGAGACCATGAAGCCCCCCCTCAATGTCGAATCTCCTGCAAGGATGGTCCAATGGTGTTGACCAAAATACCACCCCATAAGGAAGAAAGAGAGCCAATGCTGCACCAATAATGTCAAAGTGTGACAAAACCAGGTACCATGTCGATGAGGATGAATCACTCGCTGCAACAAAATAAAGATCAGGCATGGAGACAACCTGCTTTGAGAATCATCTGGATACTCGTAAATGGCAGAAATATTGGTACAATCTAAGTCTCACGGGAGCCATGCACAAATGTGTACAATCTAAGTCTCAACTGGAGCCATGCACCAAGTCTCACAAGATATTCCTAATCTACGTGTACAAGAGGATTACATCAAATAGTCAACAATGACAAGAAACAAAGTGGTGTGACACTTTATGATAGTGCGAGTACAACATTTCTCAAGCAAGAACATACATCATGATAAAATATTCAAATGTGGAAACATGAAAATGATGCCACCAACAAAGAAACCCTGTAGAATACTGCAGATGAAGATGCCTCCGAATGGAATTTCACCAAGAGATATAAATGAACAACTGACTCCCCATAAAAAGATGATGTTGGCACTTGCAAATAATGACAAAGTGGACTTCTAATTTCAATGATTACAACTTCTCAAAATGAGATATAAGAGACTTCAACAAATACTGCTATTGATCTAAACTGAGATCCAAGCAAAATACAAGTACCAAATAGGCCAAAAAATGACCAAATACTGAAAGTACAATTTCTACTCACAATCACTGCAAACTAATGGCAGATTATGAAAGTAGACAAAAAATTATGCACTCTAAAAAAAAATGGCAACTGAAAAGGAGTCCATATGAGCCCAAATGAAGCCTCCAAAGTTGTAAAAATCGGGATTTCATGATTTCCGAAAAACCTGTATCCGAAAAACAGAAAACTCCTGCACCACTGTATAGATCACAAAATTCTACTCCAAAACAAAAAAAATTGCTCGAAAAAAAGAGTTCGGATGAGTGAGATATCACTATTTGAAAATTGTCTACAAAATTATAATTTCTGGAAAATTTCCGTTGCAGCTTCAAACTTCAAATGCTTCTAGATTTGGCTTCCGAAGTCCGATTTGGATGAAACAAAAGGCAAAAATGACTTTCTTGCACCTCCTCAATCCAATGGTAACCTCATATTTGACCCATCAAGTTTCAATACTAACTTGCAATAAAAAGCTCCAAAATGCAAAACCCCAAATAGCATCAAATTTCTCTCAATTGGCAAACCAATGACACTCTAATGGCTCTGATACCATGTGAGATTTTGCCAAGATCTAGAGGCAATGGAAAGCACAAATAAGAGAACAAAATAGATGATAGGAATAAAATGTATTCTATCAAGATGCAAAATGTGATCAACTGGATCATTACATGATGTTCAATGATTGCCCGTTGTTCGTACAAACAATGTAGATGAGTTTGCTTATATAGGCAAGGCTATATGGATATGTGAGCACACAAACATGACGTGGCTCAATAAGAAACAAGGGTAGGTAGGAAATAGGTGTGGGTAGTGTTGATGTGTTTTTTATGCACATGCGAACACAGAATAAAATACCTAAAGGGTACCTTATCCTCTCTTGAATAAAGCCTCCGAATGCTGAAGATGTCGCGAAAAGGATCAATCGAGATGACTTCAAGGTTCTTTGTATGTAGGATCTCTACGTGTGGATAAGCTCTCTGTGGTATGATGTGATTTGCTGGAATCACAAGGGGACTTACACTTGTCGACCTAAACGTCTGATTTGCTTTGAATATTGCTGGAACACAAGATTTTATTGGCTTAGATTCATCAAGTTTTGGAAGCAAATCCTTATTCATCATGTTTTTGAAGGCCATTTTTACCCTAGTGTATCCTTGCCTTAGCCAAAACTCAAAGGAAATAGGTTGATTTTGCAATTTTCGCCCTTGGCCCTCAGCAAGGGTCAGGAGCGATTTTTGCAATTTTGACTAAAAATCTTCTTTTTTCAAACTTGAAACTCCTTCACTACGCAAGACCATGTTCATTTCTCTTTTCAATATGCCTTTGAGACTTCATTTCAATCAAACCAAGCCAGAAAAGCCTCCTTCCAAGTTTTTCGCCCTAGACCCTCAGCAAGGGTCAGGAGCGAATTTCGCAATCTAGACTCAAAATGTTTCATTTTTCACCTTGAAACCTCTTTGACATTCCAATTCAACCAAGACTAAGCAAAAAACATCTCCCACAAGATTTTCGCACTGGACCCTCAGCAAGGGTCAGGAGCGAATTTTAAGTTTTCAACAAAATCCTTCACTTTTTCAAATTGACACTTTCTCAGGTGGGTAAAGGGAGATGTCCTCGTTTCATCTATGTCCAAAACTTGACTTTTTTCATTGCAAGATGAGAGCTATTCAAAATTTCGCTCTGGACCTTCAGCAAGGGTCAGGAGCAATTTTACCTTTGTTGCCCAAAATTCATCAATTTTCATGCTTTCAAACCCTCAATTGCATCAAGTGACGTCCAATCTTCATTCTGGGAGACCCTGCACAAAACAAGTTAGCCAAAATTAGTGAAAAATAGGCTCATACAAAATTTTTACCCTGGACCCTTAGCAAGGGTCAGGAGCGAAATCTTCATTCCAGGCTAAACTATTCAATTTCTTAGTTTCAAACCACTTCACAGGGCGAGGTAAGATCATTTTCAAGGCCAGGAACAAGGTTTCAAGCTCAAACAAGGTGGCAAATGAAGTTTATAATGAATTTCGCTCTGGACCCTCAGCAAGGGTCAGGAGCGAAATTCCTAATCTTGGCCAAAATCCATCATTTTTTCAAGGTTTTCAAACATTTCCAACTTTCCCTTCAAAATGCCTTGCAAGTCAAAATTTGGTCAAATAAGGCAAGAAATGAGTCGTAGATTGATTTTCACCCTGGACCCTCTGGAAGGGTCAGGAGCGAAATTCGCTTTGGACCCTCTGGAAGGGTCAGGAGCGAAATTTGACTTTTTGAACTCTCCATCAGGATCATTTTATGGAATATAATATTTAAGTATAAGTGACATTTCCTTCTATCTTTCTTCTTTCTTATATTTTAAGTTATATTCCATATATACTTTTAGGATGTTTGAGAGTGGTTTCAGACCTCCAGGAGCTATATTGCAAAATCTAGTTTTTGGAGGATTCTTCAGTTTTCCAGACAATCAAATTTCAGGATCAAGACATTCCAGACTTAGCCAAATTTCAGGATCAGGACTTTCAAACTTCATCACTTACCAACTTGACCTAACTCAAGCAGAACCTGCTATCCAGGTGATCCCCTTGGTGACACTCGAAAGTGCAAAGGCTAACAGACAAAACCCTAAAAGACCTAAAAACAAACCCTAGAAAGCAAAAAAAAGCAGGGGTTCCCATTTGCAATGGGGCGATGTGTGAAATGGTCACAATAGGTAGGTAGGAGAAACAATATAATATTCCACATGAGGTGGAATGTAACAACAAGATAAGATCAACACCATAAAAGGTGGAAATTCTCCTACACACACTATCCCAATGTGGCACAAACACCCAAGTGTCTCATACCCAAACTACTATTAAATGCATGTACCTAAGTAAACTTAAGTATAGTGTAATAATATCCAAGATGAATAATTATTTACACCAACACAATGCATACCAGATACAGGAGTAAAATATATTTATATTCGCACATGAAATTATTACAGACAAAAAGACTAGAGATAGTTGGCCAAGGATTACAATAGATCTGAGTATACCATACTACCTTCCTTGGCAGTACACAACATATTTAAAAGGACCCGATGGTTGCTGAGAGGAACACAACCTTCAACCAACAAACACATAACTACCCGAGTGACAACCCACTTACTACAAATAATTAATACATTGCCCGACAACAAATATTATCAGATATAACAATAGGCATTTTATGCTGACTACAGTCTCCTTGAAAGAACTCCAAGAAGCTTCCAGAATATTAGGCTGACCACATTTGGAGAACTTTATTTAATAAAGTAACATTATGATAGTATTTTATTATTTATTTAATTAAATTAATTGATATTAAGTTATTATTGGATATTTTATTTGTTTTTGACAACTTAATAAAAATCAATTTAATTAATTGTCACCTTCAAATTGGGGACATTACAGTTTGCTATATTCTGAATGTGTGGGCTTGTCGGCAAATGTAAGGTTTTAAATTTGTTCATTGCATACCGGTAAATAAATCTGTTGTTTGTTGTATCTGATATAGTGTATCTTTCTTATTTTTTAATTTTTTTTTGTTGCTATTGCAGTTCTACACTTTTTTGGAGACAACCCTTGTTTCTTTAGCATTACTGCCACGTTTTGTAGCCTTCTTTAGCGAAGAGGAAATAGCTGGCTCACCTGGATCTCTTGCAACTACCTTCCTTGGATTTGGTAAGCAGATTTCTTAATATGCAGTTCATAACTTCATGATAGTACTTATACAGGTTTTTAAACTTCTACTTACCTGTTTAAAATCTCATTTGGGTAGTATTATTTGTTATTCACTTTTGCATATTATTTGTTTTTTTAACTTTTAAGTGATACCTGTGTATTCTGCCATCAGTATTGAATTTGGCATTTGCATTGAGTGTTCTTGGTTTTATCATCATGCACATTTCCTTGGTGGCTGGAAACACAACAACAATTGAGGTAAGTAGCCATCTCTAAATTTTTGAAAGTTCTCAACATGCATGTTTCCTTGATGGCTGGCAACATGCTGGAGAGAGGCAAATTCTTTCTTGTTAGACTAAGATGGGTTTTTTAACATGATCCTTTTCCATCCAGGCGTATGAGAAGAAAGTCACCCCAAAGTGGATGTATGATCTAGGGAGAAGAAAGAACTTTGAACAGGTATGCTATTATCACTTTCTGTTTTATACTGTGACCTGTGCATGGCTTCTAGACATTCATAATTTTATTGCATCTTGCAGGTATTTGGAACACAAAAATTATATTGGTTAATTCCTTCATATTCTGAAGAGGACTTGAAAAGGATGCCTGTGCTGTATGGACTTGAGTACCCTTCCAGGCCTGATCTAGATGCACTGGAACTTTAATGTCTATTGAATTATTATATTCTTGCATACAAGGGAACAAGTTCGGCTTCTGAACATTGTTCTTTTACCGTTATGTATCATAAATGTGTGGCTCTTTTTGGATATAGTCACTTGTTTCATTAAGTACTAGGGTGACTGTAGCTAAGCAGCACCCTCGTTGTACTATATGCTCTTCGATATGTCATCTTTTATACAGGGTTATTGAGCATTGAGTCTTGTATGATTGAGCACAGCAAGCAAATGGAGATTGCAAGAGGCTAGACATAAGAGACAAGAAAATTCTGCATCTTCAAAGCATTCTTTAGTTCTGTATAGTTAACAATATGATGGAGAGAAACACCCTGTAAAGCGTTGCTCTTGTGGGCACTGAATGTGCCATTAGAACATTGAATATAAGAGCATGTATTTTCTAGTGAAACTGAGCCTAGAAAATTCCGGAAGGTTCAATCAATAAAGAATTCCTAGTTGTTAGCTGTTTTTATAACACATTAGCATCAAAAGACATCCCTGTGCCTTCATATTAATGCATCTTTGTGTGTTTGAAGTAGTGTTTATTCTATTTTTAACCTTTCTGTTATCTCCCTCGACAGAATTCTAGACTGAACAGGCATGAGAAATGTGAGGGAAGGCAGAATTGATTAATGTTGAATGAATGCATTTACTTTTGGAGACATCAGACAAGTAAATGATCAAATCAGTTTCAACATCCAAATCGGACTCCAAGTCTCTAGCTATGATACAGTGAATCCTGTAGAACACCTCAACTTTGGGATGGACTAGGCACCTTGTTCGACTCTTTTTGTAGTGTGCAAGCAACTTCTAGAAGCTTTTGGTCAGGCTATGTTGAATATGATCATCAATAAACTAGATTTAGTGACATTGACTAATATTTGAATGCTAGCACGATTATTTGCCGCCATTACAAAGGGTTTTGGAAATTAGGTGCGTGATAAACAAAAAAGCAATTAGAGTGAATGGAAAGAGCAATGAGAATTGTTTGCTTATATGGGGAACAAAAAGGAAGAACAGGATGAAAAATAATAGATATGAATTGGGGGATGCATGTTTTAGATGCAGAGTAGCCAGATATGCCCATGCCCCTCCCTAGGCATGCTACAGATGTGGGTATATGGCTCAGTCCACGCGTGCCCATAAAAGATTAATTTTCCAGCTGTCCGATACTAAGTGATGTGAACCTCCCTAAACTTAATTTAAAAAAAACTTCATTGGTGCAATTTTTTTCCTTTTCTGATTCGACCCATTTTTCTAACTGGCGTTTTAAGTTTTTACAGATTTAAATTTTTTTTTTTTTATAATTTATTAATTTTATATCTACATTATTTTGTCCAAACATTAGAGATTAAAAAAATTAAAAATGATTCTCTAGAGTCTAAATATAAATAAAATTTATTAATATATATCTAATTAATTTTAATATTATTTTAATTTATAATTACTTATTTTATTATAGTTTTAAATTTTTAATCAAGATTTAAAAAATTAAATGTGAGTGTTTTTTTTAAAATTTAGATTATTATTGTAATTTTTCATTTATAATATATTTAGATATTTTTCTTTCTCATTTTATATTTACATTTTACTTTAATTTAGATTTAAATGATATTATTGTTATTAATTTAATTTTAGGTCTTGGTTTGTATTTTTTTTTTGGTATGTTACAAATTTTTTAGATGAACTCATAATTATTTATGTAGCAATTATGTGGCTATATTACTTTTAATGTAATAAAAATCTCTTGTAATAACTTAGAAAATTGTGTTAAATACGTGTTTGTGTTTTTTATGAATGTTATATCCAGTTGTTTCCATATCAGGGGTCCTAAAAGATTACCCTACTCGTATCTGATACTGTATCTGTATGTGTCCATCCAACTTGGTTTAGATGGGATGCAAAGGTTGGTGGGAAGCATGTAGATTGATTAGATATGGTATATTGAAATCTTTTGAGAATAGCAATGGTTAAGAAGTTAGGAATGGGACATTCATACACGCCTTAAGTATATTGAATTACATACTTCGAGGAGAGACATAAGTCTATTGCCCTATGTTTCCTTGTGTTAACAATATCTTAGATTAAATAATGTTTGATGTAATGTTTATGAATGTATGCAAGTTTTGTACGTTAGGTACTATCATTATGAGGAGGTATGTGCCATTGGTAAGCAAATGTATGTCGTGTATAAAAATTTGAGATTTTGAGAATGCACATGAGGAATAACTTTATATTTCAGCATTTGTATGCCTTTTTAAAATATTGGAGTAGAAAGAGTACAAAATATAGAGCACCATAACAAACAACTTACAACTATCATCAAAACACTTGCAACCAACAAGCGAAAGACCAATAAATTATATCATACCCAAGAAAGTTGAAAACCAACCAAAACCAGCCAAATTCAAGTACCAAAACATTTAAAGCATCGCAATAACAAAGTACTAAAAACAAAAGTTTACAAGCTATAACAAAGTCTTTAATGAACACAATAAAAATAATCAGGGGAACTATTCCCTTTGGAGAATCCAACTCAGTAGCTTATGGATCAGAATCATCAGATACACATCCTTGTGCTGCAAGGCTAGGTTTCTTGAGTCCAAGCGCATTTGTGTAGCAAGCATATTTGTTTGTGGAACCTCTAGCCTCTCACTAATATTGGACCCATTTGCAATCATATTTTGCAACCTCCTTTCAATGATAGTTTCCAAAAATCTTGGAAGGACCCCACAATAACTAGAAGTGGTAAGTCGAATATTATTATGTTTGGAACCAGAAGAACCCGCATTAGAAGCTTCACTTTTGATTCATTAGAAGAAATATTATGCACCACTACCCCCTCTAGCCTCCGTTGTCCCTCTTCCAAGTTACAAGCAATCTCTAGTATAGTGTTATAAACTAAATTGGTGTCAATTTCTTGCTCTTTTTTATCTTGAAAAAATTCCTTCTATGCTATACCCTGGTGAAAACTAGTAGTGTCTTGGCTAGAGATCTCCAATGGAGAATCACTTTCCTAGGAGCAGGGTCCCCACAATTAACAATCCTTCCCTACTCACCATTCCCCATAACAATGTTGAAAAAGTGGCTCAATGCAATGCTATGTATTGTGATGTAATGCAATGCAATGTATTGTGCTGTAATGTAATGCATATGTTATGCTATGATGGTATAATGGTATGTTTATATTCTAACATGTGATTGCATGTAGGATGAATTTCTTTTTGTGTATCAGAGCATTTTTACGATGTGTTTTGACAGAAGAATTGTTAGCAAAAAATATGGACAAACCCAAAATTAGTAATGATCAAAGAGGGTTCAATTGATTGACATGATAGATAATATGAGGAGATAGATCCTCGTGAATTCTTGTGCCTTTTTTTCTAGGTAGAGAAACAATTTTATCATCAAGCCTTATTATGTATCAATAGAATTTTTGCACCCCAAGGTATGAAAGACCAAGGTGTAAGTGCTATCCCATTGCAATAGCAGACATGTAATAGACAAAGAGGGAATCCATCCATTCTAGGGTTAATGTATTAAGGGCCGAGGTATGTGCGATAGTGACAAGCATAGTTATCCTTGACTGCCATTTTGCATAGGATACTTGCCGAATAAGCGTACCAACACAAACACCCAAAATACCTATGCCCTAGAACTTCATGGAAACACACCATAAACAACAAACAATGAAAAAGGATCACAAACCATCTTAGCTACTCTAGTCACTTGTGGACATCCTTAAGTACCATAGGAACATGACTAGAGATAAATCGATAAAAGATAAGACTAACTAGACCAAGGAGCCAACATGCATTTTGATTTTTGTCATTATTTGATTGCTTGATGTGATGAAAATGAATATGTTTGGTTTCAAAGATTTAATACCCCATGTAAGACCGATCTGCTCGTTTTGAGTGTACCCTTCCATGTTTAAGACAAGTTGATGATTGATTGATGACAAGACATGTGATTGGTTTGTGTAGTGTCCTAAATTGCGCCTAGTGCATTTATGACACTTATGCATGGCGTCTGATGCATTAATGAAAAACTCATGATCAAAATCCCATCATTTTGACATCATGGGCCCTAAAGACAAAGTGCCCCTGTTTGCCCCGAAACCCCATTTGGGCCTAAATCTTTGAGAGGACGGAAGCACGCTGCACAGATGTCTGCACGCCGCGCTAACATCCCAATAGATTCGATGGATCTCACATCCTGCAGTTAGTTAGGCGCCTTTCAATGCGTGTCCCTTGGCTTGCTTTCGGCTGTAACGACTCTCCGCACCTCTTCCCAGCTTTAAAAGCTCTTCTTTTCTCATTTGAAAGGACTTCTTGGTTACTTATTTGCTCTCTCTTACCTCTCTCTCTCTCTTGATCCCATTGTGCTCTCTTGAACACTCTACAAGTGCTTTCAAGCTATCTCTATCCATAGTACTCTTGCAATCATCTTGCAACAACAAGCACGTATCTTGAGCTTCATCACGCTCGTGTCTCAAAAAGGGGGATTTGGCTACAAGCCTTGTCTTTTCTTTATCATTTATCTCTATCTTTTATCATTGCATGCAATTTATTTATCATATCTCTAAGTGTATCTATCATCTAGGTGCATTTAGCTTATCAATATATCATTTTTATCTATTTGCAATAGGGGTTTGATTCCATTAAGCAAAGTATAGTTTTTATTTGCATTTTATCTTTTATCTTTTATCCAATCAATCTATCTGGCTGTCTGTGGAGGTGGAAACACCAAAGCGGGGGTCTGACTAAGGCAGGCCCCTATATAGCCCCAACATTTTTCCTCGTCTTCGTGTGTGCAGGTGATGAATAGATTCCGCACAATCAAGGAGTGTTGCTGTTAGCTTTCTATGGAATTCTATGCTCTCTGATTATACGGACGACAACACATTGCGTAGAAGTCCACACATCACGTTGGCGTCCAAAACTTGAGACCTGCCCAGTTCTCTGGTATAAATATGCTCTTAATTTAGTACCATGTTGTTAGCTTAGATTTTCATATTTCATCATTTTTGTGCTTTAATCATTCAATTATTTCTTCATTAGAGTGGTTTTATCTTGTTGTTATTCCCTAGCTCACCCTTAGCACTAGTATAAGTGAGGTAGCGACATATAGATTTGTTCTCTAAGGATTTTTCATCTTAGAGGTAACAAATCCCCTCCCCTATATTTTGGTGAACCCGATGTGAATGCCTAATGTCAAATCTCTTCCTCTTGGGGTTTGATGCTTTTGACAAAGAATTCTCTAAGGATGACTTTAATATGTTGGATGACTTCTTAGAAGCACCTCTCTTCGAAAGAGATGTAAAAGAAGTGTCATCTTCCACAACATCCTCATTCAAAAATGAGAAGTCCGTGAATTTTATTGTTGTCTCTGCGGCTCCTCAAAGGCCTAAGAGACCTTGTATTTATGTGATTACGACAAGTCCTTCTCCAAAGAAATTCAAAATCATTAATGGAAAACCTTTTAAAGGAGAAACTTCTAATTTATATACTAAGTTTATGTAATCTAAATAGTCGTCTTATAATACCATTGCTCACATGTATAATACTCTAAGGAATAAGAAAATTCTTGATCAACCAAAAGTTTCTTTACCACCCTCTCAGCCTAGTCTTCCTCCAGCGCCTTTACTGGCAGATAAATGAACTAGTGACTATGATCTTATTGAGAAACTTAAGGTTACTCCCGCTAAGATCTCACTATGGGATTTGCTTCAAATTGCTTAAGTGTATCAAGGTATGTTACAAGAAGCTTTGCAAAAGATGTTATTGCCTTCTTCTGCGAGACTAGCATATGTGAATGCATTGATGGATCATATTCATGAGGATTCATTGAATATTACTTTCTATCATCATGAACTTCTGCCTCCAGAAGTGAGAAATTTGGCAGATCCTCTAATAAAAATTGTTCATGTGAATGGTGTTGGTATTAGATGAACACTTGTTGATACAGGTTTTGCACTTAATGTTTGTAGCTTGGATCTGTTACCAAAAATCAAGGCGGATCCAAATGCCTTAGAAACTTCTTCCTTATTTATTTGACGATTCGATAACAGTGGTGAAACCACTGTAGGAATGGTCATACTATCCTTGAAGGTTGGACCTGTTACTATTCCAACCCTTGTACATGTGATGCTAGGTCCTTTGTCTTATAATCTCCTTTTGGGTAGACCATGGCTTCACACTTTAGGAGCTAAATCTTCTACACTTCATGGATTTGTAAAGTTTGTAGCTAATAACCAAGTTGTCACAATCAAGGTTGACTCCAAAGCTATGCACCTTTGTCAAATAGAAGTAGTTGGTCAAGCCTCAGTTGCATCTTCTTTCCAAAATTATGTACCTACCTTATCCTCTTCAGTGACGAATTCTACTTCTGTCCCATCCCCTAAAAAGAAAGAGTAGAAGAGTGAGGAAGTCCCGAAGGAGGAAGTTCCTAAAAAGAAAGATCTTGTGGAGGAGAAACTACTTAGGGAGAAGGATTCTCTAAAAGAAGACTCCCCAAAAGAAGATCTCCCCGAGGTACAAGCCCTGGAGTCTACTCCTAACAAACCATCTTCAACTAAATCACCTTCTCCATCCAAAGTAAATTCATGCTCGGGTGATGATTGGGGTTCCTTAGACTTCACTGACTCCCATGTTGGTGAATACAAGGTGGATCATGTCCACCTGAAGTTTCTCAAGATTCCATTCACTTTGGCTACAAAAGACGATTATGCATATATAAAGTCAGGTGATACTTATCATGTTGATCACCTTTTCTATACAAAACCAAGGAATTGCATGATATTTATGGTCTTGGATATAAGGTTGTATCACAACTTGGTTGTGATGGAAAAGGTTGTGGACCTAATGGACAAGGTATTCGGATTCCTTTAGAAACTGAACCTTGACACCACAACACTGGAATAGGATATCGCCATACATGTCATAGAACAAAACCATGGTTAAATGTTAGCATGATTTTTGCCGACCCTCTTCCTCTTAAGCTTATTCATCAAGAACTTATTTATAAAACAACACTGCGTAATGAAGTTCCCTTGGACCTTTTTCCTTCAAAAGAATCCTTGAAGGAATTTCTAGGTGCGTATGTTGAATTGCCCTCATATCACCATACATGTCGATTCGCCTATTGTTTAAATACCCAAGCGTATTTTGGAGAATCCGTTGAACAGGGGGCACCTTTATCTTATAAGGAGGAGCATATACCCATGTGTCATCTAGAAGACCGTAGTGCACTCCTTAGTGGAGAGATTACTGACGTCATTATGAGTGATAAACTCTTGATAAGGTCATCAAGGTTGGGAAGTGTTTATCCTCTGAAGATTCCAAAGAATGTTCAGATCTTTTATATCAGTTCCTTGACATCTTCGCTTGGTCTTATAAAGAAATGCTAGGCATTGATGAGTCGATTGTGGTACATAACATCGTACTAAGTCCCGATGCTAAACTTGTGAAACTGAAGATTCAAAAGATGAATCCTAAGGTGGCTTTATTTGTCAAGGTAGACATAGAAAAGCTTTTAAAGGCTAATTTTATCCGTCCCATTGACTATTTGCCTTGGATCTCGAACATTGTTCCAGTTAGAAAACTTGATGTCAAATCCGTATTTGCATTGATTTTCAAGATGTGAATAAAGCTTCTCTTTAAGATGATTTTCCACTCTCGAACATTGACATAATCGTAGATTCAACCACATGTTATGCCTTCTCTCTTTCATGGATGGTTTCTCGGGGTATAATCAGATTCACATTAACCCAAAAGACCAGTATAAAACCGCCTTCATGACTCCTTGGGGAACTTTTTTCTATGTTGTCATGCCATTTGGGTTGAAAAATGCAGGAGCAACCTATCAATGAGCTATGAACTTGATATTTGATGATTTCATCCATAAAATCTTAGAAGATTATGTCGATGATATGTTGGTAAAATTTGTTGCTCATCAAGAGCATATTGAAAATCTTTGATTAGTCTTTGAGAGGCTTCAATTATACAAGATGAAATTAAATCCCCTTAAATGTGTTTTTGGTGTGGATGTCGAGAAACTTTTGGGATTCATTGTCTCTTGTCGAGGAATCGAGATAGAGACTAATAAAATCGACGCAATTGTAAACATGCCTCCACCTAAAAACATTTCTCAGCTTTGTAGTTTGCAAGGGAAGATTCAGGCCATTCGCAAGTGTGATGTTGGAAAAATGTGAATGATGGAGATATCGAGAGGAAATCTTTTCTTCCCTCGGAGGAGAGATGAAAGTTTCACTTCATATTTCTCTTCAAACACATTTTCCACATTACATTGGAAGAGGGAGGAAAATACACTAGATTCAACCTCTAGAGAAAGAGATTGAATTCTGAGTGATGGTAAGTGAATCCCCTCTTCTGAGATTGAGATTTGAATTGATTGAATTGTGTACTTATGATCAAGTGTAAAAGTGACAAAGATCTGATTATAACTCAAGATAGAAGCATAGGGTGAAGTTGTGCACTTGGATCTGGTAATAATCTGTCGAGACGAAGCTGCCCTGTGAATTTGAGGAAAAGTTGTCCGGATCGTGGCAGGAGTGTACATGATCCTCCAAAAAAATTGTGAAACAAAAAGGGTTTTCCCGCCTCTGCAAATGGAGCCCGAATCCGAAAGTATAACTGCGCACCTACAACCTACACACAAAAAAGAGAGGGAAGGTGTTGGGATTGGGGGTTTGCCTTGAGGTCAAACCCTAGTTTTGGAATTAACCAAATGATGAAAGAAAGTACCTCCAAGTAAATGTAAATGAAAGACTGAAATGTAAATCACCTCAAGGGAGGTTGTATATAGAATATAGATAGATTTGCTTTAGTGGAATTGAATGTTGGAATGAATCTCCTCTTCAATGGTTGAATCCTTGACTTGAATGCAACACCTATCCTTGAAGGGAGACTTGAGAATGCTCAATGCTGGAAAGGAATGCTTGAATTCTTGAATGCTCTTGAATGCTTGATCTCATGTAAACTTCCCACTCATCCAACCTATCCAACTTATGGAAAATGAGAGGACAAATGCAACTTATATACTCGTCTATTAGGGTTAATTGAGTGATTTTCCATCGCAGGCAGACACTGGGGGAGTCTTTCTGTTCAATGTGCAACCTCCAAAGCACATTTGAAAAGGGTCCTGCCCCAAAATGGGGCATGGGATAGGGGCGCCACGCCCCCATCCTGCCCTTTTTTGCAGGACATGATGCAGTTCAGGCAGTGCAGAGGGCAAGCAAGATGCAGTTCTTAGGCGTCGAGCAAGTCTTCAGTCTTCGATCAGGCTTAGGGATTCAGTTCACATGCGTGAGGACCCTAATGTGGTAAAAAATTACGAGGGTCATGATTTTATGATACTTCATTTAGCCCCCACTTTAGCGGGAGTATAAGTGTACGCCAATACTGCCGGTAAAGTACAATGAAACAAGATTGCAAGACTTCTACCATGTCAAGGAGGCAAGATGCACCAAGCCCCCAGTGAACTAAAGTTCTTACGACATCTATTAACAAAGTAAAAGGGAAGATTAAGAAGGGAGAACCATGACTGAAAGTAGCAAGGTTCCCCTCACTATGAGTCACGAAAAAGATACCAAAATTATGGAGCAAAGCCAAGTTCACTAAATAATTCTAAGTATCGAAAAGAAAAGTATGAGTGGAGTGTATGCCCCCACGTTAAAGTGAGTGTGCCTTATCGAAAGCAATTGCTTTAAGGTATGATACACCCAAGAGAGAGAGAAAGGGAGCACATTATTGCAAGGATTTAGCCCCCAAGTGAGCAATAAAACCAAGGATAATGAACACAAAACACAAAGCATGAGGTAGTTTCGCTTTCCTCGGGGTCAGTATGCTGTATGATAACTCATGTATATCATATATGTATATGTGCATATAATTATCTTTATTCCCCAAAGAAGGACACTACCTTGGAAGAAAGGGAAGAGAGGATGTCTTTCGAGTCAACATGAAAGAGACCAAAAGAGATATCAATTCTTTGCATTGTCCCCAAATAGACACTAAGGGAAAAATAGAAGAACATGGATACACATAGAAGAATAGTCACAAAAGAGTAGGAAAGGAGAGAGAGAAGATCTACAGTGCTAATATTGCTAATCTAGCACAACATCCACCTCCTGATCTTGCTGATCACTATTTCGGGAAGGCGAGAAACATGCCAGAGGAACGACATCGAGCACAAGAAATGGAGCTATTACAAGATCCAAACAAGGACTATGCTCATTTGGTAAGTCACTGTTTGATTTTAGGAGCTAGGATTAGGGTTTGTGAAAATTTAGTTGATAAATGCGTGTCCACATCAACATATTCATACTCACTATCAGAAGCATTAGGAGTTGTATTTCCATCATGAATAACATTTTCACCCATTTATTTATCAAAGTTTAGAGAAAGAGGAGCAAGACCATGTATAGGAGTAAAACCATCACATGTTTTATCCAACTTATGATTTGGAGATGTAGGTTGAACATCTTGCTTAAGAGAAAAGGGAATCATGTGAACTGTTGGAGTCTTAGGAGATTGGGTATTTTGAGCGACAACTTCACGAGCTCGAACATGACGTCTTCGTCGGCGTTCTCTCACACAATGATTCCGTTGAGTCTTAGTGGAAGGTTGAGAAGGAGGAGGAACATTTGAAAAAGTGGGAATGTTTCTCTCCTTGATAGTTGAAGGTTTAGGTTGAGGTCTTTTAGGTTGAACAAGAGGAGAAGCAGACCTCTTCTCTCAATAAGAGGAAGGAGGTGTAACTACGCCATATAAAGGAGGAATGTTAGGTGTAGGAAGAAGACCGGGTTCATCATGAGGAGGAGGTACAGGTCTAACCTTAGGAAGAATATTGTTGTTTTTCTTAGGAGAAGGTATAGTCACAACCATAGGAATGGGTTGACAATATTCCTTAGGAGGGAGATTAGTTCTATCCGTGAGGGGAAGAACTTCATATTCAAGTATGATAGGAATGCCAATTTTTGGGGATATAGGTTGATTTAAGGATAAGATCATATCTTTATTCCATTTTTGATAAGATTGAAAAAGAGCATCACCCCTTGATGGAAGAGATTGAAATTGTTTAGGCCAAATAAATCAATAGGAACACTAGGGCTTCTTTCGGATGGACAAAAAAATCTTTGGTTCACGGTTATGATTTCTCCATTGTGAGAAAATTTCGGACACTTATGGATTGAAGAAGCAATAGCCTTCATGGAAGATAGCCAAGGATATCCCAACTTCACACGGAATTTATCGGAAGAAGGTATGATAACAAAGTCAACATCCATGGATTTAGTATGAACTTCAACATGAAGGGTGATAGAGCCAATGGTAGGACAAGAGAATCCATCAAATAACTTCACCACTACATTAGAAGCATCATATAGTGGTTTAAGCAACCGTAAAGTGAAAAGATACTCCCCAGTGATGATGTTAATCATGCAAGAAGGATCAACAAGAGTGCCATGGCAAGGGATATCCTTAACCTTCACAACTATGTATAAAGGGCCATCGGGTGCTCTAATGGTCTCGCTAGGGTCAAATGTAATACAAGGTTCCTTAGGTGTATCTTGTTTTTCTACCATATTTACCAAGTTTGGAAACATAAAAGTGAATTCCTTAGAGGGGAAAGAAGTATACTCAGTCTCAATCATGTTAGAGGCATGAGAAGGCAAAGGATCAATAATTTTTTTAATATTTTGATTAGGAGGAGCTATTGATTTATTGCCCTTATCATTCACACCTGCCACATATATAGTATTGTTATCAATAAAATCTTGAATCTTATTTTGCAATGCAAAACATTTCTCAGTATCATGACCAGGTTGACGATGAAGTTGACAAAAGGAATTGTTATCAAAATAAGGGGATGCAAGTTTAGAAGGATCAACTTATTTTATAGGAGGACATTTGATAACATTTCTTTGCAACAATTGAGACATAATACCATGTAAAGATTCATTCAAAGGAGTAAATTGTCTTTCTCTTTTGAAAAATTTAGAAATAGAAGGCACACCTGTTGTAGCATTCACATTGTTGTTGTTGATTGTATCATTGAACTTGATGACGCTTTTTGTTGGTTTGAACTTTGCAAATGGTTGTTGAACACTCTCCCCTTTATCACTCATAGCCATAGGAGTAGATTGCTCCATTTGACTCACAACCAGTTGATAATTGTGGAGTGTTGCACACAACTGGGGAAAACTTAGACAAAAAAAGCTTTTCCCTGATATCTTTTTGCAAATTAGAAATGAAAATTCGTTGAATATCATTATCAGGTACATGAAAAGAAATTTGAGAACACAAATGCTTATATCTACCAATGAAATCAGTCACTTTTTCTTTAACACCTTGTTTACAATGCATTAAATCAGTCAAAGTGATTTTAGGACCAATGTTATTTTAAAATTGTTGAGTGAAAGCATTTGCTAGTTGTTGAAAATAAGTGATAGAATAAGAAGGCAAAGAGAAATACCATTGTAAAGCCTTATCTCTTAGTGATCTTGTAAATAGTTTTGCAAGCAATATTTGATCATAAGCAAAATCAGTACACAAGGTTTGAAATGTTTTAACGTGTGAGAGGGTCACCCTTTCCATTATAGAGTTCCAATTGAGGGACCTCCACATGCTTATGTGGCACAAATTTAACAATATCAAGAGAAAGTGGGCTCACAACATCAAAGGTGGGCACACTAAACTTGGATTGACTCATAGAAGTAATTTGTTGATGTAAGGAAGGCATAGTTTGAGCAAGATTGTTAATGGTTGCTTCAGTAGAAAAATTGATGTTGGACATGGTTGATTGAGAAGGTGGTGTGATGTTATTGAAGGAAGGCATGGATTGAGAATAAGGTGGTGGGAGATTATGATAAGTAGGCATAGGTGATGATTGCGTAGGAAACAAGACACTTAAAGGAGGAACAAAATTGGTGAATGAATTGCCCCCTTGTGTCACATTGATTGGTTGAGAAATAATAGGAATACTTATGGAAGACATAGGTAAAGATGGATGATTAAATGAAGAAGAGGGATTACCCCCATGTTCAATGGCTATAGGAATGACATTTTGAGTTGATGTAGCCATGATGTTTGAAGTGAAAGTAGGAATACTAGACGTTGAACTAGTCAAAGGATTAGAAGAATTGATTTGATTTGAAGGTTGTGAATAACCTAAGTTCTCAACACAACTCGTGATAGGCATGCCATTAGAATCAACAAGATGAGCAATGCCACACAATATATCAATTCCATTCTTATCACTTTGAATCATGCATTTAAGGCCTTCAATTAATGGAAGAGCTTCACTATTAGGCTACTCTTGTGACATCCATTGATAAAAGTTATCAAATTGATTGTCCAATTTTGAAAGTTGGTCTATGGAAACTCTAGTCAAATCTTCTTCTTCATCATGGGATTCATCAATTGGATAGATAGGGACCTGATTAGGATGGGAAGCATTAGCATCATCCTCATTAAAGAAGTCACCCAAATTATGTTCCATCTCCTCAGTAATTAAACCTTGGGAGGCCTTAATTCTAATGCTTTGTCTAATAGGGATAGTTTAGGTAGGACTAATAGTGGTGAAACTCATGCACTAGAGGGAAAATTGAAAATTTAAATTTAGAACAAAGCTTACAAAATTGATTAATGCAAAATTTAAGAAAATACTGATTAAACAATTTGAACTTTGTTGGAAGAAGAGAATGACACAATTTCCAAAAATGAAAGGAAATTGGAATTTTAAAATTAGAGCCAAGGGAATACCACTTAATTTTAAAATCAGAATTTTTAAAATCAGGGCAAATTAGAATTAACCTCTTAATTTTAAAATTTTTCTTGAAATTGAAAATGTTGAATTTTGGAGATATTTTCGATGTTAGATGGATAAAAAATCGACAAAATCAACCAATCTTCTAGATTTAGGCTATTAAATATAGTCATAACAGTCTCACGTCGGGTTCACCAAAATGTGATGTTGGAAAAATATGAATGATGGAGATATTTAGAGGAAATCTTTTCTTCCCTCTGAGGAGAGATGAAAGTTTCACTTCGGATTTCTCTTCAAACACATTTTCCACATTACATTGGAAGAGGGAGGAAAATACACTAGCAACCTCTAGAGAAAGAGATTGAATTTTGAGTGATGGTAAGTGAATCCCCTCTTCTAAGATTGAGATTTGAATTGATTGAATTGTGTACTTATGATCAAGTGTAAAAGTGACAAAGATTTGATTATAAATTGAGATAGAAGCATAGGGTGAAGCTGTGCACTTGGATTTGACAATAAACTATTGAGACGAAGTTGTCCTACGAATTTGAGGAAAATTTGTCTGGATCGTGGCAAGAGTGTACACGGTCCTCTAAAAAAATTTGTGAAACAAAAAGGGTTTTTTTGCCTCTGCAGATGGAGCCCAAATTTGAAAGTACAACTATGCACTTGCAACCTACACACAGAAAAGAGAGGGAAAGGTGTTGGGATTGGGGGTTTGCCTTCAGGTCAAACCCCAGTTTTGGAATTAACCAAATGATGAAAGAAAGTACCTGCAAGTAAATGTAAATGAAAGAATGAAATGTAAATCACCTCAAGAGAGGTTGTAGATAGATTTGCTTGTGTGGAATTGAATGTTGGAATGAATCTCCTCTTCAATGGTTGAATCCTTGACTTGAATGCAACACCTAGCCTTGAAGGGAGACTTGAGAATGCTCAATGTTGGAAAGGAATGCTTGAATGCTTGATCTCATGTAAACTTCCAAGTCATCCAACTTATGCAAATGAGAGGACAAATGCAACTTATATACTCATCAACTAGGGTTAATTGACTGATTTTCTGTCACAAGTCGACACTGGGGGAGTCTTCTTGTTCAATGTGCAACCTCCAAAGCACATTTGAAAAGGGTCCTGCACCAAAATGGTGAAGGGGATAGGGGTGCCACACCCTTGTCCTGCACTTTTTTACAAGACATGATGTAGTTCAACCAGTGCGGAGGGCAAGCGAGATGCGGTTCTTAGGCATCGAGCAAGTCTCTAGTCTCCGATCAGGATTAGGGATTCAGTTTACATGCGTGAGGACCTTGATGTGGTTGAAAATTACAAGGGTCATGATTTTATGACACTACAATAGGTTTGTAGCATAATTGGCTAATCTTACCCTTCCTTTCACACGGTTGTTGAAGAAGGATGTTCGTTTCAAATGGAACAAGGAATGCTAGGAAGATTTTGATTCTATTAAGAATTATTTGGGTAATCCTCCTATCTTGATGCCGCCTATGTCTGATAGACCTTTCTTTTTGTACATCTCTGCCTCGTCTCACACTCTAGTAGCTTTTCTAGCTCAACATGATGACGAAGGCCGAGAAAGAGCAGTCTATTACATTAGCCGTAACTTGATAGAGTATGAAATTCAATATTTTGTCATGGAAAAACAATGTCTAGCTCTTGTATTCGCGACACAAAAGTTAAGACATTACATCCTTCATGCAAAAACATGGGTTATTGCTTAAGAATGACATCCTTAAGCATCTCTTTTTGGAAGCCGATCTTTCGAGTAGATTGGCTAAATGGGCGATGTTGCTTTCTGAGTTTGACTTGAGATTCATAGCTCATAAGTTGATCAAAGGGCAAGTCATCGCTGATCATTTGGCTAATGCCCCATTTGAAAAATCTTTTCCTACCTTATATCTTTTACCTGATGAAGATGTATTAACCATTGGTCAAGAGCTCGTATGGGATATGTATTTTGATGGATTGAGATGTCAAACTGGTTTAGGAGTGAGTGTGGTCTTGGTTTCACCTGAAGGAAAACTAGTCCCTCTTTCATTCCATTTAGAATTTCATTGCACTAGCAATATCGCTGAGTACGAAGCCTTAATTGCTGGGTTGCATGCGGCGATTTCCATGGATGTGAAACACATCTGCATTGATGGGGACTCTGAGCTTATTGTAAATCAAGTTACATGTACATATTGCGTTAAGAAATTAAAGTTATCTCAATATAAGGATTTGGTTAGAACCATACTGAAATATTTCGCAGAGAGAAAACCGTCATGCAGATGCAATGGCAAGCATTGCTTCCCTTCTAGGCCTGGACTTTGGTCAGGACGAATATCATTTCGTGTTACAAGTCCTCTACTCTCCAACTATAACCAATCAAATCCAATTCGATAATTTTATGTGTGCTCATATCGATTGAAGAGAATGGTTCACACACATTTATAATTATCGTAAAACTGAAAGTTTTCCTGATGATGCTAGCAAGAGCTCGCGTGTGCGGATTCAAAAACTTGCCTCTTGTTATATCCTCTTATCCAATATCCTTTATCGAAGATTATATAATGGCCTTCTTCTACGTTGTTTGACAAAAGGTGAGATACCTCTTTCCCTCCAGGAAGTCCATTTAGGCTCTGAAGGTGGGCATTTAGGGGGCAAGTGATCCGCAAGTTGATTCACATGGGGTATTACTAGAAAACAATGGAGAAAGATTCATTTGCCTTTGTCAAGAAATGTCCCCAATTTCAACAACATAGTAACTTGATTCGAGCTCTCGCACAGTAGCTCCAAAGTCAAGCTTCTCCATGGCATTTTCAGATGTGGGGGTTGGATATCATTGGCAAGATATCTCCCCCTTCCTCTAAGGGTCATGCCTTTATCATCACTACTACAGATTATTTTACAAAGTAGGTTGAGGCTATACCATTGAGATCCACCATTGCTAATGTGATTTGTGGATTCATTATGGATAACATTATTTCTCATTTTGGTTTTCCTGCTACCCTTATATCTAATAATGGTACACCATTTAAGAACATTGAGGTGAAGCAGTTTCTTGAGAAGTTTCACATCCAACATTATTTTTCTACACCTTATTATCCTCAATCTAACGGTCAAGCAGGAGCATTTAACAAGACTATTGAATAGATTCTACATAAGACCGTTACTAAACGTGGTAAATATTGGCATACTCAGCTAGTATATGCATTATTGGCTTATTGCATGAGTGTACGTACAGCTATAGGTACAACGCCTTACAACCTCATGTATAGAACCGATGCTATCATGCCCCTTGAGTTGGAGATTCCATCATTATGAAAGGGCTTATTGATGATGATTCTTATCATACCCTTTGTCTCAATCAACTTGAGTGGTTAGATGAGTGCAGTTTGAAGGCCCTTCGACATCTTCAAGCTTATAAAAAGTATTTGTCTAAATAGTATAACCAAAGTGTTCTACCTCGAACCTTTAAGATAGGTGACCTAGTTCTCTGTGAGAATCAGTGAAATGTCAATGAGCCACCTGATCAAAGAGGGAAGTTTAGCTCGAATTGGTTGGGTCCATACATTGTCACCTCTGTCTATGGTTTTGTTGCCTATGGTTTATCTCACATGGATGGTACGCCTCTCAAGGAACCTGGCAACACTCTTCACCTGCATAAATATCATGCATAAAAGAAAAGTTGTATGTATCATGCACGTGACACTTAGATCTCTATGGTAGTCACGTCATGATATATCTTTATCAACACGACATCTAATCATCTCTGTGTTATGGAGTGACTATGCATATATATGCTTGCGTGTGTGCGTGCATGTATACATGTTCTATCTATATCTCAAAAACATCTATACAATGATCATCATGGAATTTAATTATGCATACATACGACCATATGTAAATTAAATCATGATGTGCATCTACTCTAAAACATCCATCACATGAGCATACATAATGAGCACATAGACCTAAAAATACATCCACCCATAATGACACAAGATAAGATCGAAACGCTGAATCTTTTATATATATAATGTCAATGTAAAGTATCAATATAAATGTATCACATCACTACAAAAACAAGTGAGGATGGCACATGTGTCTCTGAACTACATTAGTACATCAGTGTATAAATCAAAAGAATGCTATACATGTAAATAAAAAATGGATCAATGTATACAAATCAAAATGTCTCATGATCCCTCAGGAGGATGGGTCCCTAAGGTCACAGGTGTCGAGAGATCCCGATCCCGACATGGTGGCTGTTTAATTGAGGTAGACTGCGATCTCATAGCAGTAATTCTTTGCGACCATAAGCCCCTCAACTCTCCTTGCAGCTCCACCAAGGTCTCTTGTTGCGTCCCGAGGGCCTCTCACAGCATGGCCTCTCTCTAGCGCGCCACCTCCAAGCTCGCTAGCAGCTAGCACACTCAGGAGTGGTCAAGGTGACCATCTATGTCATGTTGTGTGGAATCCACCTATTGTTAGAGGTTATCGAACTGGCTCTACAGAGCATCACATGCCCTCTCGACACTCTCAGCTCGTGTCACTTCCAGGTTTCTCTCTTCGAGAACAATTTAGACCTCCACCAAGGCCTGGTTCCTTTGTCCTATTATGGTGGCTAGCTATGTTGCTCCCTACACTTGCTACACCTAGCCCTCCTCATATATATATATATATATATATATATCCCATATGAAGCCATGCTATAGGCTCAAATAGGTGGGCGTGCCTCCTTGCTGTCCAAAAGGGCTGATAGGCATCGAGTATTGGGCCCAAAGTTTTGCACATTGGGGATGATCTCTGCGAGTCTTTGATGGATGAAGCTCAGCCACTCAACAACGCTCTCTGCAAACACAAAACTATGTATCAGTATCTACAACATCAAATATCTCTACATGTATATCAAAGCATGTATGAGAAAGACTAAAATGTACAAGCTAAAATCCTAATGTATACTAGGATCGCCCCTCTTCTAGTCTAGATCCTGCGGAGGCACCCTACTGGAAGATGCCCTAGAGGTTGCTGCTAGTGTTGGTGCCCACGCTGGTGGTGGTGGTGGTATGATAGGTGATGGAGGGAGCCTCCTAGATGCTAGTATCGACACTGGTCTCTTCGGGCTTGGGCTCCGCACCCACTATCTCTACGTCGACCTACCGCCCTCATCGCTCGAGGAGGATTGGTCATTGCTATCTCCTCCCAGAGCTCCAACGTCTCCTCTTTCTACATCTGGTAGGAAGATCGAGGAAGGCCCTACTATGCCCCATGAGTCTGTGAAGTCTTGGGTGAGTCCAACATTGTCGATATCAAGCTGCGGTGGGACGTTGTCATCATCATTTCCCTTGAAAATTTTGCGGATATCTCCCAGGGTGGGGTGAGGTAGGTCCTGAGGTTGCACTGCGCTCTTGGAAGAATGAATGTATGTGGGGGCGATAGATGAGATGGTCTGTACCTGCCCAAAATGTCACATACACCGTCACCAGTAGTAAGGCACGACGATATGATCTTGGCAATCGAGCAAGAACCGATCGCACTGCATTTGCGGGAGCTAGACGCGGTCCGTGTCCCATACCCCCATGTCATGAAATGACTTCCATACAACGTCACCAATCCCAAGATGGTCAATGGTGATCCTCTAGTATGTAAGGTCCCTAGTCCACCACTCACCGTGCTGCAATGGGTAACCGCGTGCCCTCGACATGTCTAAGGGCATCGAAACAGGAAACTTGACTAGCTGGGTACATGCGATATGCTAAAAATCTAGACCTGCAGTGAAGTGCACACCATCAGGCATTAGTACTCATGATGGGTGTAGTAGGAGAGCTCGTAGTAGAGACTCACAAGCATGCTCTGTCCCCATGTATATACCGTGCCATGCTCTTCCATCTCCCAAATCAATGGTATGAATTCGGTTGTCAGATTTGAACCGCGACCATCAGTAAGCACCCAACGCGCCACGATCACTATCATGATGCACAAAACCAAGGGAATCAAAACTTAGCCCTATCCCAACACTCATAGGTAGATGTTCCCAATCGCGTCGACTATCTGATCGAGGGACCACTCCTACTGTCTGCCTAAATATGCTCCCACCAGGATGGTAGGGGATATTCTTTTCCCCCAAATGGGTAATTAGAGGATGTTGTAGACGTCTATCAAGGTCACAGTCATCTCCTCTATGGGAAGATGGAATGACATGGTGTTTGCATCCCATCTCTCCATCAGGGCTTGCATCATCGGTGCATGAAACTGCAACTCTGGTAGACAGAAGGTCCACCATAGTCCCACTCTCATGAGAAATCATCTATCTGTAGCTGACAACTCTTCAGCTTGGTCCCGTAGTGTTTGTAGTAGATGCCCTGAAGTATGCTCCCGCATCTCGGGCAAAGTCTGCATGAAGATAAAAACTTCTAGTCAGCCTCTATCAATACTTTGATTTGGACACTAGCGCGTCTTATGGACACTTGCGTCCAGGAAGGAGTGACACGTAGTCCTTGGACACTAGCAGGTGCCCTAGAAGAATGCGTGATGTCAGGACCTGGACGCATCACTTGGACGCCTGCGCAATGCCGAAAAAAAATGCTAAAAAAAATATAAAATGAAGCATAAGCGTGAGATTTGAAGCATACCTACTCGGGCTCATCACCCTGCTCCACCATAGTCCAAAGCTCCTCGATCCTACTCACCATATGCTCCCATCTGTATGGCATTTTCACTCAGACTCTATACAAATCTCAGTGGAAATGCTCATATTGAATAGTGAAAATGACCCTTCTAGGGGCCCGCTCTCGAGTATATAGCCTAATTTTCACCTGAAATTTTTCTCGACCATTTTGGGACAATCTTGGCTTGTTTTTCTTCCTGTTTTCTCCACCTCGCTAGGGGAAAAAAATGAGGGGGAATATACTCACTTTTATCAGAAATTTCTCTTTCTATCCATACTAATGCTTCTTAAGCTTTCTTTCGTTTTTTCGTGCTGACAAATTTTTGAGTTTTGTAGTATGGGAGTCATCACGCTGAATACTGTGGTTTCTCATGGAGACTTGGGGGCATCATACGTGATTGTTGACTCAACCTCTGCTACCTCTACAATATCTTTTTTGGGTTAAGTATCCATTGCATTTATTGCACTGCCTGGACTTAATGAATTTATCTTTCTGAAACTACTTTAGTGCGCCTGATCCCTTAAGTTGATCAGTCCACTAAAGTGGGGGCAAAATGTAGTTTCCTAAATTGTTCCTAGTGCATTTATGACACTTATGCATGGCACTTGGTGCATTAATGGCAAATGCATGATCAAAATCCCATCATTTTGACATCATGGGCCCCGAAGACAAAGTGCCCCTGTTTGCCCCGAAACCCCATTTGGGCCTATCTTTGAGAGGACAGAAGCGGGCCACACAAACATCTGCATGCCATGCTAATGTCTCGATAGATTCACGGTATCTCACATCTTGCAGTTAGTCAGGCGCCTTTTGATGTGTGTCCCTTGGCTTGCTTTCGGCTGTAACGACTCTCCGCGCCTCCTCCCATCTTTAAAATCTCTTCTTTGCTCATTTTAAAGGACTTCTTGGTTACTTCTCGGCTCTCTCTTATCTCTCTCTCTCTCTTGATCCCATTGTTCTCTCTTGAACACTCTACAAGCACTCTCAAGCTATCTTTATCCTTAGTACTCTTGAAATCATCTTGCGGCAATAAGCACATATCTTGAGGTTCATCACACTCATGTCTCAAAAAAGGGGGTTTGGCTACATGCCTTATCTTCTCTTTATCATTTATCTCTATCTTTTATCATTGCATGCAATTTATCTATCATATATCTAAGTCTATCTATCATCTAGGTGCATTTAGCTTATCAATATATCATTTTAATCTATTTGCAATAGGGGTTTGCTTCCATTAAGCGAAGTATAGTTTCTATTTACATTTTATCTTATATCTTTTATCCTTGAATCTATCTATCTGACTATCTGTGGAGGTGGAAACACCAAATTAGGGGTTTGACTAAGGTAGGCCCCTATACAACCCCAACATTTCCCCCCCCCCTTCCATGTGTGCAGGTGATGAACATGTTCTGTGCAGTCAAGGAGTCTTGTTGTTATCTTTTTGTGGAATTTTGTGCTCTCTGATTATACAAATGACAACGCGTCGCACAGACATCTGCACACCGTGCTATCGTCCAAAACCCGAGACTTGCTCAATTCTCTGGTATAAATATGCTCTTAATTCTTTACCATGTTGTTAGCTTAGATTTTCATATTTCATCATTTTTGTGCTTTAATCATTTAATTATTTCTTCATTAGAGTGGCTTTATCTTGTTGTTATTCCTTTGCTCACCCTTAGCACCAATATAAGCGAGGTAGCGATAGATAGATTTGTTCTCTAAGGATTTGTCATCTTAGAGGTAACAAATCGCCTCCCCTATAGTTTGATTACATACTTTGATTGATAGTTTGTCTATTGGTGACTTGATTTGATTGATAAGAAAATTTGATATGCTGTGTATCTACTTACATGCTTGCTCTTGTGAGGGATAGTTTATTACTTAGATTTTCAGGTTATGTGATTTTTAGGTCTTTTTTCAGGACTTTCTATGATTTTTAGTGATTTCTTCTGGACCATATTTGATTTTTTTTCATTTTTTCAAGATCATATTTGATTTTTGTGATTTTTTTTTTAGAATCGTATTTGATTTTTATGATTTTTTCATGATCATATTTGATTTTTATGAAGTTTTTCAAGATCATATATGATTTTTATGAATTTTGTAAGGATCATATGTGATTTTTATGATTTTTTTTCAGGATCATATTTGATTTTTTATGATTTTTTTTAGGATCATGTTTGATTTTTATGATTTTTTCATGATCATGTTTGATTTTTATGATTTTTTTAAAGATCATGTTTGATTTTTTTTTGGATTTTTTAGGATCATATTTGTTTTTTATGAAATTTTTCAGAATCATATTTGATTTTTATGAATTTTTGCTGGATCATATTTGATTTTTATGAATTTTTTCAATATCATATTCCGATTTTTTTAAGATCATATTTATTTTTTTAAATTTTTTTTCAAGATCATATTTGATTTTTATGAATTTTTTTAGGATCATATTTGATTTTTATGTTTTTTTTTTCATAATTATATTTAATTTTTATGATTTCTTTTAGGATTTGCTCCTAGTCAGGACTAGGATGATGTAACACAATGATATGGAGTGGAACTAACTTAGTAGGCACGATGGGTTCTATCAGCTACATGAATGCACATCAAGCCATGGGGGATATCTTACTATGTTTTATTGGTGCGATGAAAGGAGACAGATAGATATGACTAGATGAGTTGCTAATAGATAGTGGAGCTATAATCTTTACTCTTGGCACCCGTTTGATAGGTTTCCACCACGATACTTACCCAATGTGTTTGTTTACTATATTTTCACTATAAGGTGAATTATTTCTCTTTACTTTTTTGATATTTTGATTTTTTGGTGGTCACACAAGATGCTTGTTTGCCAAGTTTTCATCAAGGTGCCTATTTTTTGTATGATTGATTTTTTTTTCTTTTTGGGTATTGGGATCCTTCAAGCATTAAGTGTTTCATTAGATGCATGCTATTGATAAAATATGGCAATGGCTCACCCTCTATGGTGAATAATTGCTATGCACTATTTCCAAAGGCTCGTGTGATGACATAGGGTCCTAACTAGTTTGGTTCAAACTTCCCTGGTCTCTCTCTCTTTCTGCAAGATTTCTCTAATTTTCTTTTAGGACCAGGTGTTTGATTTCAAAGAATTGGACTCATGCCCTCTTGTTGTAGCTTTTTCTTAAACAAAACTAATATGCTTGGAGTTGATTAAGGGCATTCTATTTCTTTTCATCAAGCATTTCTAACTCATGTAGTCTGGCAACCTAATATTCTTCTTCTAGGATGAGGTGTTGTAGTGACACTCGAAGTGAGGGTAGCTCAACCTCAATGGGGATAATGGCCTCTGATCCATATACCAGGGAAAAGGGAGTAGCACCAGTGGGGGTGTAGATACAAGTTCAATAAGCCTAGAGGGCGAGATTGAGCTGCAAATGCCAATCACAACCGACGTCATTGGCAACCTTTTTAAAGGATTTTTTAGGATAGTCTTGTTGGTTGCCTCGACTTGATCATTTCTTTGTGGATAGTAGGGAGTTACAAAGTAGTGTTGGATATGTAATTGGTCACAAAGTTTGTGGAGGTCCTAGTTTTTGACTGGGTGACCATTATCTACAACAATGGACTGAGCGACTTCATATCGACATATGATAAAGTTGAGGAGGAATTTGGCTATCTGTTTACCAATTATGTAAGTAGAATTGATCCCACCCACTCAGTGAAGTACCTTGTGGCTGTGAGTATGAATTTATGTTCGTTAGAAGATGTAGGGTTGATCTTCCCTATGAGGTTGAGTCCCCATTGAGAAAAGGGCCATGGTGATCTTATTGGTTGGAGATCCTGTATTGACGCATGAATGAGATCACCATGCATTTGACACTGTCAACATTTTTGAACAAACTTATATACACCCTTCTCCATGGTTGGCCAATCATATCCAATATGTATGATATTTTTGGCCAAAGAAGAACCACTAGAGTGAGCCCCATGAATACCTTCATGTACTTCCATCAAAGCTGTTTGTTCTTCTTGTGTCAACATTTTTGAACAAACTTATATGCACCCTTGTCCATGGTTGGCCAATCGTATCCAATATGAATGAGATTTTTGGCCAAATAAGAACCACTAGAGTGAGCCCCACAAATACCTTCGTGTACTTCCATCAAAGTTGTTTGTGCTTCTTCTGAATCAAGACATTAGAGGAGATTTTCATTAAGATATTTTTGATATAAGGTTTTGGTGATGATGACGTAACGAGATGCTTGTCAAAAAAGGGTATTTCATTGGTTATGGGATAGGTCAAGGGACAAGTATTGGTCATGAAGGCAAAAAAATATGTCTTTGTACCAAGGTGAGTTTGGACTAACAATCACACACACACATTCAGATTGGGGAACATCATAAGCGAGAACCATTAGTTGCTCTACTAAGAATTAAAAATGTGTTACATTGATTTCTATGTCAAATAGAGATCCAACTATTGCCATTGCATTTGTTGTCTTGTTTTGGATATGAGAGACTTGTTCAAAGATGATATGATCAAAATATCTCTTAAAATCATCTACCAGACACTTATATGGTAGCAACTTGTCATCTTTGGTTAAGTAATCATCATTAACTTTCTTTATTACTAGTTGAGAGTCTTAGTATACATGAAGGTCCTTGACTTTCCCTTGCATTTTTGTGCGAAGCCCAGTAATGAGAGTCTCATATTCTTCCATGTTATTTGTGCAGGGGAAATTGATTATGTAAGACTTCAGGATTGCATCCCCTTGCAGTGTTATAAGTAGGAGCCCTACTCCTGCTCCATGGTTGGTATAAGATACATCAAAGTACAACTTCCACCTTGTAGAGACATCTATGGTAAATATTGATTCATCAAGAAAATCCATTAATATAGGGTGGTCAATTGGAATTAGAGTTTCTGCTAGTTGATCTAATATTATTTGTCCCTTAATGGCCTTCCTATCCACATACTATATATCAAACTCATTGAGGATCATAACCCATTTAGCTAGCTTACTAGACGCTAGTGAGGGTTGCTTTGTATAGGAGGTATTTGAGTGGATCTATGCTTGCAATGAGCTTTATTTTATGACTTAACATGTAATGCCGCAAATTTTGGGATGTAAAGATAAGGACAAGGCATGCACATTAAGTAGGAGTATAGTTTAGCTCATAGCCAACCAATGTCTCGTTGATGCAGAAAATAGATTGTTCTCTTCCTTGGTCATCATGTTGTGCTAGGAGAGCTCCTAGAGATGAATTGGTATCGAAGATGTACAACAATAACAATTTTCTAGGAGTTGGCAAGAATAACATTGGTGGTGCAATCAAGGAATCCTTTAATGATTGAAACACTTCTTCATAGTATTTTATCCATTTAAATGTTACTCTCAGTAAAGTGGAAAATTTGAGCTTAGAAAATTCACCACATGGAAGGGAGAAATTACTAAGGCACTTTTCACTTGGAGGAATTTACATTCAAAAGAGGAGATGAATCCACTAGATCCAATTCTAAATGAGACAAGGATTGAATAATGAGTGGATTAGATTGATTTGGGCTTTCCTCTTTCATAAGTTGAATTGTTGAAATAGGTAAAATTATGGAATTGAAGATAAAATATGCAGAAATAGTGAGCTATAAGATCGGGATTTCGTCATGCACCTGGATCTGTGAAGTTTGAGGTGATTTAGAGCCGCTCTATGAAATCTACCAAAATTTGTAGGGACTGTGTGTCAGGACCAGGTTACCCTCGTATCGGTCCTCCAAAATTTCCATGCGTCGAAAAGGGTTTTTCCATCTCTGCAAATAAAGCTTAATTCTAGAAGTATAGCTGTGCACTTGCTTCTTGCACACAGAAAGAAGAAGAAAGGGGTTGGGATAGGGGTTTTCCTAAGTCAAATTTTGGTTTGGAATCAACCTTGAATGAAATATTGCAAATACTGAAGTAAATAATGGAAAGGCATATCTTAGATCTGCAATAACTGATAATGATGTTTTCCTTCTTGAATGTAATCACATATGTTGTATGAAATGGCATGAACATGAGAAAACCCTAATCACACACACATGCTTGCAAATGAATGATGTAATGTTGCTCCAATGGATAGATGAAGAAGATGCAGCCTTGAAGAATGCTTGATGATGAATGCTTGAATTCTTGAATGCTTGAATGTAGTCTCCTTGCCTTATGATCATCTCCACCTTATTGCCTTATGCTCAAATGATAGGGAAAGACCTCCTTATATACTTTCCTATCGTCAAACATATTGATTTTTTGACATAGGCTGACACGGGGAAAAGTTTCCCACCCAAATTTGGGATAGGGCTAAGGGTTCAAATTAGGGCCCAATTGAGGACCATGGTGTGGCACCATGGTCATGGTGAGGACTAGGGTGCCACACCATAGTCTTACCCCAATTTAGGGCAAGGAAAAGGGGTACTATCAAGGTAAAGTATGAAAATATGGAGTTTGGTGCATGGGGGAGGCATAAATAGGTCCTAATCGAGCATAGGGATGAGAACACTAAGGTGAGGGCCCCAAATACGGTCAAAATTGCAAAGTGTACAATTTTAGGATGCTACATTTAGCCCCCACTTTAGCAGGAGTATGAGCTTACGCAAATACTCACGGTAAAGTAGAAGAAAGAGAGATGAAGAAGATGAGGAATGTGAAGAAAAATGACAAGGAGCATAAGATATCACTAATTTTGAGGAACCAAGCCCCTAATATTAGGATCTTAGCTCACTCAAAGATATGCAAAGGCACACAAAACAAGACAAAAACAAAAAGGCAAACACAGACAAAAGGAAAAACAAAGGAAAAAGACTCAAAAAGACACACAACAATAGCTAAAAACAAGACTTCAAGTCCACTATCCGAAGAGACCTTGATATTAAAATGTCTCAACAACTAATATCAATCTTGAAAAAAATGCCATCTCATGAACACAAGTGATCACATAAAAGAGAAAAGAAAGAATCATCCATGAACTATCAATAGAAAAACTATGAGTTCATGAGAGGAAGAAGAAAGGACATGAATACACGCTAGATGTGTTTATCTAGACGATCCATGAGAAGAATGATGAGAAAGGACATGGACTACTCGCCCCTAGATGTATTTATCTAGGTGATCCATGATGAGAACGAACATGGACTACTCGCCCCTAGATGTATTTATCTAGGTTATCCATGTTGTGGAGGAGAGTAGGAATAGTCTATCCCTATTCCACTAGTTCCACTCATCCTCGTGTGTGTGTGCAAGTGATGTCTAGTTTCAAGTGTATAACACACCATATAAGAGTTTGTTTCCTCTGGTTTTGAGTGTGCTTCAACCTGTTTAAGACATGTAATGTGTTGGAAATTGATACTCAATTGGTTGGTTTCACTATGTTGTCATTGATGACAACATGGTATCTTGTTCTGGCTTCATTTTTTGGTTCAGTTGTGTACTGGCAGGCACTTCACAGATACTTCACCGACATGATGAAAAGATTTCTTTGGTTACCGGCAATGCAGGCCGACATGGTTTAGAATAAGGTTATCAGTATAGGAGGCCGACATCTTCTGGATCCGACATCGGAAATTATTTTTGATATTGATGTATTTATGTTATCTAGCCAACATGTATATTGATATTGTAATTATCTTTGTAAGCTGACATAAGGCATGATAAATTGTATAGGGTATATAGGTTAGATGGTTAGATCATTTTGATATATATGATATGATGCGAATATGTATTAGGAAGGAAATAGTAAAGGAGATGCAAAACATATGAGAGAGGTCATGTATGTGAGGATATTTATGTAAGGGTTATTCTGGTAAAAGGTTTAGGGTTTCAGACCAGAACAGACAAAGCTTAATCGAAACTGTATTCTGGCATAGAAGATGCTATCTCAACAGTTCAATCATTTCTCTGGATTGTAGTCTGGATTTATATGTAGTTAGTGAGGCTCCTTTTGTGATTGAGCAGTGTGCTCTAGGCTGCAAGCCTTCCTGCAAGTGCATGCCCCTATATTCTGTAATATCTCTTCATATGGCTAGTGGATTGATATTGTGGGCTAGTGGATTCATTTATGTGATTGGCTTATTGGTTGCTTTACTTCTTTCAATTCTATATGTATCGGTATACCAATTGGTGTATGCATGCTTTAATAAGGTTAAAATTGATCATACCGGTAGAACACTGATTCACCCTCCCCTCTCAGTGTTCTTGGATTCCAACATAATGATACATAAAATAAGGATGAAGCATGAGGATGCAAAAATCCCATGTTGATAAATGAAATGAGGATTATGCATGAGGAAGCAATAATCCCATACTGATAAAGGAAATGAGGATTATGCACGAGGATGTGATAATCCCATAAATGATGGACAAAATAGGGATGAAACATGAGTATGAAACAATCCCATATTGATAATCGATATTAAAAAATGCAACCAGGAGGCCGCATATATGCCCCCCCATTAAGATGTCAACATAGTCCTATGTTGATGTCTTAAGGGAGATATAAACAATGATACCCATCTTCAACACCAAGAAGATATCCGCTAATCAATGATGCATGCATTCCAAGCTAGAAAGAAAGGCTCCTGAGTAGGCTTCGTTTCTTTAAGCAAGGAAGAGATAATTGTAAAAGAGATATCTTGCAACAAATGTAAAGGGATCATTTTGAGGGATGTATGATTAACAAAAGATGAAGATATATTTGCGTAAATATATCTACCTCTGAGAGTAGAGGAGATCCTTAATAAAGATGACATCTTGGAAGGATAATAGGACTAAGAATACACACCTTCTCCAAAGTGGATTCTTAGGATTGCACACTTTCACTAAGGAGATATTGTTCATAAAAGATACACCATTTCAAATAAGGAATGTATACACACTTATAAGAAATGACATCAAATTATGAAAGATGCAACTCAACAAAGGAAACAAAAGGCAATCTTTAGAGAGAGAGAGAGAGTTAAAACATTATTCTTTCCCCCCAAGCATGGAGACAAGGACACCAAAGAGAGATCATAAAAGGAAGACACTTCTAAAATAAGCAAACGACCCCCAACAGGGATGAACATCACAATGTAGAAGGGTTCGTTATAAGACTCAATAAAGAGAAGAATTTGATGAATGATTGTATACTTTCAACCCTAAGGAAGAGGTCTAATTAAGGATATGCACTTATAAGGCAAGGATAAGATCCTTATTAGGGATACTTTTTCCAATAAGAGGAAGGCAGTCCTCAACAAGGATATACACCTCCACAATCGATAAGTGATCCTTATTAATGACCCTACTTCACAAAGGGAAAGTGAGAGAGAATGATTGAAAGAATATTCTTGCCCCCAAGCATGGAGACAAGAATAAAAATACTATTATATTGCTACCAAAGTATGATTGCACTTGAAATTGTACCATCATGAATGACAATGAGCTCCCAATAGGTAAGCTACCAATGTCACATGATGAGGAGCAACATATTAGGAACTTAAATGTAATGTAAAGGAAAAAATATGAGAGTCCAACTTATTGCCATCTAGTTTTTGAATGGTACCAATTAAAATAAGTTGTTGAATTTTATCTACTAAATCATGATATTTGTTAGTGGCATGGCGATGTATTTGATGATAGTTGCAAAAATAAGAAACATGTTGATTTTTATTACAATTATTTCTTTGATTATTTAAAGGTAGAATAATAAAGTTGGATTTAAGGAGCTCATACAAAATAATCTCTTGTTGTGATGAGAAGTTGTAAGAAGACATAGATGTATTAGACAATGGAGGAGGGGATGTCAACAAAGGAGGACTTTGGGAACCTAAATCTTCTTGGGAAAAGTGTGGTGTAGATTTCTCATGACCACCAAAACTTTGTTGCACACATCCTAAACCATATCTGTAGACACCTAAAATTGTCTTGTCTAATTAAATAAATATTATTTATTTATTTAATTATTTTATCCTAAGTCTTTTATTTGTATGCTGAAAATGTTGTCTTCCACCCGCAAGAGGGAAAATACTTCAAACACACCAATGAAGCATTGCATTAGATGTTAGAAATCAAAACACATGAATAGATTAACAACTCTAAAATTGCCCCATTGTCCTCTATCTCTAAAGATATCTAAGATTCAAGGTGGCCCTCACTTGGAAGACCACTTGATCCTCAAGATGACAACCTATAGAATGAGCTATATGAAAAATGCTAAAAGAATCGAAATAGATGCAATTAGGATTCTAGTGAGTGCTAAGAGATGAAGATGTAGATGAAGGATGCAAGCTAAGTGATTAGGAGGAAAAATATATTCCAAATTGAAAGCTAAGTATGCTATGTGATTTAATTAAACTAATATGAGAATGCAAAACTTTTAAAAGAAGTGAAATCAAGCTAGGATGGAAGATTAAAATGCAACTAAATGAAGCTAAACTATGTGCTATGGATGCTTGAGGACAATGTTGATGCTTGGTGATGACAAAGAGAGCTCCTTAACTGCAATGTGACTATAATTTTGATGCACAATAGACTTGATGAATTGAAGAAGGAATGGGCTCTATTTAGAGGGAAAATAGAGAAATGGATGGTTGAGATTGAGTAATCTCAACAAGGGCTAGGATTGAAAGTTATCAATCCATGGGATAGATTCAATACAATCCCACATTGACAAATGTCCCCTTGAGATGGCTTGAAAGGATTCTAAGCAAGCATTAGATGCTAAGCAAGCAATTAGGGATAACCTCAAGGAGTGACGTCATTGGATAATGCCATTAACCAAGGAGACATGCTATTACCCAAGAGGTAAAATCTTTTGCAACATGGGTAAATGGTTAAGGGACAGCCATCATGGCTAAGGGGTGTGGGTTTGTAAGAGGCATTAAATGCCTTTTGAAGACTTGGAGGCTAACTTGCTCAAAGAGAGAAATCATTAGTGGTTTATGTAAGAGCCTTACATGTTTGGAAGACTCAACAAGTTAACTTGTTGAGATAGGTAAAGTCTTAAATGCATTTGGAAGACTTTATTCCAAATTTGGAGAAGTGACTCCCCCAAATTTAGGGAAAGGACATGATTAGGAGATTAGATATGATTAGGATGGGATTAGAAGGCTTCTAGAATAATGATTAGGGAAATGTAGGAGAATGCAAGTGGGTGAGGAAAATAGGTATTTTTAGTTAAATTAAAATGATTTAATTTAGCCAAAAGGGATGCAACTTGCATTTGTAGGATTTTGCAAGTGGGGGGACTATTCACAAATAAATAATGATTTATTTATTTGCAAAGGGGATTTTTAATTAAATGTGAATTTAATCAAAAGGGAGAAAAGGGATTTTAATCAAATCAAATAAGATTTATTTAATCAAATGGCTAAGGGTACTTAATCAAACCTTAGTTTAATTAATAGGTTAGGCTAGAAAAAGGAGATTTAATCAAATCTTTAATTTGATTAAAAGGTCAATTAGAAGAATAGGGATATTAATTAAATCTTAATTTAATTAATTGAAAGAATTAGGGATAATTAAATGAATAAAATTAACTTAATTCATTGTGCAACTTTTAGGTGTCTACATTTTACCCCTCTTTGAGTTAATGTGTGACCACATGTTGATTCAAAGAAAATGCTCGATTTGTCGCCAAATTTTTTCGATATGATGCTATCGCCAAATTGTCAACATGAAGAATTGATTTTGATATGATACGCTGATGTGATTTTGTTGATATGAAGGTGATATGAGACTGATATGGAGATTCAATATGACAATGCCGATATGCCCCCTCAGGAAATAAATTAAAAAAAAAACATTTTTCGAGGGAACAATGCGAAGCATGATGGTTTGCGAATTTTAAGATTTATTTGGATTTTTAAAAAATTTTGATTCTTGTGAATTTAAACATTTTTTTTTGATTTTTAAGATATTTGAGTTTTTAGATTTTTAAAATTTATCGCCCGATACATTTTATTAAAAATGATACGTGGAAATGGGGTTAGGACTATGTGGGGATAACATGTACATGCTCCACATGTCCACCGAGGCATCACAACTGCCTGCATCAGCATGGGCTATATAAGCCACCAAGGGCCCATTTCCACCTCATTTACAGACATGTCTTCTAAGAATTGGAGCTTTGGAGTGAAGAGGAGAAATGGCACCCCTCTACCATCTTCATTGATTTGAGCCAAGTAGATGATTTGAGAGGCCAGCAGAGTATGGCCCACCAGTTTCTAACCCTCCTTGTGAATTTTTAACTTAGATTGTAGTCGATTTTGGTAGATTTCACAATATTTTAAAATTTTTCTAGGGCTTTTTTCATGTTTTTATTTTTTTGAATTCTTTTTGTGCATTTGATTTTTATTTTGCCGCATTCGAATTTTCTTTTGGCACATTTGATGATTGCCATAGCGCATATGAATTTAGTTTAGCGTATTTGAGTAGGATTTTAGCACATTTGATAAAAAAATTAGCGCATATGAGCTAATTTGTAGTGCATATGATTAATTAAATAGCACATTTAAAACAGTCCATTTAATGACTCTTTTAGCACGTTTGACACAACGGGTACTTTTTTTATTTTTGGAAATTTTTTGACATGTGCAATTTTGATTTTTAGGTTCATTATGAGTGTCTACACCTTGTCGATGTTTCAGTTTGGTTCATTTTCATTGTTTTGTTGTGGACATGTCGATGTTTGTGTCTTGAGTTGATATGATATGCTTCATTTGTTGATATGGGTCAAGTTTGGTCAAAGTTGATATGTTTGCGAGGTCGATATGGGTCACTTGTTGATATGGGTCAATTTTTCGATGTGTTTGTGTTCGATATGGGTGAAAGTCGTTATGGGTCTCAAATTGTCGATATGAGTCTTGATTTGATATAGGTCTCTTGTTGATAAGGGTCCTGGTTTTGATATGGTTCTTGTCGATATGGGTCTTGATTTCGATATGGTTCTCTTGTCGATATGGGTCCTGATTTTGATATGGTTCTCTTGTCGATATGGGTCCTGATTTTGATATGGTTCTCTTGTCGATATGGAACTTTCTCTTTCAATATGGGTCTCTTGTTGATATGGTACCTGTTGTCGATATGGATCTTGTTGTTTTTCGATATGGGACTCAAGTTGGTTTTTGATATGGAACTATTTTGGTTTTTCGATATCGGATTGATTTGATTGATTGATTGATCTGTGATATGAGTCTTGATTGATTGAATGATCTATGATATGATACTTTTTTGATATGAAACTTTATTGATTGGTTTTCGATACAAGTCTAATTTATATTTGATATGGAACTTGGTCGTTGATATGGGTCCTGAAATGAAGCTGTTGATTGATTCTTGATATGATGGTTGATTGATTGATTCGTTGATTAGATAATCCTTGTGTGATGTCATGACTATCGTCACTTGATTTGTTGATTGTTTAGAATAGATTTAATTGATAGTATGACACCCATGTGTTGATATAGATTCATAGAGGGGTTCTCATGCTTTGGGAGAAATACCCGAAGACTTTTGTGATGAGAGATTGATTGGCTACCGATGATTTGGCAATTATAGAGGTTTGCGGTCTCATTCACTTTCTGCATATGCTGCCCCATCAAAAGAATAGGGCACTACTCACCGCGCTGGCCGAGAGGTGGCACGATGAGCATAAAACCTTCCATTTATCGACAAGTGAGATGACAATGACACCCGAGGATGTCTATCGGATTCTTCAGATTCTGATGACAAGAGAGTTGGTTGCGTATGATGTGGAGGAGGTTGGTGGGACCAATGTGCTATGGGAGATGTTTGGTGATCCCCAAATTGCAGGTTACTCAGTGGCGTGGTAGGATATGGTGGATAGCTATGCCCCACTCCTTTCAGTATTGGCAGGTTTGATTGTTAGCCTCTCGATTCTAGACATGAGGTCTCATGGGTTATCGGTTGGATCGGGCAGAGTTATATGAAAGATGGTGTAGTTGCGCACATGATATGTGTGGGGGATATGTTTTCTAGCCCACCTATATCATGAGCTCCATCAGGTGGTCTATGATGATGTAACCAGTCTATCTTCTGGGTGCACTCTTCTGTAGATTTGGGCATGGGAGCACATAGTAGTGACCCGTCCACTTGGAGAGAGGTTTAGACCAGTAGGGGCACCTTTTGTGATGATGTATAGCTAGGTCTCTTCCTAGTTGATGCTTAGGAAGTTAGAGTATTGGAGAAAAGCCTTGGATGATATGGATTCAGTGGTATGGAGGCCCTATCGGCTGTGCGAGCCATGGCCCGAGGATGGTTTTGAGGTGTCATAATTATTTTGAGCAGATTTCTTTTGGGTTGCACCCCTTATGTCGTAAAGCGGTTTATTCTTCCTCGGGTTTACTGACAATTTGGCCGCGTGCAACCTATACCGTAGGGGATGACTGTGTATGCTAGGGTACATAAGGAGAGAACAGATTGGGGGCCTACATTGGATTTTTCTATATCCTAGGCCGAGTTCTACTCCATGCTGTTTTGCATATGGAACATGGTGAGGAAATGGCTGATGTTGGTATGACTGCAAAGTATACATAGTATTTTATGACACATAGGTTCCCATGAATGACAGGGCCAGGAGAGCCTATTCCTGTACTAGAGGAGGTGGATGATGATGATGATTAGGGTTGAGGGGGAGGTTGCCAAGGTGGTAGGAGAGGATGGGGGAGAGGTAGGAGGGGTGGTCGAGGTGTTACAGTTGGTGTGATTGGGCACGAGCGGGGAGTAGGTGGTGGCGAGGGTGGAGGAGGAGATGAGTGAGGAGATGAGAGGGGTGGTGGGAGAGGTGCGAGGGGGAGAGGAGTAGGATGGAGGCATCAGTTGGGATGAGGAGGGATGGTGTAGGCTGAGGATGTTTCTGTGGTGGAAGTTGGGGAGAGGTCAGGCGATGATGGATCTGAGGAGGAGATTGATGATTCCTCTAATGAGGAGACCGAGTCAGAGGAGATTGGAGGAGGAGTAGGGTTGATTGGATTGGGAAAGATGGTGCTGGAGGAGTCAGAGGAGGAGGATGTACAACCACTGGCTTGACAGAGGAGGATTGATATGCCCCCTCTTGACCCTCGATAGGTTGGTGGTGAAGATCCACAACCTTTACAAGTACAAGGTTTATAGATTAAAGTGCCTCCTCATCAGCAGCAGGCACAAATTGCTAGATTATAAGCCCTGATGTAGAGGTTACAGGGTCATCTCACACAGGCTTAGCCACAAATGACACAACTGCAGAGACAAGTGGTGACAGTGTCATTAGAGCGGGATACCGCTTAGGTTGAGAGAGATACAATGTAGTAGGGTCTACAGACCACCCAAGATCAGATTACATAGGTTACAATAGCATGGGATACTGAGATAGAGCATCGAGGCCGAACCGAGGAGATGGTTCAGACTCTGCAGCAGGCAACCACATAGGGGGTGACAGGTCAGACTATCTGGACTCTTGTCTATTAGTCTGAGCATGCCATCTATTACAGTGACTTGTACTTTGTGGCAGTGCTAGCAACTCAATGGGCTCCTAGCTATGCAACCAGTTGTCAGTGGGGTGGATCTCACAGACATAGAGGTAGTGAGGGGGTCATGGGTCATAGGAGGGATATCCCTAGCAACAACACAAGTGTAGGTAGCTCAAGCTCTTGGCCGATAGGTTTTGGCAATGGCAATGATGGTCCTGCCCCTTGACTGTGCTCACAAATGTTGTATTTTTGATGTACTTTATTGATATATACACACATCATTGTGTTTTGATGACCTCTCGATATGATACATTATTGCACTTTGATCCCCTTGATATGATACTCATTGATGTTCTAATATGATGCTCTGGTGATCTTATTGGTTATTGATGTTCATATATTTCCTTGATACTAATGTTTCTTGATTTGATGGACATTGTTATTGATATGATATCTAGGGACTTTGGACATTTTATTGTTTCACTGATGATTGGTTCTGACTTGTATCATTGATTTTCCTTTGGATCAGCATGTGGCCACACATATGCATGATGATATTGTGTTGACTTGAATTTCATCCTCAGAATGCTACTTGCAACAAGTTAGTTTCATAAAATACAAATGGAAATGCTACAGGAAATCCAAACTCAATCAATGAAACTACATGAAATACATATAAAATAAAAATACTATTATTACCTTCATGGTTTATGTCTCATTGTGTCCTAACTCCACTATTCCTGGTTGCAGATGGTGTGCTCTCAGACAATGCACTGATAGCTTCCAAGATGGCATATGAAGAATGGATTGATAGCTGATAGTTAACTGATGATATGATATGCAATACTACATGATTATGCTATATGATAATTGCTATTTGCTTCAAGATTAAAACTCACAAATACAAATGATTAGCTTACAAATTCACTTGAAAACTAAATTGAAGATTCTTGAAGTCTAACTCTCTCTCAACTGAAACTCTTGATTTTATAGACTTTGAGAGGATGAGATGACGTGGCTTAGATCAACGATCATGATCAGATTTGTAGATTTGGATGGCTGTGAGAAAAGGTGAATGTTGAGAGAAAGGGGGAAGGAGAAGACAAGTGTCACCCATCCCACCTTGACTAAGTTGGTGACTAAGAGAATCTAGGGATGGTTGGAGAAGATTTAGGCATGATAGGACAAGTGGACTCAAGTCCTTCCTAAGATGTAGGGGGTGTTGGAGAGAATATAGGAAATGGTTATGAAATATGTGTACGTACACAATATTCATTAAATTTGGAGGTTGGAGATAAATGATGAATTAATATTTAAGAAATATTAATTTTCTTAGCCACATGTTTGATGAGTTCAAAGGGAAGATGAAGTGGAGATGGAGGGTGAAATGGATAAGGGATTTAAATAATTTAGAGGAATTATTTAATATTTGAGACTATAGGATAGGAGAATAACTACTAAATATTAGATATTTAATTGTTTGGAGAAGATAATTAAATATTAGATATTTAATTAACTTGATTAGAGGAATAATTAAATATTAGATATTTAATTAATTGATTAGAAGGATAATTAAATATTAGATATTTAATTAATCAGAGGAATATGATAGATGAATTAATTAATAAAATATTTCATTTAAATTAATTAATAGAAAGACACGAAATGAATTAAATAAATTAATCTTTTCAAATTAACTATTTAATAGAAGAATAAACATTAAATAAATATATAATATTTATTTAATCACTCATAGCCAATTTTATGTGTATACATTTTGCCCTTCTTTGAAATGATGTCGAGATAACATTGTTTCAAAGATTAAATCAAGTCCCTTGATAATGCGCCTAACGAAGACTAAAAATCCTGATTGTGTGCCCCCTCAGGAGATTAATCGTGAAATTGTTGAAAACTTTGGTTTGAATGATTGATCTCATGATAATTGATAAAAAATCTATCAATTAAATTCATTTGTGAAAAACAAATTAAATTGCCCCATTGAGTAGCATTAATTATTCTTAAAATAGTAAATATAAAATTAACCAAGGCTAATTTTAACTTCATTGTTATCCTTGTTAGTTTTGTGAAGAAAATATTCTTGGTGAGGTCGAAATGATGATTCCTGTGGAGAACCATCATTTTGAGCGTGTTCGACGATATCAATGACCTCTCGAGTATGGGTATCCAGTATGTATCTTATCTCGAGATTTGTTTTCAACTTGTCATGCAACTTTTCATGTTTTAGGCGCATTTTTGAAAATTTGAATTTTTTTGGTTTTTTTCGACATTAGGTTAGCGCATTTGCATTTTGATTTAGCGCATATGCAATTAGGGTTAGCACATTTGCATAGATTAGGACATATTCTCATTAGAATAGCGCATATGTTAAGGATGATAACACATATGCATAAATGAGTGCTTTTGCTTTGTTTAGCGCATATATTCGTAGGGTTAGTGCATTTGCATAAAAAGATAGTGCATATGCTTTTGTGTAGCACTTTTTCTCAATAGGATAGCGCAAATGCTGTAGTTTAGCACTTTTTCTCAATAGCATAGCGCAAATGCTCAAAATTAATGTTTTTGATAAGTGCAAAAGCTAAAATCACTTTGATGATTAGATTTAACGTGTTTGATGTGCATGTATGATGAATAGGGACTTGATTGATTGATTGATTGATGTTTGTTTGATTGATTGATTGGCTGATGTTTGATTGGTTGATTGATTGGTTGGTTGATTGATTGATTGAGTAGCTCTAAGAAACCGATTTAATTTTTGATGCAAGAGCTTAGCAGAGTTTTGTTTGAACTCAGTGATTGATAAAAAACCATGATTGATAGGTTTTAAAATGATTTGATAACTTAATTTGCTTCAATTTGATTTGATAAATTTGATAGTGTAATTTGGCTTGAGTTTGATTTGATAGATTGATAGCGTAGGTTGCTTGAGTTTGATTTGATAGATTGATAGCGTAGGTTGCTTGAGTTTGATTTGATAGATTGATAACTGATGATTGATTTGATAGATAGATAGCTGATGATTGATTTGATAGATATATAACTGATGATTGATTTGATAGATAGATAGCCGATGATTGATTTGATAGATAGATAGTTGACGATTGATTTGATTCTCTTGATAAATAGGAGAAACTTGATGTTCTCCAGTGTTGGGAGAAATTACCGGCAGTACGTCATTTAGTGCCAGAGCTGACACAGGCTGAGGTTAGACATATAGATGCTTGTGGTTTACGCCATCTATTGTATATGCCTGAGATTACGCATAATAGAGGATTGTTGACGGTGTTAGCCGAGAGATGGCACAGTGAGCATAAAACTTTTCACTTGCCTACTTGTGAGATTAGTGTGATGCTCGAGGATGTGTGTAAGATTCTGCACATCCCAGTGACTGGCGAGTTAGTGCAGTATGATTTTTCAAGATTGTGTTGGGACAGAGGCTTGCAGAGTTGTGTTTGTTGATGATAGCATTGCTAGAGGAGAGATCCAATGGGAGGATATGGTGATGTATTACGAGACTCTTCCCATGATTCTTGCTAGTTTGATTGGAGGATTTATTTGTCCTGATAGGCGATCACGAGGTTTTGCTGTTGGATTGGGTGAGATTCTCCTGAGTATGATGCAACATTGTACTCGATATGCTTGGAGTGTTTGCATGCTTGCACATTTATATCACGATCTTCATTAGGTGGTGTATGATGAGAGTGCTAGTTTGTCTACAGGATGCACTTTATTGCAGATCTGGTGCTGGGAGCACATTGCTATTACTCGGCCTATCCATCATAGAGTTCATGGAGAGAGGCAGCCATATGTGTATTTTTATGCAGGTATCCTTACTCAACATAAGCTAGGTAAGATGGAGTATTGGCATTGGGTGCTTGATTCATTGGATAACATTACTTGGAGACCATCTGTTGATTGTGAGCCATAGATAGATGATGCATGGATATTACCATTTATCATGCAGAGTAGATATCTCATTGGTTGGACTCCTTACATTGTTGAGCGATAGTTGATTAGTCGCATTCTTAGACAGTTTGGTATCATCCAGCCTATGCCTACTGGTGTGATGATATATGCTCGACGGTACAGAGATAGACGAGACTGGGGACCTTCCTTGTCATTTGAGATTGCTCGCACAAAGTTTCTTTCTACTTCGAGAGTGGCTTATGATATTAGATTACACATTCTTGATCCTGGGGTTACTACAGATTATACTCAGTATATACTAGCTCATCCATTTCCTTGTATTACGGATCCAACAGATCCTCCTCCCATCTCACGAGATGAGGATGATGATTTAGATGATTTGGGTGTTAGGAGACATAGAAGGAGATGATAGCTCATAGCTTCTCAGGAGGCTAGGAGAGATGGAGATGAGGGTGGGGATGGAGGTGGTGGTGGTAGGAGACTTGGATGGAGGGGAGGTCAATTGAGAGTCTGTGGAGGACCGTTTGGACCAGTTGGCAGGATTGGGAGACCACATCCTATGGGTGGGAGAGATGTTGGACGGATTGGGAGGGAGCATGGCAGGGCAGGTATGAGATCACCGAGAGGGTTGCCATTGATAGGAGGAGGCAAGGTGACTAGACTGGATGGGGGTTGCGGGAGAGGCATTGATTTTGGATAGATTCAGCCAGACCTTAGGGTTATTGCAGCTCATGGTGGAGATGATGAGGATCCTGAGGATCACGTTCCTCTTATTAGATGATGGATTGCGAGAGCTACTTGGACGGAGATTCCAGCAATTAGATAGAGTGGTGGTGAGGAGGAGATTTGGGGTTCTTGCACCACAACAGGATTTGCCATTGCAGGATGCACCAGAGCATGATATGCCAGAGCAAGAGACCATTGATGGTCTTAGAGCACAGATTGATCAGCTTCGAGCACAGGTGCAGACTCTTATTGCTGAGAGAGATAGAGCTGTTAGGAGACAACAAGATACTCAGGGCTTTCTTGATCATATTCAGCAGGTTGGATCAGGTACTCTCTCAGCTGACACTATTAGAGAATTAGTTCAGGTCGGGAAGGAGACTTCCCATCGGTGATGATGATATGAGGAGGCAGTTGTAGAGAGCCAGAGAGTAGGTAGTTATCATACTACCATGTTGATGGATACTAGCAGTGGTGGGGTCATGGGACCTCCTCAGAGGAGTGGTGATCATGGGAGACAGGCATCTGGAGGATCTTCTCTCCCATAGCCACAAAGATGGACAAAGTCAGGTGGTAGTTATATAGGACATCCGTGACTTGATTTGGAGGCACTTGTATTGTTTCTCTGATGTCATTGTATACTTGGAATTTTTATTGTTTTATGATGATATATATTTAGACATGGACTTTATGATGATGATCTTTATTATGCATGTTATTCTATTTGATAATGATGATGCTTTATATGATGATTATATGGATGAATGATTGGATGGATGATGATATTTATGCATGTTACTCTTTTGATGATGGTGATGCTTTATATGATGATGCAATGATAAATTCTTTTGTTGATTTTCATTTTCGATGGTCTTGGATGCAAATGAAAATGATTACTAACTTAAATGATATGTAAATGATGCAAATGCAATGATCTATATGGAAATGCAAATGAATGATTGCTTTAATGCTTATGATGATGCAAATGATCTATATGAAATGTTTTTGATTTTATATGTAATGTTTATGAATCTAAGTGCAAAGATGCAACTAAATGGTCGTTAATGGAATGATAATGGAAATAATAATGATGATACACTATATAACGAATGAAATGCACTTAATTGAATGCAAATTAATGCAATAATTTAAATGCAACTAAATGAAATGGATGATGATTAAAATGATGCTAAAAATGAATGAACCTACAATGATCAAATACAAATTGTTTTTGTTTGTCCAAGTATACTCAATCTTTATTTATGACTGTTGATCTATTAATGAAATGAAATGCTTATAATGTAAGGGACCATGAATGCTTATAATGCAGACAAATAATGAGCTAATGAAATGATCTAACTAAAAATGATACTGCCATTCTTCATATGCGATCTTTGTAACAGTGCTTTGATTTCATCATTGAGCTTTAAAATGTTGTAAGAAAATACAAGCAACTTGACATAATGATTCAAGATGACCTGAGTATTCCTTACATGGATTTTGATATAGCAAGTTAATACAAGCAACTTGATATAAAGGATCAAGTTGACCTGAGTATTTCTTGCAGAACAGACGAGGATTATCTCCTTTCATGCATGACTTGGAATGTCCTCGATATTTTGCCGATCATATCCTGAGACAAGTACATATCGTAGTAAGAGATAAACCATAGACAACAATCAAAGAAAATAATCATGCCCCATCATAGCTTCTCTAGTCATGGACACCCTTGAGTTGCATAGGGTACATGATTAGCAATAAAATCAAGATATAAACACTGAATCTTGTATGTCATTCACATGTTCTTATGGTCATTAACTGATATAATCATCTTGATGAATGATCTTTGATAATCCTTTATTACTTGCTGATTGATTCTTCAGTTTTTGAGTTTCATGATTCAGTTATTGATGAAATACCTTGATTTTTTGTTGCTTTGTTGCTCGTTATCTGTTTCAAAATCCTAGGTGTTTTTGGTTTTTCTAAGTTTTCCAAATTTTTTGGGATTTTCAAAGATTCAAAAGATCGCCTTAGCAAAAGGAATTAGGATTTTGCCCCCAGTGGAAACAAAAATTATTATGAATGTATGAATTGATCAATATCCAAACCACGACAGGATACAAGTGTAGATATGGTTGATTTTGATAAAATCTAATACTATGACTATGACAAGTATGTCAAAGATTGATAACTGTTGGTAAGCTGCATATTTCTTGCTAAATGGTTCAGAACAAATGGATGTGAAAGATGGAATGGATAAGCTAAGATATATGGAAGTGATAGATGCGATAGGATGGAGTGGATAGGTGCACAAAGTGATCTCATAGATGGAGGAACTTACTTTTTAGATAGTGCCTGTTTACCAAGTTTTCACTATCTAAATTTATTGCATTTTTTCCATATTTTGATTTTTTTAAGACTTTATATGCCTTTTGCTGATTTTTTCTAGACTTTATATGCTTTTTGTTGATTTTTTTAGGACTTTATATCTTTCTTGCTGATTTCTTGGATTCTCCCTTAAAACTATATCTCTAATCTAAAAAATGCGCGACTTGACTTTGTGGTTATAGCTTCTTGCCATTCTTTGTTGATATACTTTCAAATGATCTATTGCATTTTGGCGACGTTCCTGAATCAGTTCTAGTTCTTGGAGTCGAGAGACTCATTCTTCTTCTTCTGAAGTAGCCAACTGAAGTAGCCAACTAATATGCTAGTTCGATCTGCTAGTGGTTCATGATTACCCACTTTTCTACTCCCTATTACCCACAAGGAAATGGTCAGGCCGAAGCATCAAACAAGAACATATTAAGAATCCTCAAGAATACAGTCAATGATGTCAGTCATGATTGGCACATTCAATTAAATCTAGCATTATGGGTGTATCGAACTAGAATTCTAACCCCTACAGGCGTAACTCCCTACTCACTGGTCTATGGAGTAGAAGCTATCTTACCTATTGAGGTCGAGATACCATCACTATAGGTTTCCTTGCATAATCTCATAGATGATGAAGCATACAAAGTCTCACGTCTCCAAGATTTAGAGCTCCTTGATGAAAAATGACAAGCTACATACAATCACCTCAAAGCCTATCAGCAACGTATGAGCAAAAGCTATAATCATTGAGTGAGACCTCACACATTTGAGGTAGGTGATCTTGTTCTCAGGGAAAATCCTTGTAACCAACCAAATAGAGAACATCATGGAAAGTTTGAATCAAACTAGTTGGGTCCATATGTTATCACTATTGTATTTGGGTCCGGGGCATATCAGTTGGCTACTTCAGAAGGAGAACCACTAGGGAATCCGTTCTAGTTCTTGTGGTGAAGGAAAGTTGAAAATAGCTCCCTTGGTTTTTGTTTGGTGTTAAATAGGTCTGCCATGGTGACATTGTGCTCCATGTTATGAGAATAATGTGCAATGAATTTATGGACCAGTTGTTCAAACGTCCTAATGCCACCTTTGAGTCAGGAAAACCATTGCGTGGTTGTCCCTACCAAACTTTGAGGAAAGAGACGCATTAGGTATGTGTCTTCATATGCCACTTCTAGGCAAGCAGAGTGAAATTCTCTAACATGATCCCGAGGGTCTCCTTTTCCTTGATACTTTTCCAACTTAGGTGTTTCAAACCCTCGTGGAAAAGGTGGCATATATATATTCCTATCAAAGGGATAGGGACAAATATCATTAAGTGAAAACTGGTTTGTTTTCACAACACTGTGGAGTTGTTGGGCGAGATTCTCGACTTGTTCCCGCAACATGTCAATGTCATTTGGTATTGAGAGTGGGATGGTGGATTTCCTTGATGAAGGTTGTATCTAATGTGATCTCAACCTCTTCCATCCTCATTATGAATCTGGTGTTCTGATGCTTGCCGTAATTGTTCTGTATCAAAATCAAAGGATAGTTTGGCTCCCTCTTGGGCAAGTCTTAAAAAGTGAGCATCTGCATTGTTTCTGAGGATCTCATCAAAAAGTTGATTAAAGAGAGGGTTGTGTTGTGCCCTTTCTATTGCTTCAGGAGTGGGAGTATGAGGATTTTCATCATTTGTGTTTCCTCCAAGAGCTTCTTGGAATTCATTGAGATTTTCATCTTCTTCCTCTTTGATTTCTTGTTGTCTAGTCCTTGATCTGGTTTGAGCCATTTTCTTTCAAAGTTTTTTTTTTGAAGTTTGATAAAAATGATGATGAGTTGATGATGAAATGAGAGATAAATGTTTGGTGAAGTTTTTAGCATATGGATCTCTAGCACTAAAGGTTTGATGTTACCAAAGTCCTTTTATGATTTGCTTGTTGTGATTGTTGACAATTTTTGATATGATAAGGTTTAGAGAGGCCTGAGATGTGTTATAGATCCAACTACCTAGTAATGAGAGGATGCACTCATAGACTAGTTTTAACCTACGTAGAAATGCCTCTTAGGATGAGTTTATCCTAGATGTAGAGAGACTCTAAAAGTGATGTGTTTGTTTTTGATTCAAGCAATTACTAAAAAGAACTTAGGACAAGACCTTCTTATGTTTTGAGAGTTGGAATGGATTGATGATGTGTGAATGTGAGAATGGATGAAATGTTAACTTCAATAAAAAATTTGTGTTATAAATGGGACAAATTCTTCCTCTTCTCTTTCAAGGGTTGGTGGTTCTTCCCTAGCCGAGTTATATGTAATGCAAATATCCGGAAAGAAAGCAGGATTGATTTTGCATCCCTTGTTTTTATGATAGCTCAAAGCTCTATATTGAGTAAAAGCTTTGTAGTTTAAAGACTCTTGATCAAATTCGTTAGATTTTCCTTGAAGATATAAACGCATGTGATGTAAGAAGGTTCTATGTGAGACAAAGATTTGTCTATTGAGATAGAAAAATCTCCTTCTTTTGATGAAAGCCTTTGAGCTCAATGGTCTTTTATTCAAATTGATATGTTGATGAAGATTCTTCTTTCTCAAAATGTGAAGAATGGTCATAGAGTTTGATACTTTGTTTTTGATCTTTGTTGGTGTTTGAAAATTTTGTGTTGGATGAATACTTGTTTTGGAATTGGTTTTTCTTTTGATTTTTCTTTGACAAGAAAACAAAGCAAGAACACAAACACAATAATTTTGCCTCAAAAGGCACAAATAAGTGTGGGTCTAAATCAACCCAATCTTTGGACTTTTATGACCCTTTCTTTCCAAATGTTTTTGAGTATGTTTTTCTAAAAAGGCCTGAAGTTGGCTCAGTTTTATCACTGGTCTTGACACAAAATGAAGACACTTCAAACACACTTTATCCCTAAGGTCAAATGGCCAGTTGCGATAATTTCAGCCCACATCTTGATATTTTTTCAACTTTGGTACTACATACCTTATGAATCTCGCCATGGCAGGTAAGGATGTGATATACTAAGTCTTGCGCGAGCATAACAAATAGATGATCCCTATGATGGGGGAATCACCACTTTTACCAAGCTACAAGTAGCCTTTCAAAAGACTATGTTTCTACTCAAGGAAGTATGTATGGTGAGTATCTTGGGAGGAAAAACATCTATGCTCTTGCACTGAACTTCTCACAAATATCCTCAATCAATAGAATGGGTGGGCTTCTGCATAAAGGTGTTTAGTAATTTTTGATGTTTTTGGACATAAGTTCATTCTGCAGTGACTCACTTAAGATCCTTGTAACTTGTGGTGAGGCCCATTTGTCCTTTCGGCAATTTACACTGTAGGAACAACTATACCTAAGGCTACAAATTTTGCTCACACCTGATTTCTATAGCAGCTCGAAGGATTTATCACATGAGGTCGTTCCCAAGAGTGATGTGTCTCTTGGCAAGCCTCTCTTAAAAAAGATAAAATTTGAGTGTTACTAACACTTTTCTCTTGCACCTAGGACCATGAAATCCAAGGGAGAGGATAGTGTGTGTTAGAAGTAGGACCACTCGACAAAATTTGCACAAGTGTGCCATTCACAAAAATCACTTGTTCTTTTTAACCATTTTTCATCGCAATGTGATCTAACTATTTGGAGATGTTGCTCCAACAATCATGATGTTCTTTTTAACTTCAAAGGCAAAATGTTTGGTAAACTAGGAATTTAAAATCCTGGTCAACTGAATTTGAAACACGTTTGCTTGAAGTAAATTGCTTTTGAAAAAAAGAAAACTTTTGACAAGTTGATTGTGGATTTTAACTTTGATGCAAGAAATAAAGTTTGTGTTGTCTTGTTTTAAAACCCAAAATACAAATGAATCATAACTTGCAAAGAAAACAAATTTGTGGGATTTGAGTTTGTTGTTCTTTTTATTTTTGCATAATGAGGTTCTTTTTAAGCCCAATCCGAAAAGTGTGATTAATTTTAGAACCCAAAATGAAGTGTGAAATTCAATTTTTAAGCCAAAAAGAAAGTGAATTTATTTTATCCAAGTTTGAAAAAAAAAAGTTACAGAAAGAAACTCAAATGATTTCTAAACTAACTCCTTCAATCCTGCACAAACAACCAAACAGTTAGTCAGAAATAAAAATAAAAATAAAATGAGGTACGGGTGGGCTTCCACAAGCCTAAGTTCTGATTTGCGGTTACAAAGTAAAAAAAATTACAACTTTCTGTTACCATAGCGCCACTTGGTGGAAACACAGAAGCGCTATTTAACCCAAAAGTGCTAATTCCATGACAGATGCGCTAAAATCATTACAAATGCGCTACACTATGGTCAATAGCGCTACAAGAGTCTATTAGACATAAATAAATTCTGTCAAACAGGGAGCACAAATGCGCTAAACTAATGACAAAAGCGCTACTCTAAATGCAAAATCGCTAAACTACGGTCAATAACACTATTTTCCAAATAATAACGCTATTCTGGTGAACAAAAGCGCTAACTAAGGAAGTTTCACAGGCGCTAAAATGCATTCAAAAGCGCAACCTGTGTGGCAAATTAAACAAAAAAGTTAGTAGTTTTAGAAATTTTGGTGTTGGATTCACGTCAAGTTCACTAAATGATGCTTTGCAAAATGGAGGATTGTTAGAAAAACCTGTTTGATTGCTACACAAACAAAAAGAAGCACAAGAAATAGATGTTAGTCATTAGTGTTAGAAAATCAAAGATTAAACACTATCCTAAGCAAGCATATCAAGAAAGACACTACACAACAAATAAAAAGCTTAATGAACTTAAGAAATGTAACTAAACATCTCCAAATGCTCTCTACCATGTTGGTAGCTTCTCCTTCCTTGTTCCTCTCCTCTCCAAGTTCCAAATGAGTGTAGCTCTTAGCAACTTTTTGCACTATGGATGCCTTATGGAGGTTCAAGATTAAAAATGATTAACTATGCAAACGCCAATGTAAACAAAAGTTAAAATGAGAGATTATCTAATTAGCTAGTGTTAGTTTTAAGCCAAAAGAGTGAATGTAAATGGTTATACTAAAATACTCTCTCTAAAAATGACTATAAGTTAAATGCATACAAGTTTTCAGGATCTGGATATTGAAGAAATGAGCTCTATTTATCGGTAAAATGGAGCAATGGATGGCTAAGATTGAGTAATCTCAACAAGGGTCAAGATTGAATGGTTTAAGATCCATGTGAGAAATTTCAACCCAATCCCAGGATGACAAGTGCCAACATGAGAGGGGCTGAGGGGAGAGGGAAGAAGCATTAAATGCTTGACATGACCTAAGGGTTAACTTGGGAGGTAAGGTTAAGGTTGAGTTGAGTGAATAAATTCATTATTCAAAGAATAATGCTTTTATCCAATGGATAAACTCTTGTGCAAGAGTGAGTAAGGATAACCATGGTCAAAGCAATAAATGCTTGAGGAGACACATGGGTTACATGAGGGTTGAGTTAGGGGTCAAAGTCCCTAACCATGGGTGCAAGTGGATTTAACCATAAATGGTTATGTAAGAGCCATTAATGGTCTAGTAAGAGCCATTAATGGTTTGGAAGACTTTAGGGGTTAGCTTGTGGGACACATAAAGCATTAAATGCTTTTCAAAGACTTTGGAGTCTTTGAGAAGTGACTCTAAGTTTCTTAGGAATGTGACAATAATTAGGGGATGGATTAGGTTAATTAGGAAGATGTTAGAAGAATCTAGAAGGGGATTTAGGATTGCAAGTGGGTTTGGTGGGTGAGGGAAAATAGGATTTTTATTAAAATAAAATTCATTTATTTCAACAAATAGGTGCAACTTGAATTTTTAGGAGAATGCAAGTGGGGGGGATTTAATGATTTAAATAAATATTTTATTTGATTTATTTAAAAGAGAAAAGGGGGTTAAATGAAATAAATAGGATTTATTCATTTAATTGATTTTGAATTTAGTTTAATGAATTAATAAAAATAAATTGAATAATTTATTTAATTAATAGGAGAATGTTTGAGGATGAATTAATTAAATGTTAATTTAATTAACTGTTGGCTAGTGGGTTTTTAATCAAATAAATATCAAATATTCATTTAATTAAACTAGACAGATTTATGTGACTATAGAACTTATGAAGAAATAAGGAGAAACTATATGGATAATCCATTGTTAAACCTTACTCAAAAAATGTAAACTCTACAACAACAAATACAAGATATGCAAAATGGAACAAGCTCCAAGAAGTATTCATTGGAAGATATCTGCCCATATCCTTTCGATAAAAAATTGAATATGGTACCATTTCCACAGCATTGCGAGATCCCTAAATCTGAAAAATACGATGGAAAATCTGATCCTCAGGATCACATTAGGGAGTTTGTACTATTAGTATGGAATTTGCGCACGATGAAACTTACCTGATGTGTCTTTTCCCTAGGAGTTTAAATGGGCAATCAATGAAATAGTTTTCAAGATTACCATCCGGAATCAAATATTTTGAAGAACTCGTGAATAGATTTATTTCACAATACAACTACAATGTAAGGAATGAGATAACAATGCTGGATTTATGCAATGTTAAACAAAAGAATGGTGAATCTTTTATTATCTTCTTGCAACGATGGAAACACATGTTTAATTATAGGTATCCAAGAGATGTACCTGATCAAGAATTGATGGACATATTCATTGATAATCTTATCAGTGAAATGAGTTATCGACTAAAAATGCAATGTCCTCCCTCCTTCACCAAGATGATTGAGAATGGTCTAAAAATAGAAAACGCGATGGTAAAGAAAGGAGAGCTAAAAATTTACAATAATTCTTACAACAACAACAACAAAAATGGAAACAATGACAGACCCAAGTTCTGGTCAAAGAATAGGAATGTCACCAAAGGAGGAAATGACAATAATAGTGCTACAAAACAACAACCAATTTTTAATCTATCAATTCAAATCCCAAACAATAACAATCAAGAAAGCAATAAAACCAAGTCTTTCTTCTCCAATCCTCGCAGGTTATTCACAAACATTGGAGAACCATTGGAATCAGCTTTAAAAACTCTTCTTGCAAACAAACTGATTGTTTTACCAGAAGCAAGAAGTTATGAACCACAAGTCAAGCCTAATTGGTGGAATGAAAATCATTTTTGTAATTACCATCAGAATAAAGGACACCAAATAAATGATTGTTAAAGATTGAAACACCTTATCCAGGATCTAATCGATAATGGAACTATCACAATGGATAGCCATAAGAAAAATGAATCACACCTAGCTATCAAAACTCCACTTCCGAATTATGACAAAGGTGAACAATCCCAATTAAAAGATGATAAAGGAAAAGCCAAAGTGAACTACACTTATACATATGATGATTTGATAAATGTCATCATTGTTAAAGATAATCCACCTTCAGAGCCAATCAATGTCATTACGAGAAGCAAAGCGAAGGTCACATTTCTGGGTATAACAAAAGACTCAACATCCACTTCAAAACAATACAATTTAGTAGAGCGATTACAAAGAATACCCGCTCAAATATCAATTTTGGAACTTCTCAAAGTTTCACCTATGCATAAGGAAATTTTGGAAAATGCTTTAGTAGAAATGACAGTTTCAAAAGACTTGGATGTGGATCAGATCCAAAACATGGTGGGACACCTTATAGCCCCTCATTGCTTATCATTTTCTGAAAATGATGATGCGTCCTTGCAACATCCTCACAATGCTCCTTTACATGTTGAAGTCACCATTAATAAAACTTGTGTCAAACACGTACTCATAGATGGTGGAACGGGCTTAAACAATTGTGCATTAAGTTTAATAAAAGCTTTGGGATATTCAGAAAATTTAGTAGATCCAAAGAAGAAAATAACTATTAAGGCTTATGATGAAGTAGAGCGTTCTTCTAAAGGAACTGTGGTGCTACCAATCAAAATAGGATCTGTGGAAAGGATACATTATGTCAGGTTTTAGATTTGAACCTCTCTTACAACATTCTTCTAGGAAGGCCATGGATTCACACCATGCAAGCAGTTCCTTCTACATATCATCAATGTGTAAAATTTTCTCATGAAGGACAAGAGGTCACTATAATTGCAGACTCTAGCCAATATTGCAATAATCTGAAGCCAACACAAGATACAAGAGTTCCACATAACAGAGAATCAGTATATCCTACCAAAGAATCTCAAGAAAAGTTATGGGAAACCTCTGAGAAAAAGATCAAATTAAATGATGAAGGAATGGGAAAATATTATTTGCATAATTTTCCACTTTCACCTAAGTCATATTGAAAGCCTACAAATATCCAATCAAAGACCTCAGAGAAATTAAAAGACATGTTTAACGGAGCATTTCTTAGAGCTGGAACACTTGAAGAAGAAACTGAAGACAAGGACATTCTTGGTTGGTTATACAAAGATGAAAATGAAACTATAGCAATAGTTGCAGAAGTCAATATTCCCATAGAATAATATGGGAAGGGTTATAAAATCATGCAAAAAATGGGATATGAAGGAAAATGACCAATTGGTAAGTGACATCAAGGTATTTCATAATGTATTTGTCCCCACTTGCAATCTAAAGAAGATAAATTGGGACTTGGATATCTAAAATCAAATCAAAAGCAACATAATCATCAACAATCAACATGGAGAGAGAAATATGTCTCTAAAGAAGAACAATGGCAAGAAAAGCTACATCAAGCAGCATAAATAGTAGCCAATAAACAAAAACAAGAAGAACATGAGAAACAAGAAGAAGAGATTGCAATCAAAAGAAAAGAAGAATCTTGTCAACAAGTTCAAGGAATACGAGTAAGTGCAAAATCTGAACAAGATATTCCAGAAGCAGCGAAAATCGAGATGACAGAAACCAGAGAACTTTTTACACCATACAACATTCCTGTGTGGTATAGTGGTATAGTCCTAGAAAATGGTTTAGAGACAAATTCAAATGAATATGAATGGGGTCCAGATGTCTCATCTAGTATATCAAGTGAAGAAAGAAATGAAGAGCAAGCAACTATCACAAAGGAAGACTTGTCTATTACAAAACAAAAGATGGAGCTAGAAAGAAGGCACGAAGAACTCAGAATCCAGAGAAAAGAGGCATATACAAGACAACAAAAGAAATGAGATGACAAAGACAAAGAAATAACGCCACAAGAAGCAAAAACATATATGGATCAAGCATCTGGAAATATCAGATTTCTATCAAATAAAGAGCAAGATGTACCAAGGTATGGCAGAACCATAGAAGAACTAAGAGATACCCAAGTAGGTTTGACTATTAGTTCAAAAGAAGTTGAGTTTGAAAGAAGACAAAAACTAGCAAAAGAATTCTCTATATCATGTACACAAGTATGTCAACTTCAAAATGCAAATGAATTTATTGAAAATAATCAAGAAGGAACTTGCAGTATTAAAGACATGTGTGTTGATATAATCCATTCGTTTAAGGGACAAACATCAGATGAAGAGCCATTTGAGTGTGAACTACAAAATACTAATACTAATTTTGTTAGAACTAATTGGAGAATACTTGGGAGAGATAATCCTCAAGATCATTCTATCTATGACATTACCTACTCTATGCCAAATTATGACCATTATGTCATGAACTTTGAAGCACCTAACGATGACAATGACACTAATACATTTGGGGTTAAATTTCGACGGAGGTTTCTGATGGACAAGGAGCATTGTGTGAAAATTTGATTTAAAAAAAAAAATGCCCGTGTTCGTCGGAATTCCGACGACCTATGCCTGTGTTCATCGGAATTCTGACGACCTCGGGCATTTTATTAAAAAAAAAAACACAACGCATTTTCATTTTGAAAGCACAAGCGACGACCATCTTGCCTCCCTGCCCCTCTCGCTGGAGCGATCTCTGCACAAGCAGGGTAAGGTTTTTTTCGAATTAATCCATTTTGTGCATTCCTGTGATCTTGGTAATGTATTTTATCATAGGTTGAAAATGATAGGCTCATGGGGATTCTTTCAAAATTGTAACCCCTCCAATTTCTTGCTATATTTCAATTGGCTTGCAAAGGTGGAGTTCAAATTGTTTGAGACCATGCCATTATTTACTTCTCCTCACCACAAATCGGCTGGGTAATAGTTTTGGTATTCATTTGTTTGTTTTCATTTCACAGTTCCTGCAAATCATCGCACACACACACACACACACACACACACACACACACACACACACACACACACACACACACACACACACACACACACACACACACACACACACACACACACACACACATATATATAGTATCGATCTTTTATTGCTTAATTTCTCAATGTTGTCTTTGCTCTAAATTAAACCCAACCAAATATGCCATTATTTTCGATTTGCATTAACCTTGATTATTTTTGTTTAGCACCGATCTGGTGAATTACATGGGTAGGGATCGATTTGGTTTGTTTGAAGGCTTAATCGGTACCCATGAGGGTAAATTCACACCCTCCATATCTCCCTTTTTGAAACCCTACGTCCTAAATCTTGTTGGACAAGAACCGACCTATATTCTAATGCTCTCTCGATTATGCTTTGATGGATGTCCATACCTTGTTCGAAAGCTCCTATTTTGGCACACGCAGGGAGGATGCTGGCAAACGTTTAATTATTTGCTATATGTTTGTAAAAAAATTCTTTCGTTGTCAAGGTAAGGTTTATTTATCAATAATAAATATGAGAAAACATTAGTGTAATCTCTGAGACAATATCCAAAAGAGTAGGGTATAAATGAGGGAGAGATGAATGTCAAGACAAAACAAACACTAGTAATGATGAATTCTTATTAAGACAAATCAAAAGCCATCATCAAAATTCTTGACCAAAGACAATATTTTTGGAATCTTAGAGGGGCTCGTGGAAGTTGCAACTTTGAAAGTTTGTAATAGAAGTTTGTAATGGAAACAAGTGCATGGACCATTAGCTACCATGATAGTTTCTCACACCTATTAAGGAATAGTCTCCACTCTAGAACCAAAGGTTTCACATGGACAGACATCCTAACATGAGGAATTTGTACCATGAAGAGGGCAAATTAGTAGTCCATTGTAAAGAGCCATTACTACAAATAAGAGTGCAAAAGTGACAATATGAGAATAAGGATAGTATGTCATATTGTCATGTATTTTTGTGATGGTATAAAGCAAACCCTAACAAGAGCAAAAGAAAAAGCAATTTCCTAGAAGCTTTCAATTAGTTGGCATATCAATAGTACAGTCCAAATCTTAATGAGAAAGGATCATGCTAGTGACAATCGTAGACTTTGAGGATGTTCCATAAATGGAGGTCAATAAGCTATATAAAGACAATAATGATCATCCAAAAACAAGGTTTATAGAGTCCATCAGATAGAGACAACCAAAGACAACCAAACAAAAACAATGACACAAGATTCAATTGAAATCGCCTTTTTTCATGCAATCACATGATACAGTGCAACCATCTAAAAACAATGATTAATGATAGCCAAGTTGTTGTAGACAATGAAGATACCTAAAAGATTTTATATTTTGAAGAAAACCTATAGAAAGGACTTACAAGATTAGTCCTATGACTATTGAGATAAGAGCACATCAAGTGACCAGAAGAAAAAAACATATTATTTGTTGAGTCCATTGGCCTTTAGGAAGGCATGAGTCGTAACCATTCTCAAAACATCACTCATCATTTCAAAAAAATTCTTTACATTTTCTATTGTAGGAACAACTATATGTAGTATTTTGCTTTCAGTTTTAACATCTTTTCACCTTGTGCCAACCAAATGATAGAGAATAAGGAGTGATTGAATCAAAGTTGACATAAAAAAACCCTTCAAAATTGCAAAACGCAATTAATTTAAATAAATGGCAATGCTAACTCATAATTGTAATGTATCCATCAAATAAAAATGTGTACATTGCATAACAAAAAATAGAAAGACATAAACTTGTTCGCAAAATGAAAGATAGTATAAAACATAGGGTCTTGCCCAATTTCATCAATTTGTGTTTTAACGATACATAAATGTCAATAAGTGTTTTGAAAATAATACATTTCATTTTAATCTTGTTTAAGAGTCAAATCTAGACTGGATCCTACAAAATCTAGACCGTCTAGTTGTCCTGCTTCTTCTCCTGAATGGGGTTGTGTAGTTCATAAATAGTAGATTAGATGAAAAATGATTGGCCACATGTTCAATCGAGTCACCACACACTGTAATTGTGGTTCATCCTTGTGCATGGGTGTATGTAAACGTGCACAACAATTCAAACTATGGAAGAATCATGTGCCAAAAGATCATGGAAAGATGAATGTGCCATAGTTGTCGACCGACCCCAACATGTGGCATCAGAAACCAATTCCAACAATCAATTTGAAAGATTGACATAGGGTCCAAAAAGTGTTGTATTTTGACACGGACATTCCATGCATCCCTATTGGGGTCATCAATAATTTTTAGAAGAATGGTTCTCATTACATTATCAGGAAGTGCCAAAAGACGTGACAGATTTTCACTGCTAACAATAAGAATTGCCAATAACCTGTAGATGAAGATAATGAAATACTGTAAGTTTTGTGTTAACTATAGCATTCAAAATATGAAACAAATAAAGGCTTCATCTTGATTATAAATAGGGATAGAAAATCACAAACATTCTCCGCAGCACACATGTAATGTACTTAATTGATGTGTCACTTAGATAATGCAAATCACAAGTGTGACAGACCTGTATAGACATATACATCAGTAGAGTGAATATGAGGTGTATATAGATAAATGTTATATGAATATGAATGAAATATAAACATGGAAAAGGAAAAATAGACATTTGAATATGTGGGACTTTTTTGTTTAAAAGACAAATCAGTGAGGTGCCAAGTAAGCCCAAACCGTTAAGTTTGACAGTCCATGTTGGATAAAACGTCATGTATCTCATTGCAAGAAATCAAAACACAGGGAATTGTCAAGAATATATACACTATCACTGCTAATATGAAATAATGAGTATAAATAAATGCATTGTTTGATATAAAAATATAGCAGCGACCGATAATCAGTCATAAACAAATATGCAAAGCGTACTTCATGCCATGTAATGGCCAACAACAATTTTTCTACAATAAGGCACTAGAGAGGACATCTATCTATATACGTAGAGAATGCACGTTGCACCAATTGAATACCTTCAAATTACCTTTGATGGCCACAAATTGTCAACTTGCTAACATGGTATTTTATTTTTTCATTTACAGTCAACGACATGTATCTGAGAGAAATCAAAATGTCAACCACTAATAACAGTCCTACATTACTCTTAGAAATCATGTGAATGTTGTTCGCCCATAGCACTATCAAAATCCAAACACCTACCTAGAATTCTTTGGCATAGTTCAATGATGACTTCAACACTGAGGGAGCAATTTTTGCACCATTTTCATCAACAACAAAACATAAAACATCTAAAAGGACAAGAATCATTGAATGTTCGAATACCCCTTCACTGTGACAGTTTATAATTAACTTGTGTAGGATGCAATAGACGTAGAAACATTCACATGAGCTTCCTCTACTTCATCCATTCTCTTCTTCCTCTTCCTCCTCGTATAACTTTATGAGGGGATCACAAACAACTCAAAATTAGGGACATCGTATGACATGTCATTATCTACATTGTCGCTGAACTTGAGCATGATCCTTTCTTGCATTAAACCATGGCCACATGTGAATAGGGATAGTTTCTGTTGGATTATTATGTGGACTGAAGTTGAATGTTAGAGCATAAAAATGCTCAAAATCAAGAAAGAATCTCTTCACATAGAATGCATAAGGATAGGTGGATTTTCCTAAAGATGAAGGGATAAGACTTAACAAAAAGAGGACTTAGGATGATGACAAGGAGGATTCATTTAAGGATATGGCATATTCACCTAAGGGATAGTGTATTCTCCCAAGAATATGGAAAAATTATTGATTGGTGGAATGACATACTAGATCAAGGAATGATACAAGGGTAGATTCACCTAAATATAGGGTAAATTCAGCTAAAAAGGTACCCATGAGATTGTGGTACTAAGTACCTATCTATGGATGGTGTATTTGGATACAAGTATGATGAAACCATGCTTGTGTATGATGAAACAAAGTCTAGATCTCTATTATAGGTCCAACATAATCTCTATTATTTGAGACACCATTTTATTAGCATATCCAATTAGGGTAATTTATGGGTTTAATTATGGATCATGTTGTCTATTTCCATGCACTATTGAACTTATTTGGATGTATTGTGATTATTTTAATTTTGAAGTTATAAATAAATTATGTTTGTACCTTAGAAAGGGTAACTCCAATTGATGTTTGGGTAGTTTATTTGAAAACTTATGGTGATTATTGCCCTATGTTATGTAATGGAGTTATTTTTACACTAAGTAATTAACTAGAAAAATGAATTTGTATTGTTGTACAAGTATGATGAAACCATGCTTGTGTGTTTACATATTTGTGCATCCTATTGAGAACCAACCTCGATGTTGAGGAACTCAATAAATGTGGTGTTAAGTAGAAGAATGGAAAACTCAAGAAGCTATGGTGACATATTGTGGCATTAGTAGGGATTATCTCTATTGACCACACCTTTCAAAGATAGTATCCCCTAGTTCTCCTCATAGAATGGACCATTGGATGGCTCATAGCAGTATCCTATCCTACATTTATCTTGATGGTATTGCTGATAGTTGGTATGTGGTTCTTGGTATGGGTTTCCTCTTACCCTATTATCTTATTTATATCTTTGTTCCAACATGTGGAGATTGATTTTTGTCATGCTATGATGATTTTCATGTTTGCATGTGTTTTGACATTATGCAAATAGATATGATGTCACACCATACTTATGTTTTGATATAGTGTAGGTGATGGTTACATGTTGTTGATGGTAGCGATTTGGGTTCAAAGACACAATTCCACACACACACACAAATATTTGAAGATGCATTTTATATTATTCCTTCTTAGTGGTGATTAGTGTTGGAAGATTTGCACACATGTAGAGAGGAACTCATGTTAGATACAATAGGTTGTGTTTGATAACATATGAATGTGCCTCATGATGTATACATATAGCTTTGGTGTGTGACATTCATGCACATTTTTCCATAAGACACATTGCTATGTGGCATGTGCCCTATGCATGTCTTCTTTGTGAGGCATGTTGCTATGTGCAATGTGGCCCTAGGTGTGTCCTCTCTATGAGGTGTATTTCCATGATATGTTAGGATTTGTAGTGTGCAGGCCACAAATGCATGCATGAGGGACTATTATTATAGTCATGTTTATTGGGCATGTAGCCTAGGCATGTCTTCTCCATCAAGTACATGGCCATGCCATGTGGGAGTTTTTATGTTCATGCCACAAATGCACACACAAGGGACTATTATTGGAGTCATGATGAATATTCACTCTATTTAGCGACAATTTGTAGTCGTATAGTTATGTAATGTGCACTTTTAAGGATTGTGAAGTTTCCTTCAATTATTGATGATCTCTCATCTTTGTTGCATGGGCCAACAACTTTATTTTATCTTGTTTGAATTAGTTTAATCACTATTGTGAGTTTTCTCTATTGTGTAGTTATTGTGGCTATGTTTGATTTGCTATTGGAATTGAACACATTTATTTGACTTATTATTGGTACTATTTTTTCTTTCTTTCAATATTTATGATCTTTGGTAGTTTAGTGAAACTCTTGCTATTTTTAAATGTTGCCTTCTTTGTTGTGATGTGATTCCTCACCAAGATCGACGTAGATAACCTTGGATGAGTGTATATGAGGAATCAAACATTGGGAAAATTTGAGGATAGGGGTAAGTGTTTGTTGTATGGGTAGCTACGATCCACTTGTACATTCTTAGTGATTATTGACGGCTATGTCTTGGAGGATAATCCCATTAAACAAATAAGGGGGAAGTCATACATAATCGTATGGATCCTCCCTAGTTGTGTGTGGATTCAAGACCATCATTTCATATGGTTCTTGGTTACTTTGTGAGACCATGGCATCCTCTTAGACCAATATGTGAGCCTTGTATTGTTATCCCTGCAATGTAGATGAATAAGTGTATGTTAAAATAAATGCTTTGCATGCCATATAGTTGCATATGAGTTGTTCACATCATCAGATCATGATTTAGAATATGTGAATTCTTTTATCCATGTGAAGTCAAATGATTGATTATGAAAATGCGTTATACATTGAAGCATAATCTGTAAGATGTTCTCTTCAAGAAAAAATATTTATGCTTTCATAGTGAAATGTTGACAAAATGGGGTCCTAGTCTAGGAAAGTAAACTACAAACTTATACATTCACCATTTCAAAACATTTTATTGGGGAATAGTCAATTTGGTTCAATTTAATTCCTATAGGAGAGACCAACAATATGATTAATTGTTCCATTATGATGTGATTGGATATGATTAGATATAATTTCATTGAAGATGCAAGAACTAAGTAAAATTATGCAAAATTGACAAGATTAAGCATAAACAGGCAAATAATAAAGCAAAAAGCTAACTTAGAGGTACATATTTGGAAATAAGACTCTAAAATGAACCTAATCAGTTACCTATAGGGAAAATGAGGTTAGAGATAATCTACCTATATGGAAAGTGGTTAAACTCTACCTCTAAGTGGCTCATCTTGAGCATTGTCGGTATATGGGCATTGATGGCATATTATATCTGGTTCTATCGTTTTTGTGGGTGCAAAATTAACAAGGCAAAATAGTATTAGTGGGATCATGATCTCATCAAAATGGTTTGGGCTTTGCATTTATGATAGCACATTGATCACACCTTACAAAAGGTTCCAATCTCATACATAGCATCCCAAAGTAAGGTGAATAATGATGTAACTTAATGCTTAAACTGGAGTTCTGGGTAGTCATATACTGATCATTTCCAGGATTGATGCTTAAACTGGAGTTCTGGGTAGTCATATACCCATGGCATAGGGTAGGGGTGACCTGCAAACAATGCTAGTTCTAGATGCCTGTTTGCTTGGTGTATACCTTGTCAAAATTAGATCGATTGGCTATAGGTCTGCCATAAAGTTTCCAACTTATCACCAGTGAAAATACAAGAACCAAGGCTTAGAATACTCAAAAATGTCTCTCAGAAAGTCTACAATAGACAAACTTTTAGTAAGAATTTGTAGACATAATGCTCAAAAATTCACACAATTAGCTACATTAAATACGTTCTCTATTAAGTTCAATGTTTTAAGATGAAAAAGAAGAGTTAAATGGTTTTGGTTCGATTTGCAATTTTTGTGAAGCTTTTGCACTGAAGTTTCCATAGCCTGATTTTTTTGCCTGTGAAGAAAGACCATGTCAGGTAATATCAGCAAAGAACAAAATAAGGAGACAATTGCTAGATTATGGTCTAACTTGAAAAGAAAAGGTGATGGGAAATGTTATTGTCCCTACAAAATTTGTAAGGGCTTAAAGACTAGAAGACTTCTAATCAAAACAACTAAGAAACATTGTAGACAACATGGTCACATTGAAGGGGGACATGCTTATCATCCATTGGTAAGTTGTTCATTATATCATTTTAACAATTTATATACATAAGAAATCACTTGATAATGAGATCATGATCATGGTTTATTTATGTTGATCATTTTTATATAGGTCGAGAACCCCAGGGCACATGATATGGACCAACACAACTTGAAGAATATGGTTTTCGAAGTGGAGGAACATGGAGGTGTGAATATCGAAGCTGAAGATAATGATCCCATGGAAGATGATGATCATGCACCAGAAAACACAATTGAAGATGATGGTACAAATACATTGATCCATGACACATTTAGTACTGGAACAGTTGATCATGATGATCAGGATGACCTTGATGTTCATGATTTACCTCTTCTTAAGAAGGCATATGAGCCCCTTTACAAAGGCTCCCAAACAACTCTTCTCTCTGCTGTATTGTTGTTGGTGAACTTGAAGGTTATGAATGGTTTATCCAACATAACAATCTCACGTATTTTAAGGTGTGTCATACATGTCATTACAGTTAATAAATGGTGAATCATGTACCATTAATATTCTTTATATTAACACCTCAAACTTTTTTTTTTTGCTGTAGATTGATAGGTGAGTTTTTCTTACCACCATCAAATATTCTACCTCGCTCATACCGAGAATTATCTGCCATTATGAAAGATATTGGAATAGAGTATCAAACAATAGATGCTTGTCCCAATGATCATATTATATATCATAAACAACATGAATTTGGAACAAAATTCCCTGAATGTAATATCAGTAGATATCGAACAGATCAAATAACAAAAAAGGTGCCTCGCAAGGTTCTTCGTTATATTCCCATTATTCCACGTATGCAACAATTATTCAGGTGCACTAGCTTGGCACAATTTATGGATTACCATGCATGCAATAGAAGTCGAGATGACATTATTCGAATGCCTGCGGATGGTTCAACATTTATGGACATGGAGGAAAAGTGGCCACACTTTAAAGAAGAACCTTGTAATCTCAGGCTTTCATTGGCAGCGGACGGTGTCAATCCATTTGGAGAGTTGAGATCTATTTACTCAGTGTGGCCTATTTTTGTTATCAACAATAATATTCCTCCATGGATGTCAATAAAGAGGGAGCACATAATGTTGGCAATGATTGTTCCAGGTATTTTATCATTTAATAGTCATCTACATTTAATTATAAATATTGCAGTAAAATGGTCATAATAATTATGTAATGTTTTTGTTCATTCCACTAGGCAAGTACCAAGTTAAAGATATGAATGTATATATTGAGCCTCTTTTCAACAAGTTGCTGGAGTTATGGAATGGTGTGACCATGTATGACATCTCTAGACCAATAGGACAAAGACAATTTCAATTCCATGCAATGCTTGTATGGACAATACATGATGCCCCAGGGCTAACACATTTTTGTGGTACGTTATAGTGTTCAAGTTGCACATGATAATTATAATTATAAAAATTAATGGATTTAATAGAATTCTACATTATCTTGTAGGTCTTCAAACAAAGGAAAAATTTGCATGTCCAGTTTGTGGTCCAAAGATGAAATCCCGTCATTCAAAAAGTTTAGGAAAGCAGGTGTTTGATGAGTATAGGCACTTCCTTCACAAAAATCATAAGTACCGGAATACTGAAAAACATCTTTTCAATGGGAAAGAAGAGACTACATCAAAGCCACGAATAATGACTCCTCACTTATGGAAGTTGGAATATAATAGAATTAATCGTCAAGGTAATGTCATTCCATCTAATGGTTTATGTTTGGAATTTGAATTTTTCTATCGTGTTTTGTTTACTGATGATGTAATTGATGATACTGAAGGTCATCAAGGCATGGATGGCCACCTTCCAAAGGGACTAAAAAGTTATCCCAGACAATTCAGTAGGTTGCCTTACTACGAGCAGCTACAAATTGTGCATTTGTTTGATACAATGCATATTGGAAAGAATATAACAAAGACATTATGGAAAATATTGGATGGAAGGCGTAAAAAAGAAAAAATTATCAAAATTTGTAGTGACATTGTGGAATCCAATCATGCAATGAAAAATGTCATTCAATCAAATAGCAATGGAGATCAAATTAATATAAGTGCCCTTCCTTGGTTATTAACGGAGTAGCAAAGCAATTCTATAAAAGAAGTCATACAAAAAATTTGATTTCCCACAGGATTTGCTGCGAACATAAACAATCTCATATCAAAGAAGAGTGAATTTGGGCCAGGGATGAAAACGCATGACTGGCATACCTTCATTAAGGTAATTCACGTTCTTGTGTATTTACTATATATTTGTATACTGTACATGTACTTTTCATTGTATTATGTTAGAAAATAATGAAAAGATCATTTTATAATTGTTGCAGTACGTTCTACCTCTATCTCTCCCAGACCACTTCGACAATAATATCAAGCAAGTCATATATGATCTTGGAAAATACATGAGGTAAGTAGTGATGTTTGTTCAATTTTTTGTATAGATATTATATTTGCCATTTGGTTTACTTGTTATGCAATATATTGTATATTATTTTGTAAAGTCTTGTTTATATATTTTTGTGTCTTCAATCTCTTTTAGGTGGTTGTCATCTAAAGAAATCCACAAGGAAGATATAAAATATTGGAAGAGAAAAATCCCTCATCTAATGTGTGAAATGCAAAAGTGTCTACCTTCAACTTTTTTCAATGCACAAGAACACTACCTCATACACCGAGTTGAGGAGATCGAATTGTGTGGACTTGTACACACTAGGTCAATGTGGATGGTTGAGAGGCACTTGAAATTTTTGAAGGCTTTGGTTCGAAAAAGAGCACATCCTGAGGGTTCTATGGTGGAGGGATATATGGTATACCAAACTATGGTGTACATTACTGAATATCTTCCTAAGTTTGCAGGAAAATTCCACGTAGATCGCATTTGGGATCCCAACCCCATTAATAAATTCGAAGGGGAGCACTTGATGGGGAAAGGTAGATTGAAGAAAGTGAGAGGTAATTATAAGATGTTATTGTAGTAAATTAATTCTTCATCTTCTAAATAAATCAGTTGTAAGTGGTCTATTAATTATTTGTACAGTTGGTCAGGAGTGGGATGCGCTACATTTGTATATTGCAAACAATCTTGATTGGATGATGGTGTGGATTGAATGATGTCAACATTCTGGTCGCACATTAACATGGGATGGTGTCACTTCATTGGTTAAAGAAGCTCATCGTAATGGAGATTCCAATGTTACACAAAGGGAAATTGATTTAGCATATGGTTTAAGAGATCAACAGGTACATATAATTTTATTAATCACCTGTATGTTTATCAACTCATGATGCAATAATTTTAATATGTTAGACATATTGCAGGTCAAACACCACAAGGCTATGTGCTGCAATGGTCATAAATTTTGCATCAAACAGTTGGATGACACGAAGAAAACTTGTGATTCTGGGATAACTGCAGTCTTTGAGGTGACCAATATTTCATCTAGAAATGACATACATCCTCAAGAGTCTCAAAATCGATACTATGGCATTTTGGATGATATACTTGAGTGTGACTTTAATTCCTTCAAATTAGTTCTATTCGTCGTCAAATGGTATAGGCTACGACTGAATAAAAATGATCCTGATAGAACTGTTATCGAACATGATAATGGATTTATAATGGTTAATACAAGGTCATTTGAACGAGTTGGGGATGAGCCCTATGTTCTTCCAAGTCAATGTGAGCAAGTATTTTACTCGGAGGTTCCACATAAACTGGGTTGGTCATTTGTTGTTAGACATGATCCAAGAGGAAGGCCGATAATGTATAATGTGATGGAAGAAGAAGATACCGAAGAAGTAGAAGATGATATAGATGATGATCACGATCGACAGTTAGTCAATGATGTTCCTGACATAAATGTACACGAAGAAGAAGCTGATGATGATGATGTTGCTGCTGCTAATGATGATGGTGATGGTGATGGTGACGGTGATGATGATGACGATGACGATGATGAACACAATGATGATGACAACGACGACGATGATGACGATGATGACGACGATGATGATGATGATGATGATGGTCATGATGATGAGTTGGATGAAGAAGAAGATCAATGACATGAATGAAATGTATGAGATGCGATTATTATATTATCTATTTAATATTGATATCTTGATAGAAATTGATTTGACTTATATGGTTACATAAATAATTCATATGTTTTGAATTCTAATGCCATTACTTAATTAATTCATGATGTACCTATAGCTATGTGATAGATGGTGATTTAAAATACATATGTGATGGATTACATGCTTATGATGATACATGTGACATTTTTTGAACTTTGTGTTTATTTATGGAATGTGGAATACTTATTAGCTATGTGATGGATGGTGATTTATGATACGTATGTGATGGATTACATGTTTATGATGATACATATGTGATTCTTATGATGCTCAATTACATATATGATGATACATATGTGATGCTTATGATGCTTATGATACTGCAGTATTTATTGTTTATCATATTACAAATGTAATGCTTATGATGCTCAATTATTGGTGTAGGAACCTGAACCCCTTTGATGAGGATCCTGCACAGTCTCATGGATCGACAGGTATAAGTCAACACACCTTATAGAAATAATATATTTTTAAAAAATTACAAGAAAAACAAACTTCCTCAGTTTTTCAAACCTCGACATTACCAGCAAATCTAATACAGTTATCAATAGTTGAGGCCCCAGTTGGACTTACTCAAATTTTAATCTCAACATCAACTTTATGGCCGACTTCTTCATCAATATTACCCTCATTTGCAAAATATCTCTCTCATTAACAACTAACTCTCTCATCTGATGGTGCACAGGTATCACCAAATAGGTATTTGTCAGATGTGTCTTCCTCGAGTGAGGGAAATGCAGGAATAGAAGAGGAAAGTGAGACATGTAGTAGATCTCAAATAGGGAGATCAACTAGAGGTCAAAAGATTAGAAGAAAATTCAATAAACGCATGGAATTTTTTCTTACTCAAGGGGGGTCATGTTCTTATGATGATGAGACCAAAGGCGACATTGAGGTGCCCTTGAGGTACAAATATCTACTAAAACAATGTGTACCCAAGGAACTTCCTCCAATAAACACTGATTTTTGTGTTAATGAGAGGATATATCGCATAGCACCTTCGTCGTTACATGGTTTGGGCCAATTTTCCATGGACAACATAAAGGTTTGTTACAACAAAGTTGCTGAATTGATGGAGTTTGTTGGACCTTGTTACAATTATAATGATTGGATGTAGATTGTTCGATATAAAAAAAGTATGCGTAGGTATGCACTGTCAGCCAATTATATACAACAAAAAGATAATGATCAAAGTAAACAAGTGGCTGTATACATTGATGGAAGGCCAAAAGCAACAGGGAATATTGTAGGTTTTATAAATAGTACACGACCTGGGTCAACTAATAAGCAACCCAATTGCATATTTGAGGCACGTGAGGGAAATTGTGTGTTTGTATGTGTGATAAAATCAATAAGTGCAGGGGAAGAGCTGCTAATCAATTACAATTTGAATTGTATAGATACAAACAAAGTTACTATCATGGGGGTGGTACGTACTATATATATACCATTTAAGCCAACTTCCAATTAATGAATCCAATAAACCATTGTATTATTAAGTTTTTTTGCTAAGTCTATTGGTTTCATTTCGCTAACATTTTTTATATTTTTTCTTTGTCACAGGGCCACATGGATCCACCACATAGCACAGATAGGGGTGTAGGTCCCGACACTTCTATAGAGCAAGTAAACCTCATTGTAATTGTACAAATTAGATAGAAGCAAACTGTTACATTATGATCTTTTCTTGAGTGTTTTGAAGTCATTTTGATAGTGTTAATTATATTCTTGTCACAGACAGATGTTCGGGATAAGGGAAAGGAACCTGCAGTACCTTAGCACCTCCATAGGGATGTGGGGTGCTTGACAGTGTTATGCGTTGATGACATCGCACTTAGTGCAAACCCTATACAATTTGTACAAAAGAATATTAGAAAAATTAGGCAAGAGATTGTTGATTTGGAAACCATAAGCTCTCAGACTGATGAGATAACAAAGATGGTGCAACTATTATTGCGGACAATGGAAAACTTACAAGTAAGTAGTAATGAAAGCTTTAATCATAACAAAAGTTCAATAATGGTTTATATTTTTTTCTCTTTTATGTCATTAACTAAAATATGTGTGTTGTTTTTATAGAAATTTATAGGGCCTCATCATCCTAGTGGTGATGATCAGGGTATTGCGGGTAGTTCAGGTGATGACCATGTTCTATATATTAAAACCACTCCTTTGGACTTGCTTTTTTAATGTTTTACATATTTAATGTATTACTCTTTAGGTGCTAACATGGGTCTGAGGTCGACCCCAACTGTATTGCCGACTACAATGTCGGCAACACATAGCATGCAGACATCGTCTGTTGCACCAACTCGTGTTGACCCGCCCACTGGTGGTAGATCCCTCTTTTTCTCTCTCTTTTGTTATGTGTTTATTACCCTTGAAGTGTTCTTTCTTGGAGGCATTTCATAGTGGATTCATTTACTGTGGCAGGAGATGCACATGAGGATGCGCCAGAGGTGAGTACTGGTGATAACATACCATCATTTCCTGGATCTTCCCGTATTGCTAGTACGGGAACGTTGTAGGCCACATTGGTGGTGAGCAACGAAGAATTGATTCCCTTGAAGATACAGAAGGTTCCAGGTACTTTAAAATTATTATTATATATAGTCTAATTTTAATTTACTTACTGATCACTCATTTTGGACTAATGATCCCATATTTTTTTTGCAGGAAATGATATTTTTTATAAAAATCTTAATGACATTACATTGCAGATATTTGGGCCCACCATACGTAAAAGGTGGAACATCATACATGAACTAACCCTTATCCACTATTTTGATTTCATATCATTGCTAGAATAGTTTTCCTTTTATCCATTTCTTGAACTATAACAAAGGTAGCTTCAGTTTCTTTCTAAATCTAACAGGTTTGTTTTTGCTTTAAAGGTGGAATGACCAAGAAAAAAAGTTAAAAGATGAACTCACAAACCGTATGGTAGGGTTGTTTGGAAATAACACATTCGACAAGACTAAGCTCCTGTAAAAAGCTGGCACATATCTAAAGTATGTGAGGGACCAATACAGGACACATTTAGAGAAGAATGTAAAGTATGTGCGTCCCCCCATGATTCCAGAGAGGGAGTGGAAGGACCTGATTTTGGATGCAAAGGAGAGAATTGAAAGGAAAAAAGGAAATACACCACCAGACGCCAGAAGAAGGTATGTGATACTATTAAGAATGTGAATATGTACTAATTATTCATTATATTTATATAATCTAACATATTTCAAACTTTTCATAGATTGAGTGACACGTCAAAGGCAACCAAGGCAAGACAAGAAAAACATGGGCAGCACAAACTTGACTCTGGTGGTTATATGAAACTTGCCGCACGAATTGTAAGAATCAGTAAATTAAGTATCACATCAAAATATTTATAAATTGTAAACAATTTTTTTTTGATCAAACAATACAAGCAAAATTCACAATACTAAGCAAAAATGTAGGGCTCTGAATTCAATAGAGTGCCCACGGAAGATGACAAGAGAATTGGCTACCAGCAAGGCTATATAGCCGTGGCTGAACGGCTACGAGAATTGAGTGGGCAAACATGAGATTCTGATGCATCTGTCACAATGGTAAATAAGCTAAATGAAAATTATTTCAAATTGAATACTTAACCAATAATCTATTTGATGTTAAGTTTCAACATAAAGTGACTATATTTTTTTTAAATAAGCAAGCAATGATAACACTGCACGTGACATTGGAATGCAACATGATAATCGTGGAACAAAACCTATACATGAAGGTCCGGATGTGCATCCTAGTAGTGGAGGTATTCATTTGCTATTCAAATTTTTTTATGTAATTATTAATACAATCAAACATCTTAAATTGAAAATTAGTGTAGTAATTAATGTAACCTTTATTGTTAATATTTTAGAGCATGTAGTCGGTGGTGACCAAGTGGAGCATGATCCGGGTAGACAACATCAGGAACGTGATGTTCCCCAATCAGGTAAAGAGGACCACTGTTATTCCTTTAAACAAATTTAATTGCAATTGGTGTATTGATTAATGTAACGTTTCGTATTTCAACTCCAGAGGATCTAGAGGGTGTTCAACATGTTGAGGTTGAGGCTAGACAAAATGATGTGGAAGATGATGTGGCCCCATCAGGTAAAGTGTGTAACGGTTGTGTTCTTTAAATTAATGAAATACTTGTAACAATAATAAAAAAATGTTTTGAATTTAACCCAATTATTTGTTATTGCAGAGGACCCCCCTTTGGTTCAGCATCCTCGTCCTTTGTATAGGACTAGGCATACATCAAGAGCATGAGAAGAGGGCAGAACATCTGAAGATGGGGGAAATGATGAAGAAACCGGTGTTCCACTTAGTCTTTTCATAGCTTCAAAGAAAAAACAAAGAAAGAAATGATTGTAATCTACCTTATTTGATAATGACTGATTTTTATGTGTTAATGAATGTAATTATGTGCTAATGATTGTTCATGAATGATATGTGTTGATGATTATTGATAAATGTTGCGTTTTAATGAAAGTTATTGAATTTTACGAGTTAATGATCGTTATGTGATAATGAATGAATGTTATATTTTAATAATGGATGAAAGAAAGAATGAAAGAATGAATGAATGTTAGATGTTAATGGGGAATTTAGAGTGATGTTAGGGGGGGGGGGGAGGGGCCAAATAAGCTTCCACCTTCACGTGGTTGGCCCTGTTAAGTAGAGAATATTAAACTATTCTTGAAACAAAGTGAAGCTCAATAAGATAACACACTTTTCAATATTTCATTATGTTGCACAGTTAATCTTATTGAATAATGTACGTATATTGAATCTTAATTGCAGGGTCCAACAGAGCCAACACGAACAACACCATGGTGCGACTGGAAAAGTTGTGAATATGCCTCATCATGAATAAAGCTGAATTAGCACATTCTCTGTAAAATCTCAAATGCTCTATACTTTGGAAGTTTTGAAATTTTTATGATCATATCGGTCCCCTGCCTAAAAGCTTTTTTCCTTGATTTGTTTGTGATACACATTGAGAGATTTTTGTTTTCCTTTTATTTATGCATGTCTTAACCATTCTCCACATGCTTCCCATTCTTATTTAGATTGTTGTATTTTTACATATGTTTGAATCTATAGTTCCACGCACATGTTTTCTATGTTCTTTGTAACTGTATGAAAAGGTGTAAAATGTGGGTATAGTTCAAAATCTTGATTACCAACAAGCTATTGTTGTTTAATAGTTCCAGTGTTTGTATTAATTGAAACAGTTTAACCCTTTTAACATGTTTCATAGCAAACCTGCACTTTGTATGCAATCTTATTGTTACAGTTCAATTACTGAGGTGATGTGATTTATCTTGATAATAGAATGTCGAAATTTATCTGAATTTATCTTGACAATAGAATGTCGGAATTTAATACCATAATCCATGATGAAAACTGCCAAAAATGGAAATTTATCTTAGTTCGCAATTACAAAATGCTTTTGTATAGGCCTCTCAAAGATTAAGTACATCAAATTGAGACTTTATAGATTGAGTGTATGTATTAGCAATCTCCCAAATTGTTCAATGGTCTCCAAACCTTGTCAATTTTTTATTTTTATTTTAACTCAAATATGTATGGTATAGGCATATCATTGGTTGTGTGATTTTTTTTTTCCCTTAAATGCTTCTACGACCAAAAGAGACAAGTTTTAGATGAAAATGGGGTCTTATGGGCCTTTTTGACACAATGGTACGTTCTTTAGACCTGAAAATGCCCCAAAAACTAGTCAATTGCCTTAAGTTACAAACAAATCCTTGTTTGTGAGCATGCTTCTTGATCTCCAATTTTGGTGGAATGAAAGATAATATTGAATTTCTCAAGCCTTTTGGATGCTTCGAAACCACAAAAAAAAAGCTACTTTGATCATTGAAATGTTGTAGTGACTTGGATAAAAAAAGAAAACTAAGTCTAAACTTTAGAAGTTAGTTTTTTCTTGTCAAATTGTTTTATATTTTCAAATCATCCAAGGATGCAAGAGGAGTATATTTTGTTATGACAAGATAAAAAAAAAAATTAGAATCTTTTGAAACCATTGAAACACGGGGACCCCTTCCCCCCCTCCAAAATCCCTATTTTTTTAGGATGCAATACTTAGGGGAAACATCCCCTTGCCACACCACTTAGGGATGTCCTAGGGACTCCAAGGAGTCTCTTGACCATCTTGAGGATGCCTATGAGTCTCCCATGGCCCCCAATTAGAAACTCCAATTCTAAACAAAAATGGTGAAATTATTGTGAAAATGTCATCCGTATTAAAGGTTTGGCAATGCCCCCTAACCTTGATGGGGGCTCTGCCCCAAACCCCCCACAAGGGGCACTACCCATTGACCCTAAACTTCTACCCATCATTCTTATTGTTAATGCAATCATTTCCATTTTTTTATGTTGACTAGTTTAAACACTTAGTATGCCAAAGTTTCATCTGCAATTCTTATACTTATTCTTAGTTTGTTCCCAAAGTTCCAAAACTCTACCACCATTGTTAATGTTCAAATTTCAATGCAATCATTGACATATTTTTAATGTTTATTGTAAAATTTACATAGTGTGGAAAATTTTTATTTACAGTTGTTATACTTATTCTATACACATCCTTTTATAATTAATTTTTTAAGTTGTATATATATTTGCATCCCACCCCGCCCCCTTCGTCATTCCCCCTGTCGTCCCCAAACTTAAGCCCTTGGTATGTTAAGATATGAAAGCTCACAATAGTTTCATTTGATATGTTAAACGAGGAAAAACCTACAATATATAGCTTCCAAGATTCCAAACCCATGAGGATCATGAAGAGGTAGAAAACCAAAAAAAGAAATTGCTTATCCAAGTTTCCAAATTTGTGACAAGGAAAAAGTAGAATCTCAATCAAAGGAGGAGAATGTGCAACTCATTATCTTATTCTACCTAAGTAAAAATATTACCTAATTAAGCTTTTTAATAGTGGAATATCACACTTAGGATAAAACATATCCAAGGTAAATAAAATATTACATTGATAGGCTTCTTTGGTTGCTCTAAAAGTGGTGCCTTATGAATTATGTTCTTGGATACTAAAGTTTCCAAATTCTGGGCACTCTTGATAGCTTCTCGTAGAGATTGTGATTCGAAGGCTTTAACCAAACCTTTCAATGGTTTCTGTTGATGTGTTTTTTATGCACTATGCAACACAAAATAAAATACTAAGTATTCTATCCTCTCTTGAACAAAATCCTCCCAAGTGCTAAACTACGTGATCAAATTGGATGACTCCAAGATTCCAATAGTCAGGTCTTGACTTTATATTGCAGATAGACTCAATGATTGTGATGTGATATCTTCTGGAATCACAAGGGGGACTTACGTTGCTTGGGTCAAGACCTATCCATTCTCATGTTTCATGATTGATTTACACTCCATGATTTATGTCATCCTTGAGAAACATCTCGACTTAGCCAAATTTTGTTTTTTGTACCCTAATTCTTTAATTTTGACCCCTTACTAGCATTGCCTTAGGTTTTATTGGAATTATTGCTTCTCTAGCATGGGCACATTTCTAGGGTTCATTCGCACAAATTGCTCTTGATGAGCAAGCTAGTATCATGACCATGACTTAAATAGAATTTTAACTTAGTCAAATTATCTCCTCCAAACTTCTATGAGTTCATTGACTTCATTCTTTATCATTTGGATGTCTTTTGTCATTGGAAGGTAATTATTGACCACCATACCTCAATCTTGACCTATGCTACCCTAAAACCCTAGAACCTAGTCATGTTTACAATTGAGATCTTGGTGACTTGATCACTTAATACAGCTTAATCATGTAGGTCTCATCTAACTCTAACTCCAACACTTAAGCAAATCAACCCTAGCAACCAAGTACTTTGGGAAATATCTTGCAACTTGACAACATGGGTAATGATGGAGGAATGGAAGGTGAGACCTATAGAGGTGAGAGAGAGAGAGAGAGGGTGAGAGGAAGAGATAATGACCTGGAGAGGGTAGAGAAAGAGAAGTAGAGAGGGATAGAAGAAGAGAGGGATGAAGAAAGAGACCTAGAGAGGGGAGAGAGAAGAGAGATAGTAGAGAGGGATAGAGAATAGAGATAGAAGAGAGATACCAATGTCAATCTTTTTCTATAATTTTTTTTTTCTGAGAACTTGGCCTATCGTCGGAATTCCAATGAGGATGCTGTGCATCCGATGACACTCCTCTGTTGGAATTTTACCCTGTGGAGTCAGAGTTTAGATGAGGATGTTGTGCATCTGACGACACTCCTCTGTCAGAATTTTACCCTGTGGAGTCAAAATTTTGACGATAGGCCGAGATCGCGATGGTATTCTTTCTGGGTATGAGCATCCATGGCGGCCATCGGAAAGGTTGGAGGTGATGTCAGAATTGCGACGACCACAAGGATAGTCGGAACTTCCAACAAAAAGTTTTCGACGACTTTTTTTGTCGGTAGTGCGATGAAATTTCATCAGAATTCCGACGATTTGCTGTTGAAATTTTGACTTGAATATACTAGTGTGATTATGACTTACCCCTTCTTCATCCTGAACTAATTGATTGGGATAATCTAGAAAACCCTGAATTAGATGTCTTTTCCAATGATCATGACTTAGCTGTGTATCTTAATGTTGTCGAACCCATAACACCTAAGATATCTTCCATTGCAGAATCAAGTAACGTTTCTTGCAGTCAGGAGAATGCCAAACTTTCTAGTCGCAAAATTGAAATAAAACAAGGAAAGAGACCTACTATTGAAAACCATTTCATGGCAAAACTAGATCAATCAAAAGGGAAAATAAAGGACGTATTTGATGGTGAAAACCTCTTGGAGGTGCTAGAAGATGGAAAGTTTGACATCCTCCCTGCATATTTTCAGGAGAGATCTACTATTCTAATAGAACCAACAAAAGCAATAAACATTGGCACATCAAAGGATCCCAAGATACTTCATTCTGTTGCCTCATTATCAGATAAAGAGAGGAAAGAATACATAGAATTCTTCAGGCAAAGACAAATAAATTTTGCTTGGTCCTATGCTGACATGCTAGGACTTAATCCAGATCTTATAATGCATCATCTCTATGTGGATTTAAAAGCAAAATCGGTTAAGCAAAAGCTAAGGAAGATGCATCCACACATCACTCTTCTTGTAAAAGTCGAGCTAAAGAAACTATTAGATGTTGCTTTCATAAGACCTGTTGCCTATCTAGAATGGGTTTCAAGAATTGTACCAGTGTTAAAGCTAGATAAAATCATAAGAGTCTGCACCGATTTCTGAGATTTGAACAAAGCATGTCCCAAAGATGATTTCCCACTACCCAACATTGATATAATTGTGGACTTATCAGCAGGGCATGAGCTGTTTTTATTAATGGATGACTTCTTAGGATACAATCAAATAAGAATCGCCCCTGAAGATTAAGAAAATACAACATTCACCTGTGCATGGGGTACTTATTGCTAGAATGTTATGCCATTTGGGCTTAAGAATGCAAGATTGACTTATCAAAGGGCTATCATGACAATTTTCCATGATATGATGCATACATTTATGGAAGATTATGTAGATGATATACTTGCCAAATCTCATACAAGATAAAAACATTTGAACATCTTAAGCAAGATCTTTGATAGGCTGGAAAGATATCAGTTGAGATTAAATCCAAAGAAATGTGCATTTGGAGTAACCTCTGGAAAACTTCTTGGGTACATTATATCAGCCCGTGGAATTGAAGTAGATCCCGAAAAGGTCAAAGCCATCATGGAGATGGAGTCACCTAGGAACATAAGTCAATTGCAATCTTTACAAGGAAGATTACAATCAATCAGAAGATTTGTCTCTCAATTAGCAGATAGATGTCATCCATTCACTCATCTTTTACGTAAGAATGTTCCATTCAAATGGTATCAAAAATGTGAAGAGGATTTTATGCAAATCAAAGAATATCTCATGAATCCTCCAGTACTGGTATCACCAATCAAAGGGAAACCATTGTTTCTCTATATCTCGGCGACAAACGTATCATTAGGCACTCTCCTAGCTCAATATGATGAAGAAGGAAAAGAATGAGTAGTGTATTACATCAGTAGAACACTTGTCGGCTATGAACTAAATTATACTTCAATAGAGAAGACATGTCTAGCGGTTGTATTTGCAACTCAGAAGTTATGAAATTATATGCTCCCATTCTATGAAGCTAATAGAAAAGATAGATCCACTAAATTATTTGCTGAACAAGTCAACTTTGACAGGTAGACAAGCCAAATGGGTTATGATACTGATTGAATTTGATATAGAGTATGTTGATCGAAAAGCTATCAAAGGACAGGTCATTGCTGATCAATTAGCTGAAGCACCTTTACAAAATGACATACCATTGCACATTGAATTTCCTGATGCAGACATTCTCATAGTAAGTAGAAAATTTTGGGAATTGTACTTTGATGGTTCTTATACACAATATGGATCAAGCGCAGAAATTTTATTCATCACACCTCGGGGACACACAATTCCAAAATCATATAGATTGCGGTTTCCATGCACAAACAATACTGCAGAATATGAAGCATTGACTATTGGGCTCAAAATGACTATTGAATGGAATATCAAGGAATTAAATGTTTATGGTGATTCACAACTTATGATCAAATAAATAAATAATGGTTATAAAACTAAGGATGACAAGCTCATGCCCTACAAACAACTGGTAGAAGAGTTTAAAGAACACTTTGCAAAAATATCATTTACTCAAATCCCAAGAAATGAGAATAAAGCAGCAGATGCAATGACTACAATAACATCTCTCTTACAGAATTAGGAGAATCGACAGCATTACAAATTCCTCATGGAAGATATCTTAACCCCTACCATTCAATCCCAACATACCTACATGATTTGCCATATATCAGGGATCAACCAATACTTATACGGCCAAACCTATCAGTACTTAAAAGAGAATATCCTTCCTCCTAACCTATCCCGCAATCAAAGAATAAATTTTATCCATCAGTCATCCCGCTATACTATTATTGCTGATACCTTATATAGGTGAGGTCTAGATAGTAATTTATTGAGATGTCTTGAAAAAGAAGAATCTGAGAAAGTTCTTAATGAAGTGCACGCAGGTATTTGTGGCACACACTCAATTGGATTAACACTGGCTAAGAAAATTCTTTGTATGGGTTACTATTGGCCTACTATGGAGAGAGATTCATTCACATATGCCAAAAATGCAAACAATGTCAGATCCATGGGAATCTCATTCATGCACCAGCACAATGATTGTATCCTATGGCCGGATCATGGCCATTTTCTCAATGGGGCCTTGATTTGGTAGGAAAGATAAATCCTTCATCTTCTAATGGACATATGTTCATTTTGACTGCTACTGAATATTAAACTAAATGGATTTAAGCAGTACCTCTGACAAAAGTGATAGGAAAACCAATATCATCATTCATCTTGAATTATATAATCTGTCGCTATGGAGTTCCCATGATCATTATCACTGACAATGGATGACCATTTTAAAATTAAGATGTGAAGGAACTATGTGAGCAGTTTCATATCCAACATAGGTTTTCTACTCCATATTATCCACAAGTAAATGGTCAAGCTGAGGCATCAAACAAGACTATCTTGAAAAACTTGAAGAAAATAGTCAATGAAGTTGGAAAAGACTAGCACATTCAGCTAAATCCTGCTCTTTGGGCATACCAAACCAATATCCGCACACCAATGAGGGAAACTCCATATTGCTTAGTCTATGGATCAGAAGCCATATTACCCATAGAAGTAGAGATACCATCTCTACGGGTTTCCTTGAAATGTCTTATACCAGAAGAAGAACAATGAGTCTCTAGACTCCAAGAACTTGAACTGATCCAGGAACGTCGCCAAAATGCAACATATCATTTGAAAGTATATCAACAGATAATGGAAAGAAGTTATAATCATAGAGTCAAGCCATACATTTTTCAGATTGGAGATATAGTTCTAAGGGAGAATCCAAGAAATCAGCAAGACCGAGAAAAGAAGGGTAAATTTGAACCAAATTGGCTGGGACCTTTTGTCATAGTAGTAGCATATGGCTTAGGAGCATACAAGTTATCTACCCCTGAAGGTGATTGGTTTGATGAACCTATCAATTCTATTCATCTCAAGAAATTCTATGCTTGAGATATAAAAGTCCTGGAAAAAATCAATACAAAAGCATATAAAGTCCTGAAGAAATCAGTAAAAATTAGAAAAGCAAAAAATTCCTAAAAAGCATAAAATAGTGAAAATAAAAAATCAAAATATGAAAAAAAGAAAAAAATGCAATAAATTTAGATGGTGAAAACCTGGTAAACGGGTGCTATCTAAAAACGTGAGTCCTTCCATCTATGAGATCGCTTTGCGCACCTATCCACTTCATCCTATGACATCTATCACTTCCATCTATCTTAACTTATCCATTTCATCTTTCGCATCTATTACTCTCAACCATTTATAGAAAATATGCAGCTTACCAACATTATCAATCTTTGACATACTTATCATAGTCACTGTCTTAGATTTTATCAGAATCAATCAATTTGCATTTGTATCCCACCATGGTTTGGATCTTGATCAATTCATAGATCCATAATAAATTTTTGTTTCCGCTAAGGGAAAAATCCTAATTCCTTTTGCAAAGGTTATCTTTTGAATCTTTGAAAATCCAAAACATTCAAAAAACTTAGAAAAACCAAAAACACCTAGGGTTTTGAAACAAATAATGAGCAACAAAGCAACAATGCAACAAAGATTAAGGTGTCTTATGACAACTGAATTGTGAAACTCAGAAAACAAAGAATCAACCAACAAGTAATAAAGGATTATCAAAGATCATTCATCAAGATGATTATATCAATTAATGACCATGAGAACATGTGAATGACCTACAAGATTCATTATTTATATCTTGATTTTAATGCTAATCATGTACTCTATGTGACTCAAGGATGTCCATGAATAGAGAAACTATGATGGGGCATGATTATTTTCTTTGATTGTTGTCTGTGGTTTTATATCTTATTAAGGTATGTACTTGTCTAAGGATATGATCGACAAAAGTTCAAGGAGGACATTCTGAGTCATCCATGAAAGGAGATAATCCTTGTCTATTCTGCAAGCAATATTCAGGTCAACTTGATTCATTATATCAAATTGCTTGTATTAACTTGCTATATCAAAATCCATGTAAGAAATACTCAGGTCATCTTGGATCATTATGTCAAGTTGCTTGTGTTTTCTTACAACATTTTTAAGCTCAATGATGAAATCAAGCACTCTTACAAGATAACATATGAAGAATGGTAGTATCATTTTTAGTTAGATCATTTTAGATTAGCTCATTATTCATTTGCATTATAATCATTCAATGTCAGTTGCATTATAAGAATGTCATTTCATTCACAGATCAACAGCCATGAATAAAGATTGAGTATACTTGGACAAACAAAAAAACAATTTGCATTTGATCATTATAGGTGCATTCATTTTTAGAATCATTTTTTTCATCATCCATTTCATTTAGTTGCATTTTAATCATTGCATTAGTTTGCATTCAATTAAGTGCATTTTATTAATCATGTAGTGTATCATCATTATTATTTTCATTATCATTTCATTAAAGATCATTTAGTTACATCTTTGCACTTATATTCACAATAATTATAAGCATTACATATAAAAAATCAAAAACATTTGAATAACATATTACATAATCATTCATTTGCATTCCCATATAGATCATTGCATTTGCATCATTTAAGTTGATAATCATTTTCATTTGCATCCAAGGTCATCAAAATCAAAAAAATTAAAAACATTTATCATTGCATCATCATATAAAGCATCATTGTAATGATAGATCATCACATCATCCATATAATCAATACATATAGATCATCATCATATAGAGTAACATGCATATTAAAGATCATCATAAAACAATAAAAGTCCAAGTATACAATGATATCACAAAAATAATCAATAATGTATAAAGTCCCATCAATACAAATCAAGTCGAGAATCATGACTGCCTCTCGGGCCTGTGGGTCTAACACCTGGATCATCTGCAACATCTGTACCAACATCATCATCCAATGCAATCATTCTTCACTTTAATATTTTCATCATTCAGTCAGCTATCATCTATCATGTCTTATACATGATGTATCTTTCCTGAAACCAGACATTTTGATCATCTATCATGTCTTATACAGGATGTATCTTTCCTGAAACCAAACATTTTGATCATCTTTTGTCTTATACAGGATGTGTCTTTCCTAAAATAGGACTTGATCTCAATCCAATCAATCTTATCAATCTAATTCATCTGATCAATCTACAATCTATTCACTCATCTATCTTTCATATAACATTATTCTTCTATTGAGAGATCATTCATTCCTTTAATGCACAAATGATCTCTCAAGGGGGCGTCATCATCAAATCAATATCCAAAAATCAGTATCTGGGGCACACAATCAAGATTTTTATCTCCATCAGGCACATTACCGAGACTTGATTTAATCTTTGAAACAATGTTGTCTCAACATCATTTCAAAGAGGGGCAAAATGTATAAACATAAAAATTGGCTATGAGCAATTAAATAAATATTTTATATATTTTTTTAATATTTATTCTTCTATTAATTAGTTAATTTGAAAAGATTAATTTATTTAATTCATTTCGTGTCTTTCTATTAATTAATTTAATTGAAATATTTTATTAATTAATTCATCTATCCTATTCCTCTAATTAATTAAATGTCTAATATTTAGTTATTCTTCTAATCAAGTTAATTAAATATCTAATATTTAATTATTTCTTCCAATCATTTGAATATCTAATATCTAATGGTTATTCTTCTATCCTATAGTCTCAAATATTAAATAATTCTTAATTATTTAATCTCTTTTCCAACTCATCCTTCCATCTCCACTTCATCTTTCCTTTGCCAACTCATCAATCATGTGGCTAAAGATATTAATATCTATTAAATATTAAATCATCATTTATCTCCAACCTCCAAATTTAATGAAATATTGTGTATGTACACACATTTCCTAACCTTCTTCTATATTCCCTCCAACATCCCTATGTTTTAGGAAGGACTTGGGTCCACTTGTCCTCTCATTCCTTAATCTTCTCCAACCATCCCTAGATTCCTTCAGTCAGCAACCTAGTCAAGGTGAGATGAGTGACACTTGTCTTCTCCTTCCCCCTTTCTCTCAACCTTCACCTTTTCTCACAGCCATCCAAATCTGTAGATTTGATCATGACCGTTGATCTGGGCCACATCATCTTATCCTCTCAAAGTCTATAAAATGAAGAGTTTTAGTTGAGAAAGAGTTAGTCTTCAACTTAGTCTTCAAGTGAGTTTTCAAGCTAGTCATTTGTGAAAACTTATGCATCTGTGAGTTTTAATCTTGAAGTAATTAGAATTTTAGCATAATCATTTAGTATAATCATTTAAGCATAGTCATTTAGCATTGAATATCATAGTATCAGTTAATTATCAGTTATCAGTCCATTCTTCATATGCCATCTTGGAAGCTATTAGTGCTTGTTTGAGAGCACACCATCTGGAACCAGGAATAGTGGAGTTAGGACACAATGAGACTTAAATCATGAACTAAAAATAATGTTTTATTTTATATGTATTTCATGTAGTTTCATTGGTTGAGTTTGGATTTCCTGTAGCATTTCCTTTGTATTTTGTGAAACTAATATGTTGCAGGTAGTATTCCAATGATGAAATTCAAGTCGACACAATATCTAGCAAGGATTTCCTTTTCTTTAGCTCTTGAAACATAAGACCAAGAAAATTTGATTTGCTTCTCCTTGAAGAATTTGACAAAGTTAGGTTTTTCTTTTTCCATTAGTGATTCCGCGAGATGCATGGTTCTGGCTGCTGCCTCAGTGCCAATATTTATTGATTGAGTTGGCTCAATCAAGATTGGTGATCTCTCCTGGTAATGTTTAGGAAGAGTTTCAAGTCTCCCATCTTCAATTCCCTCAAAGAGGTTTTCACCATTAGATGCGTCCTTTGTTTTTACTTTTTTGTAATCTAATACCGCCATTAGATGGTTTTCACTATTAGATCGATTGTTCATTTTGTTCATTTTGTGACTGAGAGACTTGGCACTCCCCTGATTGCATATATCATTATGTGATTCATTGGTGGAGCATATTTTCGGGTTAACAGATCAGAGGTTTTAAACAATGGCCTCATGATTTTAGAATATTTGTATGTTGTGCTCAGGTTCTTACCAGTCTATACGATCAGGATATATGAGAGTTAGGGAGTCATTTGGTGCGTCAAGATCAGTCGCCGTGAGAGTCATGATAGAGATATTGTCATAGTTGTCTGTAGCATGGGTGACATCTATAACACTCTCAAGGTTTTCAATAGTACTCTCGTCGATATTACCTCTTTCATATTGAAGTTGTTCGTTCTCACTAGCCTCATAGATATGTTGTGGGCCAAATTCAAATGATCTAGATCTCGAGCCTTGTACCTCATAAGGAATGGGTGTGTATGTGTGGATTGTATCCACCTCAATATCCTTAGTAATATCAGAACAAGTTTCCTATTCATACTCATTGGAATCTATTTTAGAATTGTTGTCCAAGGTTACCCCACTAAACCAGACAAGAATGTTGTATGGTGAAAAGAGCTCATTGATAATCAATACTAGTTGGGTAGCTTGTTCTGATTCAGGATTTGTACTTGTTTGTACTATTTGTATTTTCTCATACACAGTTTCCCTTCTTTGAGTAGCAATCTCCTCAGGTTGTGGCTTGCATTCGGTTTGATCAGGTGTTTGTACATGATGTACATTTTTATAAGAAGCCTCATCTCTTTGGATAGCGAGTTCTTCTTGTTTCTTCTCATTTTCTTCATGCTCTTGTTCTTTTCTTTTCTTTTCTGCTTCTTGGTGTAGAACCTCTTGTCATGAGTCATCGTTATGTGTTATCTTTTCTCTGCATTTGGGTTTTTGATGGTGATCTCGCTTTTGTACAGGTTGAACATGCTGGCCATACCCAAGTCCTATTTTGTCTTTTGTAAGTTGTGAATGGGGTTGTATGGGTTCTAGGATGCCCTCTTGACACTTTCCAATAGGTCCTTTTCCTTTGTATCCCATTCTTTACATGATTCCGAACCCATTTCCATACTGTTATGTGGGAACGACCAATTCTAGGGCAACAACTCTTATTTATTCATCATCCATGTATAGCCAACTAAGGATGTCCTTGTCGTCTAATTCTTCAGCCAGTGTGCCCATTTGGATAAATGTACCATCAAATTTCTTGATGGGTTGTGTCGCTTGATGTCTCAATGTGGAAGGTTGTCCATGAGATTTTGGCAAAGCTGGCAACTTAGATAGACACAGGGGTTCAAAAGAGTATTCCCCCATACCTTGGTCCTTTATCTTCATCTTTTGCTCAAAATTCATGGATAGGGACTTGAGTTTTTATTGATGGTTGGATAATGAGGAAGCTTGGGCCTCCTTGTTGTGTGTAACTAGGATATTTTGTGTTGCCCCCATAGCATTACAGTACTAAAAGGGGTTAGTATCGGCTGATATTAAAATTTCTTCTCCATTGTAGAGGAATTTGAGATATTGATGGTACATGGAAGGTACCACTTGCATTTCATGGATCCAAGGACGACCCATTAGTATGTTTTATGTTAATTCTATGTCTAAGATGACACAATGTGTCTCTTTGCAGAAGTCCTACCTGAATGGGTAGTACCACTGTTCCTTCAGATGACCTTTCTTCATCATCATAAGCTTTGATAGTGATCTTCTTTTTAGGATCAATAGCTTGCTCGGAGAATCCCAATGCATGGTTAAGCTTTAAGGTACATATATTGAGACCATCTCCTCCATCTATTAGCACTCTTTTCACCCGATGTTTGTAGACTAGGACTTTGATATGGAGCGAGGTGTTGTGCGGATGACTGAAGGAGATGTCATCATGCTCTAAAAAGGATATTATATGTGGCACTATCATATGCTCTGCCATGGATTGGAATAGATTGATATCCAGATTGTTTGGAAGTAATGATTCTACAAGAGATTTCTCCAAGATATCCTTATGCTTTTGTGAGAGTTTAAGCAATTCAAGTATTGATATCTAAGTGGATGTCCTTTGTAGTTGATCGACCAAGTTATATTGAGTCTTGGGGATAGTTGTTTCTTTAGATGTACTCCCCTTCAAGATATATTTTTGAGTTCTCATTGTCATGTTTACCAGTGCATGCTCTTGTTTATCTTTGATCTTTATGATATTTACTTGATTGTTGCATGCCGATATGTGATTTATGGTGTTTTTGTATATGTGATTGATGCGGGCTCCTTTATTGTTTTTTGATGTTGATGCTTCTCCCTTGTAATTAGGAAGAGGAATTTTGAAAGCTTCATGATCACCATTGGTTTTATGTCCATCGATCATTATGTCTCCCTTGTCTATCATATCTTGAACTAGGTTTTTCAACCTAATGCAATTGTTTTCTCTATGCCCCTTGTTTTGATGATAATCACAATAATGCGAGTCATTCCACCATGGTGGTTTGACTTGGGGTTGAAATTTTCTTATGACTGGTAATGTGATAATCTTATTTGCTAATAGTTCTCAAAATTCAGATTCCAGGGTTTGTCCCAATGGTGTATATGTTCTTCGATACGGGGGAGGTGGAGTGTTACTATTATCCCCTTGGTTGTTGTTGTTCCCTTGATTATTATTGTTATTCCATCAATAGTTATTATTTCCTTGGTTGTTTTTGTTGTTGTTGTTTCCTTAGTTGGGAGTGCATTGATAATTGTTGGTGCCTTGATTGGCACTTCTTTGATCATTGTTGGATGATGTGTTACCTGATAAAGTCAACACTTGTTGTTTAGAGTTTACATTGTTGGCATTGACTACATGATTAACAACATTTTTGTTTCTAGTCCAAAATTTGGACTTTTCTAAGTTGTTGTTATTATATTGATTGTTATAGGTATTATTGCTTGATGAACTAACACCTTCCATAGAGAATTTTATAGTTCCCTTCTTGATTGAGGCTTCCTCTACTTGGATACCATTCTCTATCAATTTTGTAAAAGTAGGTAGAGATTGTAGTTTGAGTTGATAATTCATTTCATCGTTCAAATTATCTATGAAGATTTCCATCTTTTCCTTTTTAGGTACATCTCATGGGTACCTTGAGACTATACGTCTCCATCATTGTAAGAATACCATGAATGTTTCATTGTTCTTTTGCTTTGCATTTCATATGTCAAGCATGATAACGTCATATTGGATATTGTAGCAGTATTTTGTAATAAATTTATTCACCAAATCAGCAAATGATCTGATGGTAGGTGTGAGTATTGACAACCACTCCATTGTTTTCCCTCCCAAACTACTTGGGAATAGATGCATCATGTATGTATCATTATGAGAAAACTCCAGGCTCATAGTACAAAATTCCCTGACGTGATCATGGGGATCACTCTTACCTTTGTATTTGCCATACTTTGGTATATCTGAATTTGGTGGGAAAGGTATCATGTTTAGCCTCCTATCAAAAGGGTAAGGACAAATATCCTCCAAAGAATACCTCATTGCAGACCCTTGTTCCAAATCTTGCATTTGTTGTTGGAGTGCTTGAAGTTGTTGTGTAATGTTAGCTAAGGGAACATTTTCTTTATTGGACCTTCGATGACGGGCATCTCCTTGTTCACTAACATTTTCATAATTACAGGTATCATCTTGGTTGCGGGTGTTGTCTTGATCATGTGTGTCCTCTCCCCTCAAATGCCCTTGATTTGGAGTATTATATGTATAGGTCCTTGCCCTTGTTCGTGAGATTATTTCATCAATATTCCTTAAATTTCCTACATCAAAATCTTCTTGACTCCTTTGCTAGTTAACATGAGGAAATAATTTTGTTTATCTGCATCTATAAGCCTTTCCATGAGTTTTTGGAAAGCTACATTCTCTTGACATTGTTGGAAAAGATCCTCGGTGATCTCTTCTTCTTCCATGTTCGTATTAAAAGGATTGGACTCCATTTGACTCGTACTTGATTCTGGTTGTGGATCCTTTCCTTTGTTTTTTTGAGATCAATTGACAATGGGCATCAATAGATTTCTATAGTAGTGAATTCCTCCTCTTCTAACGGGGTACTTGGTGGAGTTGGTGGCTTAGGCCGAGCTTCATGGTAGGATACAATTTCTTGGAAACAAAGTGAGATTGATCCTTCCCCCACTGTTAAGGTGTTGATTGAATGCTGCTTTCTGAATGTAAGCTCTACTTCTCAAAGGTTCCTTGTCAAACTCGTTAGATTTTCTTTGGAGATATAATTGCATATGACACAAGAAAACAAGATGTGATTTAAAGAGTTGACGGTTGATGTAGGGAAATTTACTCCTCTTGATAAGTGCCTTAGGACTAGGTTATCTCATCTTCAACTTAGTCTTTTGATGAAGACTAATTCTTCTCAAAATATGGGGAGTGGTCATACAAATGATCAAAGAACACTGATGTTGATGGTTGATATGGATACTTTGTTTTGAATACTCAAGCTTACTAAGTCGAATAGAAGGTTTGTTTGATTGGCCCCTATGACAAAGTGTGCCAAATTATATGGATAAAGTCTCCCAATATGGAAACTCATTTGACTAACTTGAATACGTAGCTAGGTATTGTTGTTTGAGATAGTTGAATGATAAATTCTTGATCACTTGGTTTTGATACTCCTCTATGTTGATTGGATGAAAATATTACCTAAAGATAGTTGAAATGTTGATAACCACCTCCAAAGGTACTTGGTTGGATTAAAAAATCTCTCTTACCTATGACTTCTCCTTATTTTTGAACTGATTTTTGAGTTTGATTTGGGATGTTTTTGCAAGATATTTTAGCATTAATGACAAGAATACATAGCACGTCTGAAAACAATGGCCATCGTAATGCTAAAAAAATGAGTGTATGTTCTTTTCAGGATGTGTTCAAATCCTCGATGTTCTCACTGGTTTGGATCACAATAAATACAAATCAGATAGACTCTTTATTCAAAGGTCATTAACAATATCATAGCCCACTAGTCTCGATACTCTGTCATCTCAAACAACATTGTCACCCCTAGAGGGCGCCCTTTTTTTTTGCCTTTTTCCAGAAATTAACCCAAAGTGAATTGCTTCACAATTAGGTAGTTATCTTGGGAGATATATGGTGAGTAATCTTGGGGGAATATTCTTCCCCACCCTTGTGCTGGCAATTGGAGGAATTTATTATGTGTTGCATTGATGTTTTGTCATTGATGGCAACACCGTCTATTTTGGTTGTTTACCAATTTTTGGTAGGTTCTGGTAGAGTGGTTGGATTATGATATTGATTCGGTATGCTCCGGTATGCTTCAGTTTGTGGAATTGATTTGGATCTATCATTCATGATATTTAGATGTGTATCATGATTAGTTGGTCTGGGATTGATGACTCAGGAGCTATCATTTGTTCTAGTAAGAGTTTTGGTCATCGGTAAGGGTTTTACTGACAAAGCTTTGTTGAAGATCTTTTGATGCACTTGATAAGTGGTGTTGGTGTGACTTCTAGATGCATTTAAGGATGTTGTTGGTTATCTTGTTCATGTTCCTATTGATTGGTGGTGTTTGATTTAGGACGAGAACTAATGGTATCTTATTCTGCTAGGTTATGGACCGATTTATGTAACATGTTGGTGGATAATCCCGATGCATTACCAATTGGATCTATTGATTGGATTATGTTGTTTTGGTCTTAGGATGACTTGGTTGATCATTGGATTGCTGGTTTATGTTATGAATTTATTGTATTATCTTTTAGGTGGCCGACCTAATTGTTTAGGTCTCGGGTTGGTATAAACATGATGTAAGATCTTTTTGTAGATCGTGGGTTTTTGGGATATAGAATTATTTGTGTGCGAATAAGGTTGTAATCATATGTAGAGGTTTTGGTTGATCATAGGTGATTGAATTGGGTTGGGGGAAGAGGTTTAAGACCTTCGGTATTGAGCTTAATCAAAACTATACTCAGGCATAGGAGATTGATGTAGAGATTCTTGGAGTTGCTCGTAGTCACCTAGTTGTCTTTCTTGTTCTCTCCAACCTTCTAACTCCTCAAGCCCATCCAATGGTACTTGGTAAGGGTTATACTAGTTAGACCTCAAAGGCCTAATCCACTTTGGCTTGCCTCCAAGGTATAGCCACAAATTTTTTACAACAACACTTTCCTATTGAGGATTCCACCTCAATCCCTATCACACCTTCCCAATGCTCCAACAACCTCTGCAAAGGATCTTTAACCATAAACTTGTTTTGTGAGTATAAATGAAGTTGAAACGGGGTCTTTTGTGTCTTCTAAGGGTTTGATCACCTTTAAAACCCTTGCCAAGCCTTCTCAAGCTCACTTTGTGTATACTGGACTCCAAACAGACCTAATTCAATTAACCCTCCTTTTACTGTTTTCAGGGCTTAAGTTCACATCTACCCACACAAGGCACAAAAAAAATTAAATTTATGAGTACCCTTTTCCTAGTTACATACAATTTTTCAAAATGGCATCTGGGTTCTCCATACACATGGGGTTTCTAGAACTATCCTATTTTTAAGGGTTTTAGGCCTACCCAAGTGACTTGCAAACTTGTCCTTAGAAAGATTCACCGGTTAAAACCTCTTTGAAAACTAATCATGTATTCTTAAAGGGAATTCAATGGGGCCTCCAAACATGTATCAACTTTGGTTCTACCAATCCATGTGTGCTCTGAAAATGCAAATCTTCTGCTATCCTAGTCTCACCAACTCCCAGCTATGAGCCTAGGGTATCATTGTAAAACGACCAAAAAATGTCTGCAAAGCCAAAATACCTACACTAAACATATTTATAAACCCTATCCTAGCTTTCCACTGGATTTCAACCGGTACCATCAGTGGGTGCTTAGGTTAGAGCCATTTATTGCTTAAACCCTAGCCTACAAGGGTTTTGTACCTAGTTCATAGAGAATGGTTTGAATCTCTACAACCAGACACAATCAAAACTTGAAATATACCTTGATGGAAAGTAGATTCAACAATCCTTCATGCCTTGCAAGTAGGTTCCTCTGACAAGTCCGTACTGGATTGTACAACACAACAAAAACAAGGAAAAATAGTGAAAGTGGTGTACAAACAAGGTTTTCTTACAAACAAAACTTGCTTTGCATTCCAAACTCTTCCAACCTATACAATACCATTTTCTTTGGCTTTTAACATCATGATTTAGTTGGTTAGAACCAACTTCTTCACCGCCAACAACATAAAGTGCAACTTTTTGTAATGTTGCAAATGTTTCTTAGCATTTTTACATCTTTTTGATCCTTAGGATGCAACCTTGCACTCAAGTGTACTCCAAGGCTTTAAAGACCCCCTATGCATCCTAGGAGACCTAAAAAAAATGCATTACACCTTTATTACATGTTGACTCTATTTTTAGAGTAGTGCACCTATGAACAACATCAACATTACATCTTTCTAGGATATCAACATCTTGAACACAACAAGAGTCATTGGATCTGCCTTAGCTTCATCTTTAGGATTTATCACTATAGCATATCCCTGATTACCTTCTTGTTTTTGTAATACCCTAAAAATGGTCATCTAAACCATGAACCCCTAATCTTGACAATGTCACCAAAGTCCTAACCAAAGGCAATTCAATCAATCTTGAGCACACAATTAATTCTTTAATCATCAAATGTCAGATGGCAAAATCAATCACCCAAGATTAATTAAATATTTATTTAATTAATTAAATCATTCCAAGTAAATCATTTTAAATAATTATCTTATTTATTTTGATTAAATATCCTAGCATATTTAATTAAATAAATCAATTTGCCATAAATCTTCAAAAAAGGAAACAAATCAAGAAAGAGGAATTGGAAATTATGAGCACAAACCTTCAAAAATGGAAATAAATAAAAAAAGGAATTAATTGACAAAAAAGAATAAAAAATTTGAGAAAAGAAATCAATTGGAGATAATCTTGAAAAAAACAAATTAAAAATTGATAGATAATCTCAAAGAAAGCAATTAAAATAATTAAATATTAAAATTGAATGAAATAGAGAATAAATCAGTTTTTTCCTGATTTTAATCTTAAATTTAGTTCAACTTCCTTTAAAATTGATAAAAGCATCCAATCATATCAGTTCACCTGGATTGTGCTTCCTCTTGGAAAATCTTGACTACTCATCATCAGTTGATCTTAGCCGTTGATTTCTTTTTGAATTTTCTATAAATTCAGGTTCATCTCTCATTCAAAAGGAGGCTGGAGAATATATCGTTATTATATTGTTTTTGCTCTAGGATTCATTGACATGTTACATATTAATTGTTTCACATTGATTAAATCATTTAGATTCATATTGCTTAAATCTTGTTAGATTAATCTTGCATCCATCTAGCTTAACATCATGCTCATATAGATTAAATCCTTCGTCTTGATGTTGTCTAGTCACTGGTATTGCTGATAATCTGAGAGCAACTTATACTCGCATCTTTTAGAAGGCAATGGGTCGATTTGCTATGGTTTTAATATTCATGATTATATCTGTCTAACCATGCATGTAATGACTTGATTGAAGTGTTGTGTCTTGCAGATACAGATTCTTGGTCCACTTTTCATAGACACATTTCTAGTGCCCATCATGGGGCTTGAACCCACAACTACAAGATTTCTAATGTTTCTTGAACAAATTTAATGTTTGGTTTTTATAACTAATAAACATGTGTTAAATTTGCAAATAAAAATCTTTCTTTTTTATTGTTCTTCTATGACAGTAAAAAATGGTCTCAGTTTGGAGAGCATAAATTTTTATTGAACCGTTGGATCTCAAATTTTTTTTGATATCTTATTTAAAATCCAGTTTTATATAGGTTCATTGAAGGGATTTTCTTAAAGATTTTGAGTTTGAAAGTTATGATTGATAGAGTGCAGGACTGTCATTTTACTCATTCTTCTATGACAGTGAAAAATGGTCTTGGTTTGGAGAGTATAAATTTTTATTGAATTGTTGGATCTCAACCAATTTTTTATATGTTGTTTAAATGCAAGTTTTATACAGGTTAACCAAAGGGATTTTTCTAATGATGTTGGGTTTGAAAGTTATGATTGATAGAGTGCAGAACTTTCATTTTACTCATTTTTCTGTGACAGTCAAAAATGGTCTCGGTTTGGAGAGTATAACTTTTTATTGAACCGTTGGATCTAACCCAAATTTTAATATGTTTTGTAAAACCAAGGTTTCCACATTTCCACCAAAGAAAGTTTCCAAATTATCTTGGTTAAAAAGTTATAAATGACAGAGTGAAGTACTATCAAAACTGTCATAACTAGGATAGTCATAAAAAATGGAAATTCTTGTTAGTTTAGTTTAAGTTATAGTTTGCATGCTAGAATTTTCTTTTGATAATTATTTTTTATGTTATTTTGGAAAATAATTTTGGGATTTTAATATTTTTAGGATGCTTTTCAAAGAATATATCAATCAAACATACGCCTGCCAAAGAATCAAGAAGAAAATGACTGCTGACATATTGGTTTTGCAGGTTGCCTAAGGAGAATCAACTAAACATTGTGTATTCATTTAGTATTTTATTAGGCACTTAAATTGCTATCTCGTTAAAGAAAAAATCTATCTTTCGTGTTTTCAGAAAAATCTAAGAGGTAGGAGAGTATGCTCTTGTCTTTTATAGACAATCAAAAATCTAGACCCTCAAAGCTTTTTTCTAAGTTTTGAGATTTGTGTACCTTTAGTGGGCCTGTCATAGTGGGAAAAAGTAATCACCCTGTGAGAACAACCCAAGTGAGTACAAATAGACCTGAGCATTCCAACTCACTATAATAAATAGGCCTCTGGTGATTAAAGTCTCAGAGGATGGGATTATTTGAGTTTTCTCTTTGAGATCTCTCATATCGAGCATTTTGTAGGGCCTCGCGGTCCCAATCACATTTACGTGACTACATCTTGTTTTGGTACCTTGTTGGGCTATAGGCCTCAATCATGCTTGCATGACTTCAAGAACTATAAGATAGAAGCTACTCGATTCACCTCCAAAAGGTTGATAATCTTTGTGCAAGAGAGATAGCAACTCTCCCAAGACACTTGCCATATCATGCCCCCATTCACATTTGGAGTCGGCTAATACGGCATTGAGAATCCATTATGTGAGACTCAGCGACCATATTCTGATTAGCTATTGGGTGTGTACCTAAGTCAACAAGCAAAGGTTTTCTTCTCTAAGCCAACTTGTGTAGGGTTAGCGTGCTGTGATTGAATTATTATATATCTTGCGTGTTTTCTATGTTTTCATCCCTAAAACTAAAACTGAAATACTAAAACTGGAGGAAACAAATGAAACAATATTAAACAATTCAGTGATAAACTCTATCCGTGTCCAAATTGGTCTTTGTCAGTCATCAAAACATGAATCCTTATCAAAAACTGGTAGTCCTCAGTCATTGAAACTCTGTCTGTCAGAATCTTGTCTTTGTCTAATCCTCTATTGTACAAATTCTTGATCTTGTCAGTAAAAATAGTCAAAATTGTCTAAAATAGTCTACAACGAGCCTAAAACTGGTTATCATCCTCCCGAGCATAAACAACCTTGATAGTGTACCTCTGCTGTTGCGTTGCATGATTTTGTCGATCATCTCTTAAGCTAGTTCAAACAAACATCTCATCAAACCTAAGTTAACTTAGATAACGTCTTACACAGGATAGATCATTCTTAAAACCAGACCAGATCTTAAGTTACTTCCCTCAATCACCACGTTAAACGAAACTGCTAGCTGCAATTTGATCTTGACTTCTGCAACACATCTTGCTCTCGGTCCTGTCGGTTAAAAATGCCTGTTCAAACCAAAAGCTCTTCTAATTTTTATGACAAAAGTAAGAATCTCATGGATACCTTAGCTCCAATTCCCATGGCTACCTATGCTCAAATGCTTCAAGATATAAAGGAAGAAATATATAACATGGAAATCCAACAAAATAAATCAATGACTCCATTTGAAAAACAAATGTATGATATCAAGTGTGAGAAACTTCAAGAAGTGCTAAAATGATTATGTGATTTGACAAGCAAATACCAACAAATGATTGACAAGCAAATACCAACAAATGATTGACAATCAAAAGCCAAATCTCAAACAAGCTCATGAGACACCTTCACCAAGACAAAAAGACATCTATTCTCTAGATAGATAGTTTACACCTTTGGGGCAATCTATTGAGTCATCTTTGGAAGAGCTTCTTAAGAACAATCTTATCATATTGCCTAAAAAGACCACATGGGGATGTGCAGTTTTGAGTAGTTACTGTGTATATCATAGGCATAACAAACATAAGACTTCAATGTGTATGGAATTAAAACATAAGATTCAAGATCTCCTTGATGATGGTGTCATTGAAATTGAAGATCCTAATGACTCACTTAATGAAAAAGAAGGAACTACTTCTAAGCATAATCAAAATCATGAATCTATGTCTAGCAAGGCTCCATATGTGGCCTTCATCCCTTCCATGATGCCTTCATTTCCTAAAATGTCTCAACAACAATCCATACCATCTCCTTCAAACAGTGAAATTTCCCATGTTTACCTTCAAGGGCTATCTCCTATGGAAATCCAATTTAATGCCAATATTGATACAAGTTCCTCTAAAGATTTAAAAATCCCAGATCCTATGCCATCATACACTTCAATTCCAAACGTACCCACTCCAGAAGGCCATTTCCAAAATGCTTCCCAATCATGTCAAAATATGGAGACCTTCCAAGAATCCCCTATGCCTATGAAAAATCCTATCCCTTCCTTAGAAGTGACTCCATGTCAAGAGGATAATTTGGAAAATAAAAAAATAAGTCCTACCATAAATCAAGATCAAGACACCAAAACTCCTCAATCCCATCTAATGATTGAAAAAGATCCTATTCTCCTAAAATCCCATGATGATCCCCTTATACCTTTCCATTTCTTCCAAGATGAACTCCTTCCATCTCAAGAGAAAAGAATCCTTCCAAATCCCATTCCTAATCCACTTCCTAAGCAAGATCATGATGCCTCTTCCACCTTTTGAAATGATCATATTCAAAATGAAGAGTCAAGCACCCTTCCTACTCTATCCAATGATCCTATTCCATGTCAAGATCAAAGTATCCCTTCATCTCCTTGTCATAATCCTCCATGTTCACCTCAAGAGTCCATCATGCCCATAAAGCCCTCTCATGATCCTATTATTCCTTGCAAGACACCTCCACCTCAAAATGAACTTGCCTCTAGCATCCAAAGTAAGAAGAAACCCTTTGTTAAAAAGATCTTTCAAAGCATGCATTATCAAAGAAAAGGGTTAGACATTCCTGAACGAGGTATATTAGAACCCCCCGCTATTAAAAAAAATGTTAAAGGTCATGGCCTTAGGGAAATTTCTTAAGATGTTGGTATCTCTCATAAAGCCTACATTTCTCTAGTTAAATCCAAATACATGCTTTCCCCATCATCGCTTCCATCCATTCTAGGTCCCTATATCCCTCCATCCCTTATGAAAGATCAACAAAGGCACACATCTTTAAGTACCTTCCATCAATATAAAAGATATCCATGTCATTCCTATCTATCCACGCATCTCCCTCCAAGCAATTTGGATGCCAAGCATAAAAGTCATAAGTCAAGCAATCCACATGTATTCAAAGATCAACATGTCCCATCTAATCGACATGTCAAAACAAAACAAAATATGATCCAAAAAGAAAAAGAAAAGTACAAAATGCCACAAAGGCCCACAAAGAAAGAAGAAAAGTCAAAAGTTATATGGGTTCCTAAGGCACTTGTACAAGCAATGCACTCTAAGGAACTACAAAAGCATGAAAAATCAAAAACCATGTGGATCCCTAAGCGGCTGCTTGAAGCACAATAGTCTAAAGAAAAATCAAAATTAGCATCTAAAATTGTTGTTCCTCCATCCAAACCTTCTGAGTCTATTCCTCCATCACCTCCTTCATCCATTTTGGGTTCTTATGCCCCGAAATCTATAACCTTTCCTCCATCCAAATCTCAAAATCTGAGATTCACTTCTCCTCCATATGTCCACCATCCCTCAAGGCATGTGCCAATGTCGATCTTTCCATCATTTCCATCTATCCATACACAATTCTTCCAACATCCCATCCATTATCCAACACCTCTTTTTCACTCTTCCATCCCTCTTATCCAATCCTTTGCATAAATCCTTGGCCTAGTTTCATTTCATTATCCTGCCAACATCTTTGAGCATACCTTCATAGCCATTGTCTATTGCAACTCATATTCTAAGGGTACCATCCAAAGAAGTGAGAAGATGGGATCCTTCTTCCACCCCCTATCATGCCTCCATTATCTTCCAAAAAAAAAAAAATTGATGAAAAAGTGAAAAAAAAAAATCAGAAAAAAAAGTAAAGAGAAATAAATTCGTCCTTGTGTGAAAACCACTTCTTGTGGCACCTTGGGCAAGTATCATGATGAAAACCTGGCAAACAGGCGTCATGCATAATCCATTATCCTTTTGCACTTTACACTAGGGGCAAGTTCCATCCATGTACATCCATCTGTTATCCTTTATCCTCTGTTATCCCGCATTCGCTCTATCTACCTTCATATCCCTTTTCCACCTTTGATCTTGACAAGGTTAAGGATCCTTGCATGCTTCATGTGTCCTATCTATTACACTTGATCCAGACCCTTTAGTTCCTATCCATTTATCGCTTACATCCTTCATTACCACCTTTGATCTTGCTTATCATATCTGCCTCCTATCCAAATCTATCCCTTGATCTTGATCAACACTATGGACAAAATGCAAAAACAAGCTTTCCACAAACCTCTTGACATGGCCACTTCTTTGGACCATATGGCTTCGTTATGCTATATCCTTGCTTCGCTACGCTATATCCTTGTTTTACATCGCTGAAATCCTTTCTTTACATTGCTATATCTGGACCCTGTGCTTGGATTAACATTGTGAGATAGTCCTTGAAAGTGTCTACCATCATTCACTTATCCATTCATGTACTCAAAATCCCCTTTGCCTTGCTAGACACTAGGGGCAAACATTACAAAATCCTAAAAATCAGAAAAAGTCCTGAAGAAATCCTAAAAATTGGAAAAAGTACTGAAGAAATCCTAAAAATTGGAAAAAGTCCTGAAGAAATTCGAAAAAAAAAGAAAAACAGAAGAAGAAAAAAAAGAAAAAAGAGAGAAAATGCCTTGGTGAAAACGTGGAAAACAGGCACTTTGGTAAAGAAAAAAGGGATCTTTGCTAAGTAGGTGAAATCCTGGTAAATAGGCACCTCTTGTACTCAAGCACTCCATCTATCAACACAACATTGGCATTCCCGCTTTCATGCATCTTTGCTTTTGCTTGTACATATCTTTTAGTCACTTTTGTGACATCTTGTTTCTTTTGGAACCCTCATGGCTTGAAACTGATCAATGTCCTAGTCTTAGGTTAATCAATAGAGCACATTACATATCCTAAGTAGTGTCAAACAAGTCATCTTTCCGTCAGTGAAACTTGGTCGTCCACTCTGAGTCAGTCACGTGTCTCTTGACTACTGAAGAGTTTTATCACTGAGTACACAAGCAAAACATTACTGAAAACAATCACTAAACTGTTTGAGATATGCATGGAAATTTTCTTTGTGTGTTGTCGTTTATATTGGTTTTTGATTATTATCCCTCTGAGTAACTCGAGGAAGTCTATTGTGACTAAGAGGAGCAAGGATTGGGGGCATAATATTTTCTTTGTTTTCTTCTTGTAGGAATGATCCCAATGATCTGGAAACATCTAAATTAGCTGGGTGTCTGTGATAAGTGCCTTCACGTCAAGGTGGAATCGCCTCACATACCTTGACTCTGCTTATTTGAATGCTACGGGGAGGTTCCCATCATTTCTTTGTCTGTTTTGAGGGAATTTCTTTATTGTGCAGTTTGGTTCCATGCATAATCTGTCCAAGGATATGAACGAGGAAAAAGGGTCATTGTGGACAAGACAATTAATATTGCACATGAAAAGAAAGGAACTCTAATCTATCTGCTATGTTTGTAAAATGCTCAATGATGAAAATTAAGATTTTAAAATCCAGTGACTAGGTTTAGGTTGCATTTTGCATATCATCTTGCATTTCATTCTGCATCTCGTGAATTTAGAGTGATTTCGATATAATAACAATGCTCTCTTTATCTTCTGAATGAGAGTTGGAAACATCATCATTTCTCAGCTAAGTGGTCTCTTTTTCATCATCGTTTCTCTGATCGAGTACTTGTGTATTGAGATGTTAGCTGCATATATGAGCATCTTATATAGATCCATACATTTCATTTTATACTTATATGCGTCCATCTTATTACATAGAAAAATGAACAAATTTGCATTACTCATTACTCATTACACATTCATCTATTTGCATATGAAAAGAAACAAAAATAGACATCCATAATCATTTGCATTACATACATTCATGCTAAATCATAAATGCATACATATAGAAAGCATCTCAAAAATTGAATCAACACAAGTATGATGAAATCAAATCAAGAGCTCATAAATCGACTGTCCTGAGTCCATTTTCGAGATCAAAATCAAAATCTGATGTCAATTCTCTCATCAAAATTTCACGACATTGACCACTTAGCGCTTTCATTAACTGCTCATTCTCTTCTTCAATTTGCGCTCAATTTCTTATCAATCAACGCAAAATTTTCAAAATTCCTCTGAATCAATTTGTGCTCAAATCATTATCATCGCTCAAAAATTGCCTATCATCATGAACCCTCGCTATCTTTTGATTTTGCTCCCGAGGGGGCATACTTGTGACCTTATGACCTCACGTCTTCAAAATATCGAGGAAAATTTTCAAATCTTCATTGAAAGTCGAGCAAAAAAATTTTCAACTAAAGAAAATCAAACAAGACCTCATCTCTAGGGGCATCTCAACTTCATCGCTTTATATCAAGTTGAGATTTCTGAATCAAATCAATCGCTAGGGGCATATCAGTTTCATTGCTTCATATCAAACTGATTTTTGTCTTTTATTTGAATCAAACTCTTAACGTTAATCAGTTTCATCGCTTTTCATCAAGCTGATTATTCGTTTAAACTCAATCAAGGGTTTAAAGAGTTTCTTTAATCACACTAAATCTAAGCAGGTGTTTAGTATTCATTTCTTTGGATCAAGCTGAATAGTTTATCTTCATCGTATCTTGATCAATCAAGTTCAAGATCGATTTTTATCATCACTCACTGTGTCTAGTTCAATCAAGTTCTAGATTGGTAAGATCTGCTTCTTGATCAATCAAGTTCAAGTTCAGTATCTTTTGTTTTCTATCATTCCTAGTTCAATCAAGTTCAGGAATGGTATCGCTTTAGTTAGACTTCATTCAGCTTCATCACTTCGAATCAAGCTAAACACCTTGCTTTTTATGTAGTTCATGATCAATCAAGTTCATAACTGACATCTCCTAGACATCAACTATTCTTTGAACCAATGCGCTGCTCGCACATTAATTCAAAGAGGGGCAAATGTAATACCCTAAAAATGGTCATCTAAACCATGGGCCCCTAATCTTGACAATGTCACCAAGGTCCTAACCAAAGGCAATTAAATAAATCTTGAGCACACCATTAATTCTTAAAATCATCAAATGTCACATGGCAAATCAATCACTCAATATTAATTAAATATTTATTTAATTAATTAAATCATTCCAAGTAAATCATTTTAAATAATTATCTTATTTATTTTAATTAAATATCTTTTGCATATTTAATTAAATAAATCAATTTGCCATTAAATCATGAAAAAGAGGAATTCATTTGAAAAATAAATCAATTGGTCATAAATCTTGAAAAAAGAAAACAAATCAAGAAAGAGGAATTGGAAATTATGAGCACAAACCTTCAAAAAAGGAAACAAATAAAAGAAGGAATTAATTGACCAAAAAAGAATTAAAAATTGAGAAAAGAAATCAATTGGAGATAATCTTGAAAAAAACAAATTAAAAATTGATAAATAATCTCAAAGAAAGCAATTAAAACAATTAAATATTAAAATTGAATGAAATAGAGAATAAATCAGTTTTTTCCTGATTTTAATCTTAAATTTAGTTCAATTTCCTTTAAAACTGAGAAAAGCATCCAATCACATCAATTCACCTAGATTGTGCTTCCTCTTGGAAAATATTGACCACTCATCATCAGTTGATCTTAGCTGTTGGTTTCTTTCTGAATTTTCTATAAATTCAGGTTCATCTCTCATTCAAAAGGAGGCTGGAGAATATATTGTTATTATACTGTTTTTTCTCTAGGATTTCATTGAGATATTGCATATTTATTGTTTCATATTAATTAAATCATTTAGTTTAATATTGCAAAAATATTGTTAGATTAATATTGCACCCATCTAGCATTCATCATGTTCATATAGATAAAATCCTTCATCTTGATGTTGTCTAGTCACTGGTATTGCTTATAATCTGAGAGCAATCTTATACTCACATCTTTTAGAAGGCAATGGGTCAATTTGTTATGGTTTATTATTCATTGATTATATCTGATTAACCATGCATGTAATGACTTGATTGAAGTGTTGTGCTTACAGATATAGGTTCACTTTTCACACACAGTTTTAACAATTAAAGGAACTCTTTTCCACTCATCAACATAACACTTGACCCTACTTGTTTTTCCTCTTTTGGATTAGGTAATGGATCCATTTGATACTTCTTACCATTTTTGGTGATGATGAGATAACTATTCCTTTCTCCATCATGACAGGCTTTCACATCATATTTCCCTAACCTATAATTCCATTGGATTTCAACCGATGCCATCAGTGGGTGCTCAGGTTAGAGTCATTTATTTCTTAAACTTTAGCCTACAAGGGTTTTGTACCTAGTTCACAGAGAATGGTTTGAACCTCTACAACCAGACACAATCAAACCTTTATGGAAAGTAGATTCAATAGTCCTTCATTCCCTGCAAGTAGGTTCCTCTAACAAGTCCATACTGGACTGTACAATACAACAAAAACAAGAAAAAAAACTGAAAGCAATGGAAAAATAAGGTTTTCTTAGAAAAAAAACTTGATCTACATTCCAAACTCTTCCAACCTGTACAATGACATTGTCTGTGGCTTTTAACATCGTGATTCAATTGGTTAGAACCGACTTCTTCACCGCCAACAACATAAAGTGCAACTTTTTGCAATGTTGCAAATGTTGCTCAACATTTTTACATCTTTCTGATCCTTAGGATGCAACCTTGAACTCAAGTGTACTCCAAGGCTCCAAAGGCCCTGTATGCATCCTAGGAGACCTAAAACAATGCATTACACCCTTATTACATGTTGACTCCATTTTTAGAGTAGTGCACCCGTGAACAAGATCAACATTACATCTTTCTAGGATATCAATATCTTGAATGCAACAAGAGCTTGGACAAATCAACCATGACTTCATTAAGTCCCAAATGGTTGGTCCACTTATCACAACATGAAAGACAACATAAAAGACTTAATAACAAACCAAAATTTGCATGGAGTAATAGGTGCCCTGCACCATACTCCCCTGGGACAAAGAACTCAAGTCCCTTGAATTAAGAGGTCTGCAATTTCCACACCATGCTAAAGTATATCTGATCCTGACATCCACATAGCATCTGATTCAGGTAATCTTGCCCACTTTACAAGATAATGCTTGTATACTCCTTTCCTTGTCTTCTTTATTACCTTAGTTTCCAAGATACTTTCCAACTTGACTAGTTGGCTTGGTGGAAAATCTCTCACCCAATGTTCAATACCCTGTGAGGAAGTGTCCAACTGATGTGTTTGTGATTCTCCCTTGTATGAATAGAGATCACATACATTAAAGATAAGAGAAATACCCAAGGTGGGAGCGAGTTCAACTTCATATGCATTCTGACCATATTTATGCACCACCTTGAGAGGCCCAATCTTCTTCATCAATAGCTTAGTAGGCTGCCCATTTGGAAGTCTCTCTTTCCTTAGGTATGATAGGACCAAATATCCAATCTTAAATTGCACATTCCTTCTTGTTTTATCATCATTCATCTTATACTGCTTGGACTTTTGTTGTAAGGTCCGTCTTACCTTATCATGCACTGCTTTGATTCCTTCTATAAAATTCTCACCTTTTGCACTCTTAGGTGTCATAGAACTGAGATCCTGGAGCTCTAGTATGCCCCTAGGATGAAAACCATACACTACTTCAAAGGGACTTTTACCTGTACTTCAGTTAACCAAGTCATTGTATGCATATTCTGCCTGGCCGATTACCAAATCCCAAGTCTGCCCATGCTGTTTGGTGAGGCATCTTAGTAGATTACCCAAGGATCTATTTAATACCTCTTTCTGACCATCTGATTGAGGATGGTAGGTAGATGAAAAAGATAATTTTGTGCCCAAATTTCTCCAAAGTGTTCTCCAAAAGTGTCTTAAGAACTTTACATCTCTATCACTGACTATGCTGATTGGAAGGTCATGAATTCTAACTATCTCTTTGAAGAAGAGTCCTGCAATGTAGGCGGCATCATTGGTGCTTTTGCAAGGTATAAAGTGTTTCATCTTGTTGAACCTATCAGCCACTACACACACACTTTCAAATCCCCTTGGAGTAAGCCTAACACAAAATCCATGCTTAAACATTCCCAAGGCCTCTAAGGTATGACCAAAGGTTGGTACATAACTACATTACTTGATGAACCTTTTGCTCTTTAGAAAATTGCACATTGTTCTACAAACCTTCTCACTTCTAATTGCAACTTGGGCCAATGGTAAAACCTACTAACCTGCTCCATAGTTTTATCTATGCCAAAATGACCTCCTAGACCTCCTTCATGCTTATCTTTTATAATTTTTTGTCTCATAGAACATTGGGGAATGCAAAGAAGGTGTCCTTTGAACAAAAAACCCTTTTGTATCATATACTTTGAATAAGAAACATGTGAGGTGCTAGAAAAATCAGAGCAAACAACATATATCTCAGCAAAGTCTTTATCATCCTTGTAGAGGTCTTTTAACTCATTCAATCCCACACTTTGCAATTGTATCTCCTTGATAGTCATGACTCTCCTACTTAATGAATCAACTACCTTATTTGTAGTGCCCTTTTTGTGCTTGATAGTGAAGGTGTAGGATTGTAAGTATTCAACCAACTTTAGGTGTCTTTGATTCAATTTCTCTTGCCCATTAAGGAAACTAAGGGCATGGTTGTCAGTATAAACTACAAACTCTTTGGGTAGCAAGTAATGACGCCACTTCTTCAATGCTTGCACCATGGCATATAATTTCAAATCATATGTGGAGTATCTTTGCTTGGCTTCATTAAATTTCTCTAAAAAGAATGCTATAGGATGACTTCCTTGACTCAAAACGTTCCTATTTCCCTTTGGATAGCATCACACTCTACTACAAACAACTGATTGAAATCAGGCAATGTAAGGGTTGGCAACTCTACTATCTTAGCTTTCAACAATTCAAATCCCTTATTGGCTTCCTCTATCCACTTGAATTGACATTTGATCCCTCCTTTAATGGTGTTAAGGACATGAGCACAAACATGGCTAATGTTTCTCACAAAATTCATTAAAAAAGATGCTATTCCATGAAACTTCTAACATCACTTATGCTCCTAGGTGTAGGCCAATTAAGTATTGCCTCTACTTTACTTGGATCCATCTTTAAACAACCTTGTGAAATGACAAAACCAAGGTAAACTAACTATGTTTTCAAGAAATCACATTTTTCAAGGTTGATTTTAAGTTGAGCCTCCTTCAACTTCTTCAAGACCATCTCCACATGCTTAAGGTGTTCCTCCTTGGGCCTACTGAAGACCAAAATGTCATCAAGATATATAATAACAAACTTGCTAATAAACTCAACTAAGACTTCATTCATGAGCCTTTGAAAGGTACTAGGTGCATTGGTGAGGCCAAAAGGTATCACCAACCACTCATATAGGCCTACATTGGTTCTAAATGTTGTCTTCCATTCATCACCAGGTCTGATTCTTATCTGATGATAACCAGATTTCAAGTCCACCTTTGTGAAGTAGTATGCTTCACCTAGATTGTCCAATAGGTCCTCTACCCTTGGCATGGGAAACCTGTATCTTATGGTGATCTTATTAATTGCTCTTGAGTTAGTGAACATCCTCCATTTTCCTCCCTTTTTAGGCACTAGAATAGTGGGAACAACACAAGGACTCAAATCCTTTTTAATAAACCCTTTGTCTAAGAGTTCTTGCACTTGTTTGGCAATCTCCTCATTTTGGCTAGGTGTCATTTTATAAGAAGCTTTGTTAGGCAGATTTTCCCCTGGTATCAAGTCTATCTAGTGATTAACATCCCTCATTGGAGGAAAATAATTAGGAATATGATCTTCTATAGCCTTTGCATATTGCTTTAATAAACCTTTCACTTCTTGAGGCACTTCACTCATTGGATCTGCCTTAGCTTCATCTTTAGGCTTTAGAAATATAGCATAACCCTGATTACCTTCTTGTTTTAACACTTTAAGGAACTCTTTGCCACTCATCAACATAACACTTGACCCTACTTGTTTTTCCTCCTTTGGATCAGGTAATGGATCCATTTGATACTTCTTACCATTTTTGGTGATGAGAAAACTATTCCTTTCTCCATCATGATAGGCTTTCACATCATATTGCCATGGACGGCCCAAGAGAAGATGACATGAATCCATAGGCAATATGTCCCATAGAAGTTTGTCTTTGTATTCACCAATTTCAAAGTCCACCCATGCTTGTTCATCAACTAAGACATGTTGACCCCGGTTGAGCCATGATACCTTATAGGGAGTGAGATGAGGTAATCTTTTCAGTTTGAGCTTAGCCACCATTTCAACTGAGACAATATTCTCTGTGGAACCTGAATCCACAATCACCTTACAAATTTTTCCACGTGACTTACAAGTGGTCCTAAATAGACTTTTCATTTGTGGTGGCTCTTGAGCTTGGGGTATCTTTAACATTATTCTTCTCATCATCAAAATTTCCCCATCTGTCACTAGCCCTGCCTTGCTGATTAGAGAGGTCACACTTGGAGTATCCTCCTCTTGCACTAATTGAGTCCTTCTCTCACTCATGTATGAACTTGATGAGCTTAAGGCTTTTCTCGGACACCTTCTCATGGTATGTCCAACTTGGTTGTAGTGGTAACACCTACCGGTGAAGAATGTATTTCCTTTCCCTAAGCTTCCAAACCTACCTGTAAAATTGCTTCTCCCTCTAAAGGATCCTCTATATGTCCCTCTTTGAGAGTCCCCACTTCCTTCTTGGTTTTGATGCTCTTCATTTCTTGAAGCACTCTACCCTCTACCAATGTTTCCTCTACCCCTGAAATTCTTACCACCTCTATGCTTCTGATTTTTCTCACTTCTCCTTTTGATCTTTTCCTCTTCCCTTAATGCCAACTGAAAACACTTGTGAATAGCATCTAGTGTGAGGATGGTTATTTCATCTTGTATGTTTTGCCTAAGACCATTCATGTATCTGGCCAATTTATCCACTCCATTCTCATGTTTCCTAGCCCTCAAAATTAGTTTGTGGAATTCCTCAGTGTATGCATTAACATCTAGTTCCCTTTGTTTCAAATTTTACAGTCTCTTGTGGATTTGAACTTCATAATCCCCTGGTAGGAATTGAGATTTAATCCTTATCTTCATACGCTCCCATGAAGTTATCTTTTTCTTACCTACCTGTACCCTTTCTTCTTACATCATGTTCCACCAAATTAGGGCCAATACCCTCAATCTTGACTTGGATACATTTATTCTTTTCTCCTCTACTACCTCCTTATAATCAAAATGATTATTCAATGCTTCTATCCAATCTAATAACTCCTCTCCGTTGAGATTTCCTCCATAGGTGGGTAATCCATCCAAATTATCCTTGGAGATGGATTTGACTGCATCCAAGAATAGTTTTTGGTCTCGAGGCATTTCTATTGTTGTCTAGTCCTCCTCATCTTCCACTTCTTCATCTGTCTCATCTCCCTAGTTTGTCTTAACCTTCTCCTTCTCCTTCTTGGCATCTCGGGTCCCTTTATTTCCTTCCCGAGCCTTCAATCCTTCTAACATCTTTGTCACCATCTTCCGGATGGCTTTTGGAGTCATTTCCTTTGGAGGCATTGAACTTTCTTCTGATTCCTCTCAGTTTGACATACACCAATGTTTCAAAGGGTTGCTCTGATACCACTCCGATGCAGAGATTATTGGAGTTGCTCTCAGCCACATAGTTGTCTTTCTTGTTCTCTCCAACCTTTTAACTCCTCAAGCCCATCCAATGGTACTTGGTAAGGGTTCTTCTAGTTATACCTCCAAGGCCTAATCCACTTTGTCTTGCCTCCAAGGTATAGCCACAAATGTTTTACAACAACACTTTCCTATTGAGGATTCCACCTCAATCCCTATCACACCTTCCCAACGCTCCAACAACCTCTGCAAAGGATCTTTAACCATAAACTTGTTCCATGAGTGTAAATGAAGTTGACACGGGGTCTTTTGTGTCTTCTAAGGGTTTTATCACCTTTAAACCCCTTGCCAGTCCTTCTCAAGCTCAATTTGTCTATATCGGGCTCCAAACAGACCTAATTCAATTAGCCCTCCTTTTACTGTTTTTAGGGCTTAATTTTACATATACCCACACAAGGCCCCCCAAAAATTACATTTCTGAGTAACCTTTTCCTGGTTACATATAATATTTCAAAATGGCATATGGGTTCTCTGTACACATGGGGTTTCTAGAACTATCCTATTTTTAAGGGTTTTAGGCCTACCCGGGTGACTTGCAAACTTGTCCTTAGAAAGATTCACCAATAAAAACCTTTGTACAAAATAACAATATATTCTTAAAGGGAATTAAATGGGGTATAAAAACATTTATCAACTTTGGTTCTACCAATCCATGTGTGCTCTGAAAACACACATCTTCTGCTGTCGTAGTCTCACCAACTCCTAGCTGTGAGCCTAGGGTATCATTGTAAAACCACCAAAAAAGGTCTGCAAAGACAAAATATCTACACTATGATGAATACTAAGAGGGGCGGGGTGAATTAGTATGCCAAAAATCTCTGTACTTAAACACTTACACAGTCTGAAGATAAACCGGTAAAACAGTCTAACAGACAGACCGATTATCACACATGCAAACCAAAATGCAAGTAAAGCATTCACCCACAAAAGCAATACAACCATAACACAAGATATTTGATGTGGAAACCCAACTAGGAAAAACCATGGTGAGATGGAACTCACAAGTCACTATCTGCAGAATAGAAACCAGACCGGTTAAGGTCTTATAATGTTCTTCACCAGAACAGATCCTGTTAGGAATCTCAATCTCTGTTAGGAGATAAGTTTGATTAAAGACTACCTTGTTAGAGGATTTTAGATTCACAGAACTGAACCACCTTGTTAGAGGATTTTACAAAGGCTTTTGGGCCTACCCGGTTAAGGGCTACAGACTTGTCAAAGATGTGAGTAATCAACAACTGTTTGATCTATCTAATAGCACAAACTGCTTGGTTAGATTTAGTATAGCTTACTGCTAATGCGTTTCAGCATTACTTTAGTCTTCTCTATTTCTTTCTGTTACAACTTGATCTTCTCTAATAAGATCGCTCTTACAACAACTCAACAACCACCTTAAACCCTAGCTACAACATAAATCCTTTCAGCAACAGCAACAACAACTTACAACCCTAGACATGATGTCCTTTTAAAGGAATCTGATTTCATGTCGGTCCAATAGGATTACATTACAATTTCCTAGGTTCAATGAATCTAGACATACTCATTAACATGACACAAAAAGCACCGTTAGTGTGTTGGCACCGTCAATCAATCGGTGGGTTGGTAACTCATCACAAAATGCCGGTTGGTAACTCATCAAAGAGTATTACCGGTTCATATAAAATACCAGTTGCCGATTTGACAAAAATGAAGACTGGTAAGAATGTGTTATGCTGCTTTGCTCCCTCGTACCAGTTGAGATCTACGAACCACTTGGGATCGACATGTCGCTTTAGACCGGGAAACACATTCTGCAAAATCACCAATAGTCTAAAGACTAGAATACAACACACCGGTTGGAACAAATACCGGTTGAGCTCTAGCTCATACATATAAAGGGGATCTCTATACAAGTGTGTGTCCATCAATGACAATCACAACATAAACATAAAAAATGCCAACAATCTCCCCCTTTGGCATTGATGGGAACACTTAGGAAAATAAAATTTTGACATCTAAATGTTTTACAACAAAAACATGCGATTAACAAAATTGCTCCCCCTAAGCATATACACTATCCCTTAATCATCACAATGTATAGCAATTTTGCATATAGAGCATAAACATTGAGATATCAGAGCACATAGCATATATCAAAAACATATATCAAAATTTTAAAATCAGATACTTCTCCCTATTTGTCTCCAAAATAGATAGAGTACTTCCCCCCCTTTGCCAACAATGACAAAGTACCGCTGAACAACCCTGTTTCCATTTGATATATATAAAAAGTTTATGACAACAATGAATAATACTTGTCAAAAACTGATTTATAGTCCTGCAAAAATTATTTCATGGATAGAGACCAGGACTCAAGTAAGGAGGTGGCTACTTCTTTTTCTGTTTGCATCTGGTATACCTGTTCCTCCATGGCATCAACTGTGCTTAGCTCCTACGTAACTGTAAAGGCATCCAAGTTTAGATAACACTTCTGAAGAATTTGTAGATGTGGAAGTAAAACTAGTTGTAGCTCCTGCAAATCTCTAGATTGTGTACTGATCTCTTGCTCCATTTTGGCCGACTGGATCTGGAACCGGTGAACGGTTTGCCCATATGTTGCAAAGGAATCAAAAGGTGGCTTAAATGTGCTCAAGTAGGATTGTAAGTCCGTTTGAAGCTTTTGCTTTTGAGCTAGCACATCATCGCAGAATAGATGAGGTTGATAGATTTTGCTTAGTAGCAAGTTTCCCTCATCCAAAGCATTCCTTATATCCTTTTGGTCTTTCAGCAGTTCAGACCGAAGCTCATTCAACTTTTTCACCAGAGCAATGTTAAGAGCCTTTTGATGCTCTTTCTTAACATTTTCCTTAGCTGCTTCTTCCAGGCTCTACACCTGATCATCCACTACAGTACATAGTAGTTTGAGCTATGCTAGTGATGATTCAGTGTTAAGAAGATTGGTACCGGGGATTAAACCAGTAAGGGTGTCTACAGCCGCCCCAATTATGTCCCTCTCCTTTTTCTTGTGAATGATCTCAAGGTGCTCTTGAGAAACCTTGATGCTTTGCATAAGCTCTAACTCACTTGCAGACTGGAGATCGATAGGACTGGAGATATCAGCCAGTTTGGCTTGACTCCCGGTTGCCTTTAGAGTCTCCATCTGTGTGCTCTCCATTGCTTTCGCTGCCTTTTTTGCTTCTTCCTTCTTCCTTTTCTCTACTTGTTTCTTCTGTTCTTGTTCCTTGTCTTCCTCTTCTTTCTTTCCTATCTGCTTCTTTCCTCTTCTCCTCTTCTTTCTCTTTCTCTTCCTTCTTCTTCATTTCTTCCTCTTCCTTCTTTTTCTTCTCTTCCTCTTCCTTCTTCTTCTTTTCTTCCTCTTCCTTCTTCTTCTTTTCTTCCTTGTCCTCTTCTTCTTTCTTCTTCCTTTCATCTTCTTGCTTCTTCTTCTCTTCATATTTTTGTTTCTCCTCTTCCTCTTTTCTCTTCTCTTCCTCTTTTCTCTTTTTCTCATCTTCATCCCTCTTCTTCTTCTCTTCCCGTTCCTTAGCCGCTTCCTATGTGTCCTTAGCTTGCTCACCGCCCTGTTTGGCTTGTTGCCCCTATTCTATTCCCTCAGAAGGTATGTCCTGAGTGACATCTTCTACATCCAGGGCATCGACATCAATAGTGTCGATTAGTTCTTCAACCGGGTTTCCTTCTTCATCAAAATATTTATTTATTTAATTAATTCATTAACCTTTTCTACCCATGACACATGTCATTCATCTCTTAATTCATACACTACCTACCCATTTCATTATTTTATTATTTCTTTTACCTACCCTCTAATCATAGCCGGCCTCCTTTTACACCTCTCAATCTTATCCCTCCATTTCTTATAGTGTCTTCTATATAAGGAGATGCTTCCTTCATTATCAAACCCTAATCAATCATTCTAATCAATTTATGCACTTGACTACACTACGCTTTTGACATATGCAATCTTACTTGCAACCACATTCCGTTCTTTGTTGAGCTCTTGTGCACATAAAATCTGAGAGCAAATATATCAAGCAAGATCAATGGAGATAGGAAGAATGGAGATCCAAACCCTATTGGACATGTGATGGTATAATATTTGTGATTTCGTTTGATTTGCATTGTCTTAGGTAATCTTCATATGTTATGGTGAATCTTTGTTGTTGTTAGGCTAGGGTTTTGTGGTTGAATCTATTTAGCCTTTCAATATTGTTATTGTTGTTATCCATTTTCACCATAAACATTTTGGCACACCCCATGGGACATGGATTTTTGTTAGATCTATGGTTTTTTTGCAGATTTTTCTAACCCTATATTGTTGTTTTGTAAAACAATCTGGAGAATAATCTCGTGCAGCTAGGGTTTTGGACACAAAATCAAGATCTTGGAGAGATTCGATCATGTCTCACAAATGGCTAGGAAATTTTGCACCAATTTTTTTTTGCAAGTTGAAGAAAGTATCAGGAGCTCTCAATCCAAAATTCATAATTTTTGAAGTACATTTTCATTTTCTATGAATTTTTTAGGATTTTTCATAAAAAATTAATTTTGAGAGCAAATGAGAGAATTTTTTGGATTTTATTACATTTTTGGAAATCTCTCATAATTATACATAGGATCTGTTCTTTGTGATTTTAATTTTGTTGCAAAATATTTCCCTAAAAATTGGATCTTTAAAAATTAGGGTTTTTCCTTATTTTGATCATATCTCACAAACGGATTTGAATTTTGACATCAAATTTTTTGTACAAATTAAGAAAAGTATTTGAAGGATTTAGTAAAAATTTCAGATTTTTTGGATCACTTGTTAAATTTATATGAATTTTTTATGATTTTTCATAAAAAAATAATTTTGAGAGAAAATTAGCAAATTTTTTGGATTTTCTTACATTTTTGGAAATATATCAGAATTATACATAGTATCTGTTCTTTGTGATTTCAAATTTGATGCAAACTCATTCCTCAAAAATTAGATCTTTGAAAATTAGGGTTTTGCATTATTTTACTCATATCTCACAAACTGTTTGGATTTGTTGTAGAAATGTTTTTATGCAGGTTGGGAAGACCATTGGGACTCTCCAGTAAAAATTTCAGATTTTTTGGATCGATTTTGCATTTTATATGAATTTTTTATGATTTTTCATAAAAAATTAATTTTCGGAGCAAATTAGCAATTTTTTTGGATTTTCTTACATTTCTAGAAATCTCTTGAAATTTTAGAAGTGGTCTTTTTTTATGATGAATCTGATCTTTGAATTGGTGAACAAAACGCATTGTTGAAGGCCCCTATTTCATAAAGTCTTTTGGGATCTAAAATTTACCTAACTTGTGTGCTTGCAGGAAGGGGTGATTATTTCAAACAATCCAAACTACTAATAAATCTTTTTTGCAGGTCCTTGGCAAGGATTTTTGGATTTTTATTGTGTGCCTTGTTTTCATAGACGAGCAAACACTTCAATTAGTGCACTAAAATTGAATCATTGTCTTTTGTGTCTTGATCAATAGGCTCTTTTTGTTTAATCTTTAGAGGGCCTGTCTTCCCATGTGGTCATTAGGACTAATAGTGAGAAGAGAATGACCCAAGTGGTAGCAAAAGAAAAACCATCTTCTTCCAAACCACTATAAATAACTGTATTCATGGTGAAAACTATGAATAATGTGTGCTGATTAGTTCATACCGACACTATGTCTCCCCATAAACCCGTTTGATCAAATTTATTTGATCAGTTGTAGGGCGTAACCCCTACCAGCAGATGTGGAAGAATCCATTATGAATCCCCATTTCAATCGATTGGTTGAAGAAATAATGAGGAGGGATAGACAATACTTCTTACAAATGATGGCACAAAATGGAGCCAAGATACCTCATGATTTTGACATGTCTCAAATAATGGAAAATCGACCTTTGCAACAACCTCACTCCAACATGGATCAAAGGAGACCTAATAGTGGAGGCAATAGAGGACCACATATGGTACCTAAATCACCATCATCTTTGTTTGAAAAACCAGAGGTCCCATACACACATGGTCAAGCATATGATACTCACCTTCGCAGACCATTATGGAAGTCTTATGTAGAGAAATATGCTCAATCACATACCAATGCTAAGGATCAACCACCAAAGAAATTGGATATTCAAAGGCATGCTCAAAATTTGGACACAAGGAAACCCAGTGTCAAATTTGGGGGCAACACATTAGAACATGACATGCCTGTAGAGTATGGTATACATGGACAAAATAGATATGGCGTTCCTCAACATGAATCTATACCAAGTGGTCCATATACGTAGCATCACTATAGAGCTCCTCCATATGAACATGTGTATGATCAATATCATCCATATATGCAACATGCTCCTCCTCCAATTGGTGCCTCAAGCATGGGGTATGGTCCAAGAGGTCGATCTCCACCTAAGAGCAATTTGGAGCAACAAATCAGGGACTTACAAAAGAAAATGGAGGACATAAATACACCAAAGCCAACATACACAATGAGAGACATATGTCCCTATCCATTTGACAAAAGCATTCCAATGCCTCCATTTCTTACACACTTTGTGACACCTAAGTTTGATAAGTATAGAGGAAAAGGGGATCCTAAGGCACACATAAGACAGTTTTTCACAGCTTGCATTGAGGTAGCAGCAGAAGAGACATATTTGATGAGATTATTCCCACAAAGCTTAGGTGATCAAGCTATGGAATGGTTCTCCCAACTCCCACCTGGTATTAAGTCATGGGGTGATCTAGCAGAGGCATTTATTCAACATTTCTCCTACAATATAGAGATAGACATATCAGTCACTACTTTGTGCAACACCAAGAAAAAAGAGGGAGAATCTTTTGCATCATTTTTACAAAGATGGAGAAATCTAGCCAGCAGATGCTCTTGTGAAATTCCACAAAAAAAAATTGTAGAAATGTTCACACAAAACGTTAACAAAGACATTGGCTATGATCTAAGAAAGGCTTGTTTGTCCACCTTCAAGGACGTCATTGAAAAAGGCTTAGCAACAGAGAAGGTCTTAATTGAACAAGGACTGATTAAGATATTCAAGGAAAACAAAGATGACTTTAAAGGAAAAGACAAGCCAAGATTTTGGAATAAAAACAAGAACACAGTCAATGATGGTGTTGTTGATGCCAACACAGTGTGACCCAAATTCATCTTTTCAGGATCAAGTTCTACAAACAATCAAGTGAATACTCAAACAACTTCCAGATCACGAAGGAAGTACACGCCATTGGGAGAACCACTTGAGTCAGTTTGCAAAGCTAGTGGCAAACAAGGTAATCACTATTCCAGATTTTCCTCCATATGAACCAAAGGTTAAACCAAATTGGTGGAATGATGATGAGTATTGTGAATTTCATAAGAGCAAAGGTCATAAGACAGGAAATTGTCATCGACTGAAGAACATCATACAAGATCTCATTGATAGAGGTGATATTGAGAGTGAGGGACACTCGTCTAATCAAGAACATGAGATGTTTAAGGAACCATTCCCAAAACATGACAAGGGAAAAGAAAAAGCCATAGAGGACCAAACCAACTATACTAGAGCATCCTACAACTATGATTCAACTATCAATCACATCTCGATGGACAATTATGTCTCTACCATTATCATCAAGGACAAAACATCTGAGAATTCTACCAGGAGACCCAGGATTGTCCTAAAAGGTGTTGGATCTTCTTCCGAACCTACCTTTGAATGTCATGTTACAACCCACCGAGGTAAAATCACTTTGCAAGGTGCTCCAGCCAAGAACACCACTTCCTCACCAACCAAACCTGAGTATGACCTTGTAGAACAGTTAGGGAAGACACCCGCGCTCATTTCCATCCTTGAGCTATTACGCATATCCCTCGCTCATAAAGCCATTCTTGACAAAATCTTGAGAGACACTGTCGTTCCTACTGATTTGAACATGGACCAGTTTCAAGCCATGGTGGGATACCTTTCCGTTCCACATTCACTTACATTCACAGAAGCTGATGACACCTCCATAAGTCAGCCACATAATGCACCACTACATGTTGAAGCCTTCATACACAAACATAGAATAAAACGAGTCCTGATAGATGGAGGAGCTAGTCTAAACATTTGTACATTTAGAACAATTAAACAATTGGGATATTCTGATAAAGCTGTGAATTCTACAAATCAAATCACCATCAAGGCATATGATGACGAAGAGCTTTCATCCAAGGGCACAATCACCTTACCTCTTAGAGTTGGGCCAGTTATGAAGGATGTGGTTTGTCAAGTCCTAGACCTAGATCTCACATACAATATATTGCTAGGACGTCCATGGATTCATGAGATGGGAGCAGTCCCATCAACATATCATCGATGTATCAAGTTCCCACATAATGGAGTTGAAGTGGCTATCAAAGGTGACCCCAATCCATTCATATATTGCAATAATCTGCAACCTTGATCAGAAATAACAATACCAATCAATCGACAAGCTATTCCTTCTTCAGCATATGTGGATCCAGAACCCTTGAAAGCTTCTACATCAAAACAAGAAGAGTTAAAAGAAAAGTTCAAGATTAAAGACCTAGGATGTGGTGAGTATATCTTTCATGTTGAACAACTCCCACTATCTCCTAACACATTTTGTCGACAAGAACAATCTACAAGCAATATGAAAGACCAAGGAATTGGGTGTGAACCACCTAGTGTTGTGGCTACTTAGTCCGAATGCAAATCTCCTCTAGTGGTGCAAGCAACTCTTGATATCAATACTCCTAAGAGTGGTTCCAACAAAGAATCTATTGAGTTTATCGCCAACCCTCTTGATAACTCACATAGCCTTACCATTTCATCCACTCATTCCATTTACACTCCACTCCCAGACTTGGATCAACAAGAATTACAAAAGCCCTTACTCATTGGGGATCAAAAATCAAGATTTGAAAAGAAAAATCTAAAAGTCAAAAATAAAGAAAAGTCCTTTAATCCAAATCAAAATCAAAAGCTATTGGACTCTGCAAAAATCAAAGTCAAGGATAAAAATCCTATGAAGAAAAAAGAACAAGAGTTGATCTCCCCTAATATCAAAATAACTGGGGGCAAAAGTTCTAAAATTTCAAGTCAAAAAGCATACTTGTTGATCCTAAGTCTCCATCATTCTATCCTACTTTCACTTCTTTTCACAATCATAAGCCTTCATCACTCATCCACTTGTTTCACACATCCATTCCCTTCTAGTGATACATCATGGACCTTTAATGGAGCTTCCTCGAAGGACTTTGCTATCAGTGATGCCCAAACTTCTTCAGGTGACACGTATATGGGCCTATGTAGTCCACACACTAGTAATTCTATCTCAATTCCTTTATCAAGGAAGATAGTCACTCGAGCTACACATCTTTCAGTCAAGAAATAATGCAGCTACAATCACAAAGTCAAGCCTCACAAATTTGAGGTAGGTGCCTTAGTTCTTAGAGAAAATCCTAAAAATCAGCAAGACAGAGAGAAGAAGGGCAAGTTCGAACCAAATTGGCTTGGTCCTTACATCATTACAACAACATATGGATCTGGGGTATATCAGCTCTCAACTACAGAAGGTGAATCTTTGGAGGATGCTATCAACAACATGCACCTTCGCAGGTTCTACACATAGCTCTTTGGAATATCCTAAATTCAAAAATACAAAAAAAAAAAAAAAAATTCAAAAAATACAAAAATTTCAAAAATTTCAAAAATACAAAAAAAATTATAAAACAAAAAAAATCGTTACTTGGTAAAAACCTGGCAAACAGGCGCCTTGTGACATAAAAAACATTGAAAAATAAAAAAAGTAAAGAGAAATAATTTCGTCCAACAGTGAAAACCACTTCGGTGGCGCCCTGGGCAAGTACCATGGTGAAAATTGGGTCACTAGTGCCATGCGTAGAGACATTGCTCCTCCCTCCTTCAGGATTCTCTTTCATCACTTCACTTTGCACACACTCACGACCAATTCATCCATAATAAACTTACCCATTCCCATCATGGCTTGTTATTGATCTCCCGAAGATTGGTTAGCCATTCATAATAAACCTCCCTTTTCATCCCTTTCCATCCATAATAAATCAGATCCTATCTGTGGCTAAGGCAAAATCCTACGTCTAGTAATGGGTGTGGAACTGAGAACATCACATGTTTCGAGGAGTACAGTTTCTTCCAATTTCTTCAATCTATCTGCACACAATCTGCAATAAAGCAACATTTGCATCACAGATCCGCAATAAAGTTTCATCTTCTTCTCAATAAAGTATCGGTTTCATGGATTCAGTCAGTTTCAGATGAGACACAGTAGCAACAATGGGCTTCAACAAATCAAATCTTTCAACAAACTCAGACAACATATGGTTCAGTGCTATCTATCCTTTCTGTGAAAATAAACATTGTGACCACAATCAAATAAGACTTATACAAGTGACAAGAGACACTAAAATTGAGGACTACAGTGGATGTTGGTGTCGAGTCTTGGTTTTCTTTTGATTTCATCTTTTTTTGGTGACATGTCTTTTAGCTTTTCCGGGATGTCTTTGACTAGAGATTCTATCTCCAGGATGTCTTTGACTAGAAAGGCGAGGATGGGGTATCATCACCTATTTGTATTTTCTGTCTGTGGATTGTCTCTTAGTAATGCTATGACTTGTCCAAGGATATGAGGACACTATGAGTCTAGTATGAATTGGGGCATTCCTTGTTTGTGACTGTCTTATCTCCATGCAAATAGGTACAATGACTTTCTGGGTCAAACATATGCCTCGATTGTCATAACCTATTTTGCCATAATAAAGCTCAATGATGATAACGCACAAGAAGCTCTTTCACTTTCATATCTTCTATCTTTCATCCCCCTTTCTTGATTGACTTCCATCATCCTTCTCGAGTCCGCGTAGCCTTCTATCACATGACTAAGTATAATGACATGCCGAAAATATTCGCATTTCATGTAGTGCACCTGCATTACCACATATAAGCATTTCATACATACATATAGATATCACAATTGCATTGCATCTTGCACACAACACATGTTAGCACATTTTACATTTTCATCATGTAAATAGTCATTTGCATTATCATATTCATTTGCATTTCATACATTCACATTCACATTCGCATAACATATAAAACATAAAAGAACAAAAATATATTGCATTGCATCATATACATATTTGCATCCATATCATAAGCATCACATAAGAACATCTCATCACATAGGTACACATGCATATAGCTGCCGCAAAGATGAATCATCTCATATATATATATAAAGTGTCATGACACAATGATGTGAAAATCATATGGCTACAATCACCCGCAGGTGTCTACATCATCATACAAAAATGGTACAATACTGATACATAGGGAGCCCTCTACGACTATGATGAACTCCCTCCCTCAGAGTTGGATGCCCTTGACGGATTCTGAGCCTTAGAAGGACCCGCCCCAAGATCATCTCTCCTGGCCCCTGTGTCCTCTGCAGCCACCCCTCGTGTCGCCCTATCCGGACAGAGGAACCCATTGATAACTCCTGCCAACACTATTGGTAGTGCTAATCCTATCAATGTCATGGTATCCCAAGCCACGCGTCCAGCCCTCATCTCCAATCTTGGATCCTGGAACATTCATCTTAGTGCATCTGTCTCCGTCTCGATTGTAGGGTACTAACTCCCCATCGATCGATATTCTCAGAATCCTGTATACATCCTCCAAGGTGACTGTCATCTCACCCATCAACAAATGAAACGTATAAGTCTCAAAGTGCCACCTCTCCACCAGTACAGTCAGCAATCCCATGTTCACCCGAAACTCAAGCACATACAACACATGTCTCAATCCCATAGCCTCGATCGCATCTCACTCCTCGACTGTCAGCTCAAGTCGCAATCTCTGAGTCGATGGGAATCTCTCCCGTGACTCCAACATAGGCAAATACTCCTGCAGTCAAGCAAATCAATCATGTCAGTCATCATGGCATTCACTATTCATCACAAAATGCTACTTTTTATCCAAATGCATATTGCTATCTACCCTAGTGACACTCACTGTTCATCACAAAGTGCTGCTCACATTTGCACTCCCTGTTCATCACAAAGTGCTGCTCATATTTTAGTACTCCCTGTTCATCACAAAGTACTCTATCTTGGTACTCACTGTTCATCACAAAGTGCTTTGATCTATCCTAGTCTTCCCTAGAGGACCTGCTTGAGTGTATCCTCTCAGCAGCTTATCCAATCGACAACGTATGTTCATCACAGAATTGCCGATTTGACCTAGAAGACAAAAATTCACATTTTTGGACACAAACGCGTTTTCCTGACATAAACACACATTTATTACATTACCTAGTATGCATTAATGACAACAATAAATGCATCAAAGTACAAGGAGGTTTTTTGGTACTTACCGGCTCTCCTGCCTCTGCTGGCCTCTGAAATCGGCGAATGCGGTCGAATTTGTGAACCATTGCCATCACTGCTGACTGCTGCTGCTCTATCTCACTCTGCACTCTGATCTCTTGGATGTGTAGATGACAATGAGGATGTATTTCCCTCGTGGTCTATCTTATAGACTGCCCTAGCCCTCGTTTCCCAAGTCAGTCTTCATTATCCCGTGACTCTGTTACTTTATCCAGTCAGTCCATTCTATCCCGTCTTTCTTATCGAGAGATTGTCTGCAATCTTTTCAGACATTTTCATCCAATCTCTCGAGGGGGCATATCATTCCCATCTTGGGGCAACTCTGTATCAGTTCACATTATCTTCTTTGAAACAACGCAACAAGCCACATTGTCTCAAAGAGGGGCAAAATGTAGACACCCAAAATTGTCATGTCTAATTAAATAAATATTTTATTTATTTAATTATCTAAACTTAATTCTTCTATTAATTAAATAAATCTTTATTTATTTAATTAATTCATTTATCCTCTTCTAGCCTTATTTCTCATTTAAATAAATACATTTATTTATTTAAATTATCCTTTTCCTATATTAAATAAATATCTTATTTATTTAATTGATCCCATTTCTTCTATTAATTAAATAAATCTTTATTTATTTAATTAATTCATTAACCTTTTCTACCCATGACACATGTCAGTCATCTCTTAATTCATACACTACCTACCCCTTTCATTATTTTATTATTTCTTTTACCTACCCTCTAATCATAGCCGGCCTCCTTTTACACCTCTCAATCTTATCCCTCCATTTCTTATAGTGTCTTCTATATAAGGAGATGCTTCCTTCATTATCAAACCCTAATCAATCATTCTAATCAATTTATGCACTCGACTACGCTACGCTTTTGACATATGCGATCCTACTTGCAACCACATTCCATTCTTTGTTGAGCTCTTGTGCACATAAAATCTGAGAGCAAATATATCAAGCAAGATCAATGGAGATAGGAAGAATGGAGATCCAAACCCTATTGGACATGTGATGGTATAATCTTTGTGATTTTGTTTGATTTGCATTGTCTTAGGTAATCTTCATATGTTATGGTGGATCTTTGTTGTTGTTAGGCTAGGGTTTTGTGGTTGAATTCATTTAGCCTTTCAATATCATTATTATTGTTATCCATTTTCACCATAAACAATAACCACTGTTGCCTGACTGATAATTGTAGGTATTAAACCAGTTAGGGTTCTAGTTTACTAAAGATTCCGAACCAGCTCCTTGGGTCCTTTGAGGATATCTTCCGGTATTGTTCATGACAGACCTGCATTCAGATGCTCTATGCCCAAACTTGTTGCATGCATAACAATGACCATTGAACTTATTGGATCTAGGGATATTGTTGATAAAATATGGAAAATTATTGTAGGCTTTGCTCCTACATACATTGGCAGCGTGTCCTTCTTTAAGACAGTTAAAGTAAATAGGTTTGAATTTTTGCTTACCTTTTCCTTTGAGTGCCGGTTGCTTCTTTGACGCTTCAGCATTTTTTCCTAAGGATTCTCCTTCCTCATGTCCAGAGAAACCAAGACCATTGGTATTCTTTACCGGTCTAGATGACTCAAGCTTTTGCTCTAGCTTGACAGTACTTTTGCTAAACTTAGCAAGTATTTCCTTTGACTCAGAGAGTTCTTTGGAAATAGCAGTATTGGTCTCCATTAGGCTTGCATTTTCAGAGATGGCTATGTTCAGTTCTCCTTGCATGTCTTCCTTTTCCATCCTGCTCTCATGAAGGTGAGCAGTCAGTGCACTAATCTCTTGTTTCAACTTGGAGATCTAATGATCTTTGTCCTTTACCTAATCTTCAGCTTTCCTCCGGTTCTCAAGCTCTTGACTAAACCGGATGGTCAGTCCTTCCAACTCCTTTCTCAGATTGGAGTTTGAGTCATTCAGCTTATTTACTTCTACAATCATGGCTTCCATATTAGCTTCATCTTCAGAACTACTTTCAGATAGCTCCATCAGCTTCTCTGCATGTTCTCTCCTTTTTGCTTGAGATGCGTTGTATTTGACCATAAAATCATCATAGGCTTGCTCAGACTGAGTGAGCCATTGAGTAAGTTCCCTCAAGGTGTATTCCCCCATATCTCTTTCCAAGTGGTTAAACTTATAGAAAGGTAGGCTCTGATACCAATTGATGAATACTAAGAGGGGGGGAGGGGTGAATTAGTATGCCAAAAATCTCTATACTTAAACACTTACACAGTCTGAAGATAAACTGGTAAAACAGTCTAATAGATAGACCGGTTATCACACATGCAAACCAAAATGCAAATAAAGCATTCACCTACAAAAGCAATACAAACATAACACAAGATATTTGACATGGAAACCCAACTGGGAAAAACCACGGTGAGATGGAACTCACAAGTCACTATCTGCAGAATAGAAACCAGACCGGTTAAGGTCTTACAATGTTCTTCACCAGAACAGATCCTGTTAGGAATCTCAATCTCTGTCAGGAGATAAGTCTGATTAAAGACTACCTTGTTAGAGGATTTTAGATTCACAGAACTGAACCACCTTGTTAGAGGATTTTACAAAGGCTTTTGGGCCTACCCGGTTAAGGGCTACAGATTTGTCAAAGATGTGAGTAATCAACAAGTGTTTGATCTATCTAATAGCACAAACTACTTGGTTAGATCCAGTATAGCTCATTGCTAATGCGTTTCAACATTGCTTCAGTCTTCTCTATCTCTTTCTGTTACAACTTGATCTTCTCAGATAAGATCGCTCTTACAACAACTCAACAACCACCTTAAACCCTAGCCACAACATAAATCCTTTTAGCAATAGCAACAACAACTTAAAACCCTAGACATGATGTCCTTTTAAAGGAATCTGATTTCATGTTGGTCCAATAGGATTACATTACAATTTCCTAGGTTCAATGAATCTAGACATACTCAGTAACACAACACAAAAAGCACTGTTAATGTGTCGGCACCGTCAATCAATCAGTGGGTTGGTAACTCATCACAAAATGCCAGTTGGTAACTCATCATAGAGTATTACCAGTTCATACAAAATACCGGTTGCCAATTTGACAAAAATGAAGACTGGTAAGAATGTGTTATGCCGCTTTGCTCCCTCATACCGGTTGAGATCTACGAACCGCTTGGGATCGACATGCTGCTTCAGACCGGGAAACACATTCTCCAAAATCACCAATAGTCTAAAGACTACAATACAACATACTGGTTGGAACAAATATCGGTTGAGCTCTAGCTCATACATATAAAGGGGATCTCTATACAAGTGTGTGTCCATCAATGACAATCACAACATAAACATCAAAAATGCCAACACACTAAACATATTTAGAAACCCTAACCTATCATTCCACTGGATTTGAACTGGTGCCATTAGTGGGTGCTCAAGTTAAGGCCATTTATTGCTTAAACCCTAGCCTACAAGGGTTTTGTACCTAGTTCACAGAGAATGGTTTGAATCTTTGTAACCAGACACAATCAAACATTTAAATCTACCTTGATGGAAAGTATATTCAATATTCCTTCATTCCTTACAAGTAGGTTCCTCTGACAAGTCCGTACTAGACCGTACAACATAACAAAAACAAGGAAAAACAATGAAAGCAGTGTAAAAATAAGGTTTTCTTACAAACAAAACTTGCTCTGTATTACAAACTCTTCCAACCTATACAATAACATTGTATTTGGATTTTAACATCATGATTCAGTTGGTTAGAACCAACTTCTTCACCCCCAACAACATAAAGTGCAACTTGCAAATGTTGCTTAGCATTTTTACATATTTTTGATCCTTAGGATGCAACCTTGTACTCAAGTGTACTCTAAGGCTCCAAAGGCCCTCTGTGAATCCTAGGAGACCTAAAAAAATGCATTACACCCTTATTACATGTTGACTCTTTTTTTAGAGTAGTGCACCTATGAACAACATCGACATTACATCTTTCTAGGATATCAACATCCTGAACACAAGAAGAGCTTGGAAAACTCAACCATGACTTCATTAAGTCCCAAATGGTAGGTCCAATTATCACAACATAAAAGACTTAAGAACAAACCAAAATTTGCATGGAGTAATAGGTACCCTGTAGTAGAGATGATATTCTTGCAGTTCACTCTTCTTTCTGGATTGTAGTCTGGATTTATTTTGTAGTCAGTGAGGCTCCTTTAGTGATGAGTAGTGCACTCTAGGCTGTTGGCCTTCCTGCATGTGTAGGCCCCTCTTTTTGTAATCACATACTTACTGTAGAAGTATTATTTGACTGTGGGTAGGCTTCCCACTGTTTTTTTTTCCTTCACCGGGTTTTCCACGTACAAATGTTGGTGATATCTATTGTTGATGGTTGGTAAATTTTTTGTGATTTATATTTGTGCTTAACTGTTATATCTGCTATTCTGGTATTTGGTTTATGTATTCCATTGATAAGGTTTTAATGCTTAAGTTTTATAATCTGTTGACAACTGATTCACCCTCCCTCTTAGTTGTCCACCAATTATCAGAGATGTTTAACAATTAGTATTAGAGCCTGGTCCTCTCTGTAGAAGCTTAACCACTTGAGGAAGATCCTATGGCATCTAATAGTTCAAGTTCATCAAGTTCATTTGTAGTTGTTTTTGAGAGAGAAATTCCTAGGCTTGTTGGAACAAATTGGAGAGTATGGAAGATTCATATGGAGACTCATTTGAGATGTCTTGGTAAGGAGATTTGGGAGATCACTGAGAAGGGATATACACCTCATAATATGGCATCTATAAATCCTCCTCCAAGAGGCTTGGATAAATGATGCAGGAGCACCCTTGGTCGATGAACAATCTTGCATCAACCAAAAACATTTCCTTTCTTGTGTAGTTCTTTGTGCAGTTTCAGTATTCTTATTGGTATGTATCTGTAGTTTCTTGTTCTTCATGGAAGATCTTGTTGGTAGTTTCCTGGCGGTTTCATTTCATTGATTCTAGATTTCTAGTTCATTTGGGTTCTTTTTCAGTCAGTTATTGCTTTCGGTTGGCTGTTCCTAGGTTCCCGGGACAATTCTTGTGCTTATCGATTGGTTTTCCTTCATTACTGACATGATTCTTAGCATGTGGATCCATCTTGAGTCTTTTCTAATGTTCCTTGGTGTGTGGCCGACCTTCCTGTTGAACCACAGCACTTGGTTGTTATTTTTTGGAAAGATTTCTTGAATCTTAGGGCTGACCAAATTACATGTTTCATTTTCTTGCATTGGTGAATGTAATCTTTTGAGGCCGACCCGGATATGTTCGAGTGGGTATAAATATGATATTGTAATCATTTGTGAGGGCAGAGGAAGTAGAACTTATACTAAGGATTGAGATTCACATGTTGTGATCTGGTTGATTTTTAGAGTCCCGATTGGGTTGTTTCTGGCTTGAAGCCTGCATGTAAGTAGTTAACTACCGGATGTTCTTTGATAATAATATGATGATTGCCGAAAGTTCTATGGCTTGAATATGATCAGTTTATATGAATTTGTTATGTTTTCTTATTGTTTGCATTGTGTCTCTCTTGCTGCATAAGCCAGTTGACTCTTCTGAGGGTTTTTACTGGTTATGGCTGAATTAATTGGTATCAGAGCTGGTTATGGACTGATTGGTGGAAGAATCATTTATGAACATTGAGGCATTCCTTGAGGTGGACAGATCGCCGATTGGAGGCAGGCTGCGTGTGTGTTCAATAGATCACTGAGGGGAGACAATTGAAAACAATAGTCAGATCACCGAGTTGAGGAAGTTCACCAAAGTGGAAGGAGAGATGCCACCGAGGAAAACAAATCCCCGAAGGGTAGAACAAATGATGGAAGACTTCAAGAATGAAGCGAGGAATGAAATCCGAAATGCTTTGGCTGGTTTATGAAGAAACCCTAACTCTAAGGATGAATATGAGGAAGCCGATGAAGAGCTTGAGGAAGCTGAAGGACCGAAAGATGAAAGATAGGAAAGATTCCTAAGAGCAGTGGCACAAGCAAGTAAAGTGCATAAAGTTGAGGTTTCTAACTTTTCTGGAACACTTTACCCGGAGCATCTAATTGATTGGATCAGAGAGTTGGAAGACTAATTTGAGTTTGAGGATGTCAAGGACCTGCAGAGAGTTCGGTTGGCACATACCAAGTTGAAAGGGCATGCTGCCTTGTGGTGGAAAGAGTTGTAGAAAGACAGAGTGGAGAATGGTGAATTGAAGATCACCCGATGGAGATAGATGGTTGCGAGGTTGAAGGCCAAGTTCATATCGGAAGACTATGAACTGGATTTGTTCAAGAAGTTGCAGAACCTAAAACAAAGAAACATGACTATGAAGGAATATACTGAGGAATTCTACAAGGTGGTAATTAGATCTAGACATAGAGAGATGGACAGAGAAAAGGTGGCGAGGTACATCAATGTGCTTTCTTTTAACATTCAAGATGAGATGAGTATGTTGAAGGTTTCAACTGTTGAAGAAGCTTACTAGTATGTATTGAAGGCTGAGGAGAAGGTGAGATCAAGACAACTGAATAAGGGTAAGGAGAAATTTAAAATGAATGATAGTATGAAGAAATCGGTTGAAGAAGAGGAGGAAAAACCTAAGTGGAGTAAAGAATCAAAGTAGAAGAAACCAAGGAAAGGTAGCAGCAGTACCGGTAGAGAATTCCCTGGCAAATGCTTCAAGTGTGGAGAAACCGGGCACAAATTTTATGAATGTAAGAAAGGAATGGCAAGAAGTTATGTGGAAAGTGAAGAACCAGATGGTACTAGATCTGACTATGCACCGAAGAAAGGAGAATCCCTTATGTTCAGAAGAAAGGATACTAGATCTACTCAGAGGAGGAGTCTTTTCTAGACTATATGCAAATCAGGTGGTAAGTGTTGCAAGGTCATTGCAGATAGTGGAAGTACTAATAATTTAGTATTTGAGGAGATGGTTGAGAAGCTTGGGTTGAAGAGGCTTGACCATCCTTGTTCTTATGAGGTAAGTTGGTTACAAGATGATCAAAAGGTAGAGATTGATAGTTTTGATACTTAATGTTAAGTTCAAATGCCAAGCTAATAAGATGAGAGGGGGGGGGGGGTGAATCATACAACCTTAATCTTCCATAAAAACAACAGATTCAACCTTGGTAACATATACTTCAGTAATATAACCAAAACTGCTAAACATGCAAACTCAAAAGCATATATACATCGTAAAAATCATAACACCAGATTTAATGTGGAAACCCAAATAGAGAAAAACCACTGTGGGATTTCGGACCCACTAAGAAATATACTCTTCTAGAGTATGCTTGGTTAAAAGAAAATCCTGTTAAAGAATACAAACACATTGCTAGATGTGACCCGGTTAAGGGATTTCCCTCAGATCTGTTAGGATCTTCACCTTGTTAGAAGTGACCTTGTTAAAGGATTTCAAACACTCAATCAGAATGTCACCTTGCTAGAGGGTTTTACAAATAAGACTGTTAAGTCCACTCGATTAAGAGATTTTCTGTTATGTCACAAAATAACAGTAATAAAAATCTATCTGCAACTTCACATCTAAAATGCTAAAGCAGATTCTTATTTTCTCAATACAATAGGACTTATCTTGTCCATCTGCTGGGCTCTATACTCTGTTATTCAAATAGGTCTTCAAGTTTCTGTGCTTGGTAATCACTATGTAGCATCCCTATGCATACACTTGCCCGCATGCATTGTTTATCAACAATTCCTTATTTATAAACAATTTGCCAACCACTTAATCTCCTTGATCACATTTCCCATGATCAATCATAGCCATCATATCTTCAATCTTGACTAGGTTCAATGTATCCTTCGATTTGAAAAATGTTTTACCCCACCTTGGAACTTGCATACATTTATTGGAACTTGTGCTAGGGTATTGCGGTTCAATCTGAGCTGTAGATCTTCCTGCCGATTTTCCTTTACCATAGATTCTTTAACAAACTTCATGCACGACATACCAATCATTTAATAAGCTCCAGCTCATCAGCTTCCTTCATTAAATAATGCTTTTATTCATTCAATGCATTCTATTACTACTCAGTTGCAACTCGGTAAATACTAAACTTCACTCGGTAGAGATTCTACCTTCATTAACCGATAGCGATAACCTTAGGGTTTACCGACTAGGTTCCTTAGGGTTTACTGACTAGGTTCTCTGCTCGGTAACATAGTATAGTATTAACCTTACAATTAACAACATATGTAGGATATCAAAACAATCTAAACATCATGATCTCATCTGGTTTTTTTGCTGGTCTTTTGCAGCTATCTTGTTTTGTTTCCTTCTTGAATATCTTTCGAATGTAATTGGGTTTCGGGTCCCTTAAAACTTGTTTTCACTTAATCAAAAACATATGTAGGATATCAAAACAATATAAACATCATGATCTCATCATTGTCTAACTCAGTAATAGTTGCCCATTAAATAACTTATTCCTCCCCTTATTCATCACATTTTGTCTGTGTATTTTACCGACATATTTATACTCATCAAATCATACTTCTTAAGATATTGCAACATCATACTGAATTAGAAAATCAATTTCTTGACATCAATGACAAAATAATAATATTAAGACAGTAAACATCCTTGATCAATTATATCCATAATCATCAACAACCTTCTCAATATCCTTATTGAAATGCCAACAATCTCTCCTTGTCTGTTATAATGCCAAAAGAGATAAAGGAGCAGTGTTGGGTGAGTTTGAATATCAGGCCTTTCAAAGATGAAGTTTTATGTGATATTGTGTCAATGAATGTTTGTCATGTCTTGTTGGGAAAACCTTGGCAGTATGATAGAGGAGCTATTTATGACTGTAGAAGAAACCTAGTTACTATTCAAAAGGATGGGCAGAAGTTCACATTGATTTCTTTGAAGGAGAAATAGAAGGAGGTGAAGAATCCGAGTCCTGAGAAAAGTTACAGGAAACTAGAAGGTTTGAAAGAATTGGTGGTAGAGTTTATACTGGAAGGTTTGACAGAACCGGTTGCAAAGATTATACCGGAGGTTTTAAAGAAAGATCTGATAGAACCAATTGCAGAGATTATACCAGAGGGTGACATGAGTTGGCAGAAGGATCTAACAGATGGAACCAGATGAAAAAGAGCTAATGACAACAAACTGGATAAAGTGTTGTGGTAGAACCAAATCAGAATTGCAATGTGAAGACCTAAAGCAAAGAAAGAAAAACCAAAGGAGTCAAAGGTTAGAGAAGTTGGTTGAAGCATTAAGAGAGATAGAGTAGAGATTGGCAGATAAAGAAAATGTTTGGATAAGAAATGAGCATGGGATCTTCATTCCGAATCCTTTTAGATGTTCATGAGTTGCCTCTCATGGAAATATTTTTCTACTTGGGTTGTCTGATGCAGGAGCACCTCCGATCGATGAGCAATCTTGCATCAACCAAAAACATTTCCTTTCTTGTTTAGTTCTTTGTGTAGTTTCAGTATTTTTACCGATATGTATCGGTAGTCGCTTGTTCTTCATGGAAGATCTTATTGGCAGTTTCCTGGTGGTTTCATGTGGTTGATTCCAGATTTCTAGTTCATCTGGGTTCTTCTTCGATCAGTTATTACTTCCAGTTGGTTGTTCTTGGGTTCTTGGGATAGTTCTTGTGCTTACCGATTTGTTTTCCTTTATTACCAATGCGATTCTTGGTGTGTGGATCCATCTTGGGTCTTGTCCAATGTTCCTTGGCATGTGGCTGACCTTCCTACTGAACCACATCACTTGGTTGTTATTTTGCAGAAAGATTTCTTGAATCTTAGGCCCAACCTAATTACATGTTTCATTTTCCTGCATTGGTGAATGCAATCTTTTGAGGCCGACCCAGATATGTTCCAATGGGTATAAATATGATGTTATGTAATCATTTGTGAGGGAAGAGGAAGTAGAACTTAGAATAAGGATTGAGATTCACATTTTGTGATCTGGTTGATTTTTAGAGTCCCGGTTGGGTTGTTTTTGGCTTGAAGCCTGCATGTAACCGGTTAACTACCGAATATCCTTTCATGATAATCTGATGATTACCGGATGATTTCCAGAAGTTCTATGGCTTGAATATGATCTGTTTTAATGAATTTGTTATTTTTTCTTATTTTTTGCACTGTGTCTCTCTCGTTGCATAAGCTGATTGACTCTTCTGAGGGTTTTTACTGGTTATGGCTGCATCAATAAGGACATTGGAATTGATTGTAGAGCTAGAGAAGCCCTTTTATGTGCACTTTCTGATCAAAAAGTTATGAGACTAACTGACAAAACCACTGCAAAGGCTATATGGGATAAGTTGGAGACTCCGAATGAAGGCGACCCTATTGTTAAAATTGCTAAACTTGATGGTTACTAGGTGAGATATGAGAATTTGAAAAATGGAAGTAGATGAAAGGATTACTGCTTTTATGGAGAGAGTTAATGAAAATTTTCTAGGAATTCAGTGTTGTGGTGGATCTCTAAGCTAAAGTATTATGATTTTTGCCACCGGCTTACAAGATGAAGGCTTCTACAATTAATGAGTTGAGAACAATGGTAAACACCTCCGTTAATAGGGATACCTTGGTTGGGAAGTTATCTTCTTTTGAGCTTGAGGAATTTGGTCCTTCTGGAGTTGGAAAATCTAAACCTGCTTTTCATGCATCTACATCATCTACCGATAAGAGTGATTGGAAAGCCTTATATGCTAAGGAATTGGAGGAAATGAAGAAAGACAATGAAGAGTTTAAGAAACTTAAAGCCTTATTTTCTAGAAGAGTACCTAAAGGTCCAACAGGTAGTAAGTATGAAAGAAAATCACCTTTTACATATTTTGTATATAATAAGATATGTCATTTTGCATCTAGATATTCTGAAAGGAATACAAGATTTGAGGAAAGAGATAGAAGATATTTTAGGCCTAACCATGATTATCAGAACAAGCATAAGTACAAGAGGAACAAAGACAAATCATGCTACTATGTGCATGAGGAAGGTGTGACTGATTCTGATGATGAGTTGACAAAAGATTCAACTAGTGGATCCGATAATGGAAAGGAATGGGTATTCTTGGCTATCAAGGAAGATGATCGGGTAGCTGAAGAAAAGGCCCTTGCTACTAAAGTTGAAGACAAGGATGAATGCGTGATAGACAATGGATGTTCACATCATATGACTGGAAATAAAAGGAAGTTTCTATCTTTGCATGAATTTGATGGTAGTCTGGTTAGATTTGGAGATGACAAAGCATGCATGATCAAGGGAAGAGGAACTATATCATTGGATGGTAAGAATGATACTGATAATGTTTATTATGTTGAAGGTTTAAGGCATAATCTTTTAAGTGTAGGATAGTTGGTGGATAAGAGATTTTAGTTACAGTTTAAGGATGGAAAATGAAAGATTATCAACAGATTTGGATTAGAGATTGCAACCGGTAACATCTTTCATTTAAACTCCAGTGAGAAGACATGTTTGATTGCACAAATTGATGAGAGTTGGCTATGGCATAAGAGGTTGTGTCATGTGAATTTTGATTGCGTTGTAACAATCAGTTCTACTAAGTAAGTTAGAGATATACCTAAGATTATGAAGCCCTGTAATCTAGGATGTAAGGAATGTCAAATGGGAAAGCAAGTCAAAATTTCTTTTAAGAGTATACAAGACAAATATAATGATGTTCTTGATCTTATTCATACTGATTTTTATGGTCCTGATAGAATCAAAAGTTTTTCAGGGTGATGGATATTTTATGCTAATCATTGATGACTATTCTAGAATGATGTGGGTTGCCTTTCTAAGGGAGAAATCTGAAGCATTTTAAAATTTTAAAATCTTAAAATCTTTAAAACTGAAGTTGAGACAGAGACAAGATTGAAGATTAAATGCTTAAGGTTATATCAGGGTGGAGAATTCACATCCAGTGAATTTAACGGTTATTGTAAAAATAATGGGATAAGGAGACAGTTATCTGCACCCTGGACACCTCAGTAGAATGGAGTTGTGGAAAGGAAGAACAAAACTATCGTGAATGTGGCTAGAACTATGATGATGGTGTTGAACACAAGATGCCACTGAGAGGGGGGGGGTGAATCAGTGATTTCTAAATTCTTAACCCTTTTAACTCCAAGAGAGATTATCGGTTACCAACCTAAGGACCAAGAAAACCTACAGGTAAGATAAAACTAGATAACACAATTCAACAACACAAAGGGCACATCACATAACATAGGTATATACGAGGAAAAACCAATATGGGAAAAACCTCGGTGAGAAATGCTGATGGAGTCTACTGCTCCAATCCAGCCTCATAGTGAAAACCTTCGGTTACAACATTTAGGGTACCAACCCAAGGAGTACCACTCCTGCTTTAGGGCACCAACCCAAGGAGCACCAACCCTAATTTAGGGCACCAACCCAAGGAGCACCAACCTCTGCACCAAGCTCCAACTTAGTGATTACAATGTCATATATCAAATACAAAAGTTAATACCCGGCTACAAATGTGTTATGTAACCTTTGCAATCTTTCTTCCGGTTCTACTCTTCTCAGTCGGTCCTCCTCTTTTTTTCTCTTTGCCGGTTCTCTTCTCACTCAGATCCTCCTCTCCTTCTCTCTCTACTACAACCTTATTGGTTCAGCCTCCACCTCTTCTTTGCCGGTGCTCTGTTCTGTCAGATGCAATGCTTCTTGCCACCACTGGTACTCTTCACTCTGTTCTCTATCGGTTTTCTCCTTACCGGTCAAGCACTTCTCAGATCTTGCCTTGCTGGATCTTCACTGACACTCCCACTGTAGTGCAACACCTTCTCTACTTTTTTGCAGGTTCTAGCACCACCAGTTTACACCATTGCAACTCACTTTTCAGCTTACTGATCACTTTGGCGTTGCTGGTTAAGCCTCTGATAAAGCCTCTCACCAGTTGCACCTCCAACACTTAGTCTCTATGATCTTCAATGAAGTCTCTAATTGGTTGGCTCTCAGCTACTTTTCACACTCTTCAACATCCAACACCTAATCTTCTAGCAACATCAATAAAATCTGGTCTTCTGCCTCCATTCTTATAGCTGAGCATTCCCGCCAAAACGTAGCTTCAAACTCTTGGTGCGCTAGGGTTTCTTCCAATTATCACAAGGACTATTAGATCCAATCAGATCTTGTTCTGCATGAAAATAGACAATCCTGCAAGTAATTAGGTATCACCTACCATATCTTCTTTCTTTCAAGGGTTGTTTGCTAAACTTAGCAAACACGGACAATCCATCTTCAAGGGTCAAGATCAATCACCATAAATGGTTATGTAGATTGCATCACCAACCTCATTCTGCACCTAGACACCTCACATTAATCGATGCATCCCATCAATCACCTCTGATTGACCTTCCTCGAGCCACACTCCTCTACAACACCTCCCATGATTTATGGGGTTTGCAATTAATATCGACCTAATACCAACAATCTCATTGACACGACACTTCACCGACCTTTGCAAGATTGCCACTTCAACTCCACATGGCATCCCTGTCAGTATCCATCTCAGATTAGACATCCGTGTCGATTCAGACAAGATCACTGACCAAACACTCAACTGGTGCACACCTACCAAACATCTAACCCTACCAGTTCTCTAACCCTACTCGTATGTCTTCCCTTACCGGTTAACCTTCTTGCCTTCTCCTTCCTTGTGCCGGTGGATCTTGTCAGCCCGGTCATCAACCATGCCAGTCCTCAACAATAATCTAGGATGACTCATCATGTGCATCTTCACCAAACTGAGAGCACTTCACTTTTGTCTCTTTGTCCACTTGGTTGTATGCTGGTATCCTCCTTGTTTACCAATTTGGCATGTTTCTACCTTCATATCGGTAGTGTGCATGATATCTTCATGCCATCCATATCCTACTATTATGCATCTGTGGCAACACCACTTTCCATCTGCATACCAGTAACTCCATGTGTGTAACTATAGAGCCTCATCTTCATTTTATTGGTTCTTTTCTCAACTGGTTTTCAAAGGAGGCAAACTCACAATCTTAACTCTTCCTTCTCTACCTTTTTAGAACATCATGTCTTTGCATGCTGATCTAGTGCACATCTCTAAACTTATCCTCTGGGGGCATCCTCATCTTTCTCTTTAGTCATCTGGTCTATGCATCCAATCACCTGCCTTTGCTTACTCTAACTAACTTATCCTAGAGAGTCATGATGTATGTCATGTATGACATGGGATAAGAAAGGTATTACCATTTACCAGTGGGAAAGGCTTTGTGTCACCTGTAGACACCTAAAATTGTCATGTCTAAATTAAATAAATATCTTTATTTATTTAATTACTTTAGCCTAATTCTTCTATTAATTAAATAAATCTTTATTTATTTAATTAATTCATTTATCCTCTTCTAGCCTTATTTCTCATTTAAATAAATAAATTTATTTATTTAAATTATCCTTTTCTTAAATTAAATAAATATCTTATTTATTTAATTGATCCCACTTCCTCTATTAATTAAATAAATCTTTATTTATTTAATTAATTAATTAACCTTTTCTACCCATGACACATGTCATTCATCTCTTAATTCCTACACTACCTACCCTCTCATTATTTTCTTATTTTCTCTACCTACCCTTTAATCATAGCCGACCTTTTATCTTTTACACCTCTTAATCTTATCCCTCCATTTCTTATGGTGTCTTCTATATAAGGAGATGCTTCCTTCATTATCAACCCTGATCAGCTGACTACCCGATGATTACTCGACTACACTACGCTTTCAAACTTTCATATGCGATCAATCCTACTTGCAACCACATTTCCGTTCTTTGTTAAGCTCTTGTGCACACAAAATCTGAGAGCAAATATATCAAGCAAGATCAATGGAGATAGGAAGAATGGAGATTCAAACCCTATTGGACATGTGATGGTATAATCTTTGTGATTTCATTTGATTTGCATTGTCTTAGGTAATCTTCATATGTTATGGTGGATCTTTGTTGTTGTTAGGCTAGGGTTTTGTGGTTGAATTCATTTAGTCTTTCAACATTATTGTTTCCACTTTCACCATAAACATTTTGGCACACCAGGTGGGACATGGATTTTTGTTAGATCTGTGCTTTTTGCAGGTTTTCCTAACCATATATTTCTGTTTTATAAAACAATTTGGAGAATAACCTTGTGCAGCTAGGGTTTTGAACACAAAATCAAGATCTTGGAGAGATTTGATCATATCTCACAAACGGCTTGGAAATTTTGCACCAAATTGTTTTTGCAGGTTGAAGATAGTATCAAGAGCTCTTAAAGAAAAATTCAGATCTATTGGAGCATATGTTAATTTTCTATGAATTTTTTATGAAATTTCATAAAAAAATAATTTTGAGAGCAAATGAGCGAATTTTTCAGATTTTCTTACATTTTTGGAAATCTCTCATAATTATACACAGGATCTATTCTATGTGATTTTAATTTTGATGCAAAATATTTCCTAAAAAATTGGATCTTAAAAAATTAGGGTTTTTCATTGTTTTGATTAGATCTCACAAATGGCTTTGAATTTTGGCATAAAATGTTTTTTGCAAGTCAAGAACATTCTTAGAGACTGGCAATAAGAAAATCAGATTTGTTGGACCATATTGGAAATTTCTATGAATTTGTTATGTATTTTCTTGAAAAAATAATTTTGAGAGCAAATGAGGGAATTTTTTAGATTTTCTTACATTTTTGGAAACCTCTCATAATTATACATAGACTCTGTTTTTTGTTATTTTAAATTTGATGCAAAATCATTCCTCAAAAATCAGATCTTTGAAAATTAGGGTTTTGCATTATTTTGCTCATATCTCACAAACTGCTTTGATTTGTTACAGGAATCTTTTTATGCAAGTTTAGAAGACCATCAGGACTATCCAATAAAAATTTCAGATTTTTTGGATCAATTTTGCATTTTATATGATTTTTCATAAAAAATTAATTTTTGGAGCAAATTAGCAAATTTTTTGGATTTTCTTACATTTCTGGAAATTTCTTGAAATTTTACAGGTGGCCTTTTTTTTATGATGAATCAGATCTTTGAATTGGTCAAAAAAAAAAAACCGCACTGTTGAAGGCCCCTATTTCACAGTCTTCTGAATCTAAAATTTACCTAACTTGTGTGCTTGCAGGAGGGGTATCATTGCAAAACTACTAACAAAATATAATTAAACCAAAGTCTTTTGTGTCTTGAGCAATAGGCTCTTTTTGTTTCATCTTTAGAGGGCCTGTCTCCCCGTGTGGTCATTAGGACTACTAGTGAGGAGAGAACGACCCAAGTGGTAGCGAGGAAAACCCACCTCTTTCGAACCACTATAAACAACTGTTTCCATGGTGAAAACTATGGATAACATGTGCTAATTAGTTCATACTGACACTATGTCTCCCCATAAACCTGTTTGATCAAATTTATTTGATCAGTTGTAGGGTGTAACCCCTACTGGCTGGGAGCCTTTTGTATTTACAGAGCTGAAAGTGTCGCATGTATGGTCACATGAGTGGATGCCCTTACTAGCACCTTTTTATTTTAGAAGCCAAAATCCTTCTAGTTGTTGGGGCAGGAGGTCAGACCTCTGGAATGGCCCACACACATACGGTTCTTAGTAGAGATACAAAGTTCACCATAGGGAGTTTTCGCGGGGACTGATGCTTGGCTACCTCGAGAAGTGAGTGCCGAGGGTGGAGCTAGTAGGGTCACACATCTAAGTATCCGCTCTGAATAGCGTAGCCTCATGTGGGAATCAACAACTATTGTCCTGGCCAACTATAAGAATTGTGCTTGTCTTAATTTGAACAATCAAACATTCAAGATCAAACATCAAAACATTGTGTCTTTTGTGTCTTCAAGTGTATGCAAAACAATTTTACATCAAACAACACACTTTCTTTTGAGTCATGTTGAGTCTAAACACTTGGAAACATTGAGTCCTCTTGTCACATAAAATAGTCAAACAAATTCAGATTTGGTCACGACAAAACAACTTCACAAATTGGAAAATTTTACAGTCCAGCAAACAAGAGCAATCAGTTTCAAAATTCTTGAGCTTCCTAAGTTATTTCTCAGGGTTTTCATCTAGCATTCAACCTATTTTTGGGTCTCACAAAGTCCATTATTGCTTTACACCTTACATTACATTCATATTTGTCTAAACTTGAGTCAAAAGGTCACTTGCTTGCCCTCATCATACTTTGTCAACACACTACATACAACAACATTTTGCTAAGTGGTCCCTCATCAAGGTCTATCACCTTTGGGTCTCATTTGGTCTTACTTAGAGTCAAGGTCAACTTACCTCATCAAGAGAAACTATCATCTCTTTGGAAGTCACACCTACTCTACTACATACATACTTGGTCTCACACTTTGGACATTGCAAGTAAACCTCAGATTCATTTACATTCCATCCAACTCTTGGTCTTCCATACTCTTTCCATTTTCATCTAGTCTCAAACATCTCGCTCAATACCTAGTTCATGGTTGAAACCCATTTCCAAAAATCTAGGAGCGAAGCTAAAGAGGCTCAAGAGTCCATAAACATGAGTGCCTATGAGTATGACAATGATGTCTTTTTCAATTCTGATCACACTACATTACCTGACATGGATGCCTATAGAAACAATCCAAATGTTGAGCACATGGACACTATAAACAACAAAGATACACACAATGACATTATGGACAACATTTCAATACATTTACCAGAAGTGGAAGACTCCATTATGGATCCTTGTTTCAATCGATTGGTTGAGGAAATAATGAGGAGGGATAGACAATATTTCTTACAAATGATGGCACAAATTGGAGCTAAGATCCCTCATGATTTTGACATGTCTCAAATAATGGAAAATCGACCTTTGCAACAACCTCACCTCAATATGGATCAAAGGAGGCCTAATAGTGGAGGCAATAGAGGGCCACATCTTGTTCCTGAATCACCATCATCTTTGTTTCAAAAATGAGAGGTCCCATAAACACATGGTCAAGCATATGATACTCACCTTTGCAGACCATTATGGAAGTCTTATGCAGAAAAATATACTCAATCACATACAAATGCTAAGGATCAACCACCAAAGCAATTGGATATTCAAAGGCATGATCAAAATTTGGACAAAAGGAAACCCCGTGTCAATTTTGGGGACAACGCAATAGAAAAAACTCATGAAATGCCTATAGAGTATGGTATACATGGACAAAGCAGATATTCCATTCCTCATGATGACTCTATACCAAGTGGTCCATATACACAACATCATTATAGACCTCCTCCATATGAACATGTGTATGATCAATATCATCCATATATGCAACATGCTCCTCCTCCGCCCGACGGTTCAGGCATGGGGTATGGTCTAAGAAGTCGGTCTCCACCTGAAAACAATTTGGAACACCAAATCAAGGACTTACAAAAGAAAATGGAGGACATAAATACACCGAAGCCAACATACACAATGAGAGACATATGTCCTTATCCATTTGACAGGAGCATTCCAATGCCTCCTTTTCCTACAGATTTTGTGACACCTAAGTTTGATAAGTATAGAGGAAAAGGGGATCCTAAGGCACACATAAGACAATTTTTCACAGCTTGCATTGAGGTAGCAGCAAAAGAGACATATTTGATGAGATTATTTCCATAGAGCTTAGGTGATCAAGCTATGGAATGGTTCTCCCAACTTCCACCTGGTATTAAATCATGGGGTGACTTAGCAGAGGCATTTGTTCAACATTTCTCATACAACATAGAGACAGACGTATCAATCACTACTTTGTGCAACACCAAGAAAAGGGATGGAGAGTCTTTTTCATCATTCTTACAAAGATGGAGAAATCTAGCCAGCAGATGCTCTTGTGAAATTCCACATTAACAAATGGTAGAGATGTTCACCTAGAATGTTAACAAAGACATTGGTTATGACCTAAGAAAAGCTTGTTTGTCCACCTTCAAAGATGTCATTGAAAAAGGCTTAGCAACAAAAAAGGTCCTAATTGAACAAGGAGTAATTAAGATATTCAAAGAAAACAAAGAGGAATTTAAAGGAAAAGACAAGCCAAGATTTTGGAATAAAAACAAGAACACAGTCAATGATGGTGTTGTTGATGCCAATACAGTACGACCCAAAATTATTTTTTCCAGATCAAGCTCTACAAAAAATCAGGTGAATACTTAAACAAATTCCAAATCATGAAGGAAGTACACTCCATTGGGAGAACCACTTGAGTCAGCTTTCAAGAAGCTAGTGGCAAACAAAATAATAACAATTCCAGATTTGCCTCCATATGGGCCAAAGGTCAAACCAAATTGGTGGAATGATGATGAGTATTGTGAATTTCATAAAAGCAAGGGTCATAAGATAGGAAATTGTCATCAGTTGAAGAACATTATACAAGATCTCATTGATAGTGGTGACATTGAGATTGAAGGACACTCATCCAATCAAGAACGTGAAATGTTTAAACAACCATTCCCAAAACATGACAAGGGAAAAGTGAAAGCCACAGATGAGAAAGCCAACTATACCAGAGCATCCTATAACTATGATTCAACTATCAATCACATTTCGATGGATAATTATGTCTCTACCATTATCATCAAGGATAAAATGCTTGAGAATTCTACCCAAAGACCCAAGATTGTCATAAAAGGCATTGGATCTTCTTCCGAACCTACCTCTAAATGTAATGTTACAACTCGTCAAGGTAAACTCACCTTGCAAGGTGCTCCAGCTAAAAAAAATGCTTCCTCATCAACCAAACTTGAGTATGACCTTGTAGAATAGTTAGGGAAGACACCCGCACTTATCTCCATCCTTGAGCTCTTACACATATCCCCTACACATAAAGCCATTCTTGACAAAATTTTGAGAGACACTTCCATCCCTACTGATCTGAACATGGACCAGTTTCAAGCCATGGTGGGATACCTTTCTGTTCCACACTCCCTTACATTCACAGAAGCTGATGATGCCTCCGTGAGCCAACCACATAATGCACCTTTACACATTGAAGCCTTCCTACACAAACATCGAATAAAACGAGTCCTGATAGATAGAGGACTAGGTCTAAACATTTGTACATTGAACACTATTAAACAATTGGGATATTCTGAGAAGGCTATAAATGCTACAAAAAAAATTACCATCAAGGCATATGATGATGAAGAGCATTCATCCAAAGGCACAGTCACCTTACCTCTCAGAGTTGGGCCGGTTACAAAGGATGTGGTTTGTCAATTCCTAGACCTCGATCTCACATACAACATATTGCTAGGACGTCCATGGGTTCATGAGATGTGCGCAATCCCATCTACATATCATCGATGTATCAAGTTCCCACACAATGGAGTTGAAGTGACTATCAAAGCTGACCCAAATCCATTGATATATTGCAACAATATGTGATCTAGATTAGAAATAACAATTCCAATCAATCGAGAAGTTGTTCCATCTTCAGCGTATGTTGATCCAGAATCCTTGAAAGATTCTACATCAAAACAAGCAGAGATCAAAGACAACTTCAAGATTAAAGACATGGGATGTGGTGAGTATATCTTTCATGTTGATCAACTCCCACTATCTCGTAAGGCATTCAATCAACAAGAACAATCTATAAACAATTTGCAATGTCAAGGAATTGGGTGTGAACCACCTAGTGTTGTGGCTACTAAGTCTGAATGAAAATCTCCTCTAGTGGTGCAAGCAACTCTTGATATCAGTAGTCCTAATAGTGGTTTGAACAAATAATCTATTAAGCGTATCACCAGCCCTCTTGAGAACTCACATATCCTTACCATTTCATCCACTCCTTTCGTTTCCACTCCTTTCCTAGACTTGGATCAACAAGAATTACAAAAGCCCTTACTCATTAGGGATCAAAAATCAAGCTTTGAAAAGAAAAATCTAAAAGTCAAAAATAAAGAGAAGTCCTTCAGTCCAAATCAAAATCAAAAGCTATTGGACTCTGCAAAAATCAAAGTCAAGGATAAAAATCCTATGAAGCAAAAAGAACAAGAGTTGATCTCCCCTAATACCAAAATAACTGGGGGCAAAAGTTCTACAATTTTACGTCAAAAAGCATACTTGTTGATCCTAAGTCTCCATCATGCTATCCTACTTTCACTTCTTTTCACAATCATAAGCCTTCATCACTCATCTACTTGTTCCACACATCCATTCCCTTCTAGCGATTCATCATGGACCTTTAATGGAACATCCTCGAAGGACTTTGTTATCAGGGATGCCCAAACTTCTTTAGGTGACACGCATATAGGCAAACATAGTCTATACATTAGTAATTCTATCTTAGTTCCTTTATCAAGGAAGATAGTCACTCGAGATACACATCATTCAGTCAAGGAACAATACATATACAAACATAAGGTAAAGCCTCACACATTCGAGGTAGGTGACTTAGTTCTCAGAGAAAATCCCAAAAATCAGCAAGACAGAGAGAAGAAGGGAAAGTTCGAACCAAATTGGTTTGGTCCTTACATTATCACAGCAACATATGGATCTAGTGCATATCAGCTCTCAACCACAGAGGGTGAATCTTTGGAGGATCCTATCAATAGCATGCACCTTCGCAGGTTTTACACATAGCTCTTCAGAGTATCCTAATTCAAAAAAAAATAAAAAATAAAAATAAAATAAAAAAATTGAAAAACAAAAAACATTTTCGTCCAATGGTGAAAACCACTTCGGTGGCACCTTGGGCAAGTACCATGGTGAAAACTGGGTTACTAGCGCCATGTGTAGAGACATTGCTCCTCCCTCCTTTAGGATTCCATTTCATCCTTCACTTTGCACACACTCACAACCTCTTCATTCATAATGAACTTTACACATTCCCATCATGGCTTGTTATTGATCTACCCAGGATTGGTTAGCCATTCATAATAAACATTCCTTTTCACCTCTTTCCATCCATAATAAATCAGCTCCTATCTGTGGCTAAGGCAAATCCTATGTCTAGTGATGGGTGTGGAACTGAGAACATCACATGTTTCAAGGAGTACAGTTTCTTCCAACTTTCTTCAGTCTATCCGCACACAATCCACAATAAAGCAACATTGGCATCACCAATCCATAATAAAGAAACACTTGCATCACATATCCGTAATAAAGTTTTGTCTTCTCTGCAATAAAGTATCAGTTTCATGGATTTAGTCAGTCTCAGATGAGACACAACAACTACAATGGGCTTCAACAAATCAAAATTTTCAACAGACTCAGACAACATATGGTTCAATGCTATCTATCTTTTTTGTGAAAGTAAACATTGTGACCACAAATAAATAAGACTTATACAAGTGACAAGATACACTAAACTTGAGGACTACAGTGGATGTTGGTGTCAAGTCTTGGTTTTCTTTTGATTTTATCTTTTGGTGACATGTCTTTTAGCTTTTCCAGGATGTCTCTGACTAGAGATTCTATCTCTAGGATGTCTTTGACTAGAAAGGCGAGGATGGGGTATCGTCACCTATTTGTATTTGTTGTCTGTGGATTGTCTCTTAGTAATGCTTTGACTTGTCCAAGGATATGAGGACACTGAGAGTCTAGTATGAACTGGGGAATTCCTTGTTTGAGACTGTCTTATCTCCATGCAAATAGGTACAATGACTTTTTGGGTCAAACATATGCCTCGATTGTCATAACCTACTTTCCATAATAAAGCTCAATGATGATAACGCACAAGAAGCTCTTTCACTTCCATATATTCTATCTTCCATACCCCTTTCTTGATTGACTTCCATCATCCTTCCTGAGTCCGTGTAGCCTGCTATCACATGACTGAGTATAATGACATGCATTAAGCATTTCATACATACATATAGATATCACAATTACATCACATCCTGCACACAACACATGTTAGCACATTTTACATTCTCATCATGTAAATAGTTATTTGCATTATCATATTCATCTGAATTTCATACATCCACATTTGCATTGGCATAACATATTAAAAACATAAAAGATAAAAAATATTGCATTTCATTATGTACATATTTGCATCCATATCATAAGCATCACATATAAACATATATCATAAAACATATAGAAGCATCACATAGGTACACATGCATATAGTTGCCACAAGGATGAATCATCTCATAAATATAATTGTAGTCACATAAATATGTCCACTTAATTAAATGAATATTTAGTATTTATTTGATTATTTAACCATCAATCAATAATTAATTAAATTAATATATTTAATTAATTCATCTTAACCCTCTTCTTCTATTAATTAAATAAATTATTCAATTTATTTGATTTAATTCACTTAACCAAATTCAGACCATTAATTAAATAAATAAATCATATTTATTTAATTAAATTTTCTCTCACATTTAAATAAATTAATATTTATTTAAATTCCCCCAAAATCCCACCTCTCACATTTAAATAAATTAACATTTATTTAAATCACCTTTATCCTCTACCCACTTGTATTTTCCTACAAATGCAAGTTGCACAACTATTTTAAATAAATCATTTATTTAAATCACCTTTATCCTCCACCCACTTGTATTTTCCTACAAATGCAAGTTGCACTACTATTTTAAATAAATCATTTATTTAAATCACCTTTATCCTCCACCCACTTGCATTTTCCTACAAATACAAGTTGCACAACTATTTTAAATAAATTATTTATTTAAAATCCTATTTATCCTCACCCACTTGAAACCTTTAATGGTTTCCCTTAAAGTCTTCAAACTTAATGGCTTCCTTCTAGAGTCTTCTCAAACCTTTAATGGTTTCCCTTAAAGTTTTCAAACTTAATGGCTTTAAAGTCTTCAAACTTGATGGCTTCCTTCTATAGTCTTCTTAAGACTTTAATTGCTTCCCTTAAAGTCTTCAAGCCTTTAATGGTTTCCCTCAAAGTCTTCAAGCATTTTAATGCTTTATCTTCCTTTTTCTCATTTAAATAAATTAATATATATTTGAATATTTATCCAAATGCAAATTACACCATTTAATTGAAATAAATGATTTTTTTTTAATTGAAAATATCAAAATTCCCCCCACTTGCATTTTCCTACAAAATCCACTTGCATGCCTAAACCCCTTCTAGATTCTTCTAAACCTTTCCTAATTAACCTAATCCATCCCCTAAATATTGTCACATTCCTAAGCAAACTGGAGTCACTTCTCAAAGACTCCAAAGTCTTTGAAAAGAAATTAATAATTTGTGTGTTCAACAAATTAACCTCTAAAGTCTTCCAAACCACTTATGGCTCTTACATGACCATTAATGGTTAATTCCACTTGCACCCATGGTTAAAGACTTTGACCCCTAACTTAACCCTCATGTAACCCATGTGTCTCTTCAAAGCATTTATTTCTTTGACTAGGGTAACCATCATGTCCCCTCAAGCATTTAATGCTCCTTATCTCTCCTCTCAAGCCTCCTCATGGTGACACTTGTCAACATGGGATTGGGTTGAAAGTCTCACATGGATTGAATATCTTTCAATCCTAACCCTTGTTAAGATTACTCAATCTTAACCCTTCATTTCCCCATTTCTTCTATAAATAGAACCCTTCTCCTCAAGCAAAAGAGAAGCATTAGAGTATTGTTGTTATACTGGTATTAGCATAGAGCTTTTTCATAGCATCACTATCTACATTTGCATAGCATTTGCTTATCATATTCAACCATCTTGAATCTCCATATGGCATCCATGGCTAGTGCTAAAAGCTGAAAGCTACACTCATTTGGGACTTGGAGAGGGGAGAAACAAGGGAGAAGCATAGAAAGGCATCATGGAAGCATCTTAGGGAGACTCTTCTCCTTTCTTTTATTTTGTTAAACTTCTTTCATGATTTTTGAAATCTCTTTTGATATGTTTGGAATGGTTTTTAGTTCTTTCTTTTGTTTTTATGGTTGAAACTAACTTATTAACATTGAACTTTGTTGTTGCCTTGTCCCCATTTCCATGACATCAATAATCATAAGTGTCATGATACAATGATGTCAAAATACATATGGCTACAAAATCACCCGAAGGTGTCTACATCATCATACAAAATGGTACAAAACTGATACATAGGAACCCACTGATCACTCCTGCCAGTACCGCTGGTAATGCTAATCTAGTCTGTGTCATGGTATCCCATGCCACATTTCCAACCCTCATCTCTAGTCCTGGATCCTGAAACACTCATTTTAGAGCATCCCTGTCTCCGTCTCGATCATAAGGTATCAACTCCCCATCGATTGATATCCTCAGAATCCTGTACACATCCTCCAAGGTGACTGTCATCTCACCCATAGGCAAATGGAATGTGCATGTCTCAGAGTGCCATCTCTCAGCAAGTGCAGTCAGCAATCACCTGTTCGCCCGAAACTCAGGCACATATAGAATAAATCACAAGCTTGTAACCTCAATAGCTGCTCTGTCCTCAAATGTCAGCTCTGGTCATAAACTCTGAGTCGATGGGAATCTCTCTCGTGACTCCAACATAGGTAGGTACTCTTGCAGTCAAACAAATCAACCATGTCAGTCAAAGTGGCATTCACTATTCATCACAAAATGTTGCTCTTTATCCTAGTGCTTATATTTATCATATGGCGCTATATCCTAGTGACACTCATTGTTCATCACAAAGTGTTACTTCTATCCTAGTGACACTCACTATTCATCACAAAGTGTTGCTATTTATCCTAGTGGTACTCCCTGTTCATCACAAAGTACTACGTGTTTTTGCACTCCCTGTTCATCACAAAGTGTTGCTCATATTAGCACTCCCTGTTCATCACAAAGTGCTACTCATATTTGTACTCCTTGTTCATCACAAAGTACTTTGTCTTGGTACTCACTATTCATCACAAAGTTCCTCGATCTATCCTAGTATTCCCTAGAGGACTTTCTTGAGTGTATTCTCTCAGCAGCTAATTCAATCGACAGTGTATGTTTATCACAGAACTGCCGTTTCGGCTTGGAAGACATAGACGTGCATTCATAACACAAAAATGCCTTAACGTTTTTACCCCACTTGACATTTTTTCTAGACATACCTAGAGCGCATTTATTACTCTACCTAGCATGCATTTATGACAACAATTAATGCGGTGAAGTACAAGGAGTTTTTATGGTACTCACCATCTCTCCTACATCTGCTTGCCTCTGATATCGCGAACGCAATCGAATCTATGCACCAATGCCATCATTGTTGATTTCTCTCTGCTCTCTTTGCACTTTGATCTCATAGGTCTGTGGATGACAATGAGGATGTTTTCCCCTTGTGGTCTATCTTATAGACTTCCCTAGCCCTAGCCCTCGTCTCCCATGTCAGTCTTCATTATCCCGTGACTCTATCACTCTATCCTATCTGGTCAGTCCTTTCTCGCCTTTCTTTCTTATCAAGAGATTGTCAATGATTTTTTCAGACATTTTCATCCAATCTCTCGAGGGGGCATACCATTCCCATATTGGGGCAACTTTGTATCAGTTCATCTTATCTTCTTTGAAACAACACGACAAGCTGCATTGTTTCAAAGAGGGGCAAAATGTAGACACCTAAAATTGTCATGTCTAAATTAAATAAATATCTTTATTTATTTAATTACTTTGCCTAATTCTTCTATTAATTAAATAAATCTTTATTTATTTAATTAATTCATTTATCCTCTTCTAGCCTTATTTTTCATTTAAATAAATACATTTATTTATTTAAATTATCCTTTTCTTAAATTAAATAAATATCTTATTTATATAATTGATCCCACTTCCTCTATTAATTAAATAAATCTTTATTTATTTAATTAATTCATTAACCTTTTCTACCCATGACACATGTCATTCATCTCTTAATTCCTACACTACCTACCCTCTCATTATTTTCTTATTTTCTCTACCTACCCTTTAATCATAGCCGACCATTTATCTTTTACACCTCTTAATCTTATCCCTCCATTTCTTATGGTGTCTTCTATATAAGGAGATGCTTCCTTCATTATCAACCCTGATCAGCTGACTACTCGATGATTACTCGACTACACTACACTTTCAAACTTTCATATGCGATCAATCCTACTTGCAACCACATTTCCATTCTTTGTTGAGCTCTTGTGCACAAAAAATCTGAGAGCAAATATATCAAGCAAGATCAATGGAGATAGGAAGAATGGAGATTCAAACCCTATTGGACATGTGATGGTATAATCTTTGTGATTTCATTTGATTTGCATTATCTTAGGTAATCTTCATATGTTATGGTGGATCTTTGTTGTTGTTAGGCTAGGGTTTTGTGGTTGAATTCATCTAGTCTTTCAACATTGTTGTTGTATCCATTTTCACCATATATGCCATCCATATCCTACTATTATGCATTTGTGGCAACACCACTTTCCATTTGCATACTAGTAACTCCATGTGTGTAACTGTAGAGCCTCATCTTCATTTTATTGGTTCTTTTCTCAACTAGTTTTCCAAGGAGGCAAACTCACAATCTTAACTCTTCCTTCTCTGTCTTTTTAGAACATCGTGTCTTTGCATGCTGATCTAGTGCACATCTCTAAACTTATCCTCTGGGGGAATCCTCATCTTTCTCTTTAGTCATTTTCTCTATGCATCCAATCACCTACCTTTTCTTACTCTGACTAACTTATCCTAGAGAGTCATGATGTATGTCATGTATGACATGGGATAAGAAAGGTATTACCATTTACCGGTGGGAAAGGCTTTGTGTCACCCACTTGTATTAATGTGACATCCTTGAGGAGTAGATGCATGTTCAACTTGACATATGACCTGGTAGCTTTCCCATATGCCATCCTTTCTTACTGAAAAAACACATTCTTTGTCAATATTCACTTCATCCAGTGGGAGTCGTTCTGTATAACATCTAACTCTTACCGGTTGCCTGCACATGCTTCATTTCCAGTGTTGATGTGATTCTTGTAACATTCTGCCTCTTCATCATAATCAACATCCCAACATGTTGCTCTCTTACCAGGTACATGCTTACCAGTTGGTAGCCACTCAATGCCAACACATTACTTACCGGTCATCATACCATACCAGTCTCTGGTGCATTTCTTCAACACATGCCAACACTGACTTGTGTATCGATGACCTGCAATACTAGCTGACATCAATGTCATCAATACACTTAAATCGCCCATACTGGTCATGCTATACTGGTTGACATCAATGACAACACAATGCCAACAGATGGAAGCTAATCTGCCTTATATCTACTGGAGAGAAACTATGACCACGACGGTATACACATTCAATAGAGTTCATATCAAAGGAGACACCGGTAAGACACATTATGAGTTATGGTTTGGTCATACCCCTATAGTTAAGTATTTCATAATCTTTGGTAGTAAGTGCTATATCAAAAGAGATGATTCCATTGGAAAGTTTGATCCTAGATATGATTAAGAGATATTTTTTTATTATTCTAATGAAAGCAAAGCTTATAGATGTTATAACAAAAGATTGCAAAGAATTGTGGAGAGCACTAATGTCAAGGTGAATGAGTTGAACATAAGTCAAATCAAAACTTATGAGAGAGAACCAATAGTGGAAATGATCATAACTGAACCAGTAGCACCTACACTAGAACAAAATGTTGAACCAGTTACTCCGAAAGTATTAGAAAATTCAAGATCAGAGTAGAGGAACATAAAATCAAAAGACTCCTAAGTATGTAAGGTTAAATCATTCAAAAGATCAGATCATTGGAGACAAGAATAAATGAGTGATGACAAGAAGGAGGTTGGACGCTGATGAGGTATGTTTATTTTCTCAAATTGAATCAGCATCAGTAATTGAAGCATGTAAAGATGAATATTGGATGAAAGCGACGGAAGATGAATTAGATCAGATAGAAAAAAATAATACATGGACTTTAGTTCCTCAGCCTAAAAAAAAGAATGTTATTGGGACTAAATGTGGTTTTAAGAATAAATTGAATGAAGATGGACAAGTTGTGAGGAATAAGGTTGTATTGGTTTGTAAAGGATATTCTCAAAAGGAAGGAATTGATTATGATGAGACTTTTGCTCTGACAGCTAGGATTGAAGCTATGAGATTATTTCTTGCTTATGCTTCCCATAAGAACTACAAGGTTTATCAGATGGATATTAAGTGTGCATTTCTGAATAAAGATCTTGAAGAGGAAGTTTACATTGAGTAGCCTGATGGATTTTCATTTTCAGATGACAAAAACATGGTTTGCAGGTTAAGGAAAGCTTTATATGGATTGAAACAAGCCCTTAGAGATTGGTATGCAAGATTGGATAAATATCTTTTGAAGCTTGGTTTCACTAAAGGTAATGCTGACAATAATTTATATTATAAGATAACTTATGATGACATATTGATTGTTTAAGTCTTAGTTGATGATATCATTTTTGGAGGTGAGGATAAGTTATGTATGAAATTATCTGATAATATGAAGAATGAATTTGAGATTTCTATGGTTGGGGAGATGAAATTTTTCTTAGGTTTTCAGATTACTCAGATTGATAAAGGTATTTTCATCTATCAAACTAAGTATGCTAGGGAGTTGTTGAAGAAATTTGGTATGGGAAATTCTAAACTGGTTGGTACTCCTATGGTTACAAGTGAGAAATTGACTAAGATAGATGCATCAACACCAATAAATCCTACAAGGTACAAGTTTATGATTGGAGGTTTGTTATATCTGACTCAGACTAGACCAAATATAATGAATGCAGTTTGTATTGTATCAAGATATTAGAGATATCCTAGAGAGAATCATGAGTGCGGTGAAAAGGATTTTCAGGTATTTGCAAAGAACAACTGAATATGGTTTGTGGTATCCTAAAGATGATGGTTTTACACTATGTGCATATATAGATGCAGATTGGGGTGGAGATGTTGATGACCAGAAGAGCGCATCCAGGGAAGCTTTCTTTCTTGGAAAGAAACTTGTTTCATGGATCAGCAAGAAGTAGTCATGTACCTCTTTATCTATTGCTGAAATTGAGTATGTTGTTGTTGCTACTATCTGTACAGAAGTTCTATGGATGAAGCAAATGTTGAAGGATATAAGGGTGGATTGTAATGAACCGGCAGTTATTCAATGTGATAACTCTGTTGCTATTGACATATCAAAGAATCTGGTATTTCATTCTAAGACAAAGCACATATCTGTCAAGTACAACTTTTTGAAGGAGAAGATGGAAGCAAATGAAGTCAGACTGGTTTATGTGAACACTAAAGAGAAGATTGCAGATATCTTCACTAAACCTTTGCCTAAGGAATCATTTGAGTACTTTAGAGACAAATTATGAGTTTTTGCCCCTCTGGTAGAGACCTAAGTGATGTTGATTAGCATCAGTCTGATATGCATTTACAGACCTACTATTCATTCTAGGTTGATGTGTTGGTGCTACTACTCAGGGGGAGTAGTCAAGTGTGTGGTTTAGTGGATTCATGAATTTTCTTTGATGTTTATGTCAGATTTTTTGCATTGGTGTCAAAGGGGGAGAGATATATGTGAAAACAAGAGATTAAAAAAATATCATTCAAGGGGAAAGATTAGAGCTTAACAAGGATATCATTCATAGGGGGAGTTTGTTAACTTCATTGTAATATCATCTTATGGGAGATTGTTGGTTGTCTTCCTTTATAGGAGACTTGTTTGGCATTTCTTGGCACTTGGATGTTTTTCACATCTAGTCTTGCCATCAATGCCAAAGGGGGAGATTGTTGGCAATCAGATGAATTAATTATGTGTAGCATTGATTTTTTTATTGATGACAACACCGGTTGTTTTGGTTGTTTACCAATTTCTGGTAGGTTCCGGTAGAGCGGTTAGATTATGATATTGATCCGGTATGCTCCTGTATGCTTCGGTTTATGGAATTGGTTTGGATCTGTCATTCATTCTATTTAGATGTGTATCATGCTTAGTTGGTTCAGGATTTGATGACTTAGAAGATATCATTTGTTCTAGTAAGCCTTTTGGTCACCGATAAGGGTTTTATCGGTAGAGATTTGTTGAAGATCTTTTGATGCACTTGATAAATGATGTTGGTGCAACTTCTAGATGGCTTTCTAGATGCTGTTGATTATCTTGTTTGTGTTCCTATTGATCAGTGGTGTTGCATTTAGGACCAGACCTAATGCTATCTTATTCTACTATGTTATAAATCGGTTCATGTAACGTGTTGATGGATGATCCCGATGCGTTACTAGTTGGATCTAATGATTATATTATGTTGTTTCGATCTTAGGCCGACTTGGTTGATCATTGGATTGCGGGTTTATGTTATGAATTTATTGTATTATCTTTTGGGTGGCCAACCTAATTGTTTAGGTCCCAGGTTGGTATAAACATGATGTAAGATCTTTTTGTAGATCGTGGGTTTTTGGGATATAGGATTATTTGTGTGCAAATAAGGTTGTAATCATATGTAGAGGTTTTGGTTGATCATAGGTGATAGAATTGGGTTGGTGGAAGAGCTTTAAGACCTTTGGTATTGAGCTTAACTAGAACTATACTCAGGCATAGGAGATGCTATTCTTGCAGTTCACTCTTCTTTCCAGATTGTAGTTTGTATTTATTTTGTAGTCAGTGAGGCTCCTTTTGTGATGAGCAGTGCACTCTAGGTTGTTGGCCTTCCTGCATCTCTAGGCCCCTATTTTTATAATCACATAATTAATGCATAAGTATTATCTGATTGTGGGTAGGCTTCCCACTGTGGGTTTTCCCTTAACTAGGTTTTCCACGTACAAATATTGGTGTTATCTTTTGTGGATGGTTGGTAAATGTTCTGCGGTTTATATTTGTGCTTAACTATTATATCTTCTATTCTGCTATTTGGTTTATGTATTCCGGTAATAAGGTTTTAATGATTAAAGTTCTATAATCTGTTGACAACTGATTCACTCCTCCTCTTAGTTGTTCACCGATTATCTGTGCTATCTAACACCTTGCACTATGATATTGCCAATGTTTAGTGACTGAATCAGCTTAAAGTCTCTATCACTATGGCTTTTAGTAAAGGCTTCTATTCAAAGATACCCTTTGAAGTCGCACAAGTGCAATTGAGGCCTATAGCCCAACAAAATACCAAACAAGATGTAGTCACGCAAGCGTAATTGAGACCTCAAGGCCCTACAAAGTGCTTGATATGAGAACTCAAAAGAGATAACTCAATATTCTCCATCCCCTGAGATTTTCATCTCAAAAGATAATTTGATTATAGTGAGTTAGAATACTTGGTTTTAGCCATACTCACTTGGGTAGTTCTCTTCTCACTAGCCCCCTCAAGGCTTTGGGAAGGCATGCCCTCTAAATGATTTAATTGCTTGAAAGTAACAAAAGCATAAAAAAAGTGGGTTTGGCTTTTTGGTCACCCAACTAAGGGGAGAGCATATACCTACCACTTTCGAGACATAGAGTACAAGTGTTCTTTTTAACCTTCAAATCAATGATTTTCTATCCTTTATTTTGAGATGTTGCTCCAAACAAGCACAATGTGGATTGTTCTCTTTAATCTTTCAAGTAAATGTTGATTGTGAAATTTAACCTTGGCAAGAAAATAAAAAGTTTGCCTTGTTTTTTTTAGAACCCAAATTGAAATGTGAACTTTAACTTGCAAAAGAAATGTTTGAAGTTTGTTGTAAATTTTATCCTTGCAAGTGTGGTTCTTTTTAATTTCCCAAATGAAAAGATGTGGTTCTTTTTTAGAGCACCAATTGAAGATTTGTGAGGTTCTTTTTACCTTGAAAATAAAATGAGTTCAATTTTAACCAACTTTAGAAAAAAAGAAGAAAAACTAAAATCAAATTCTAATTTAACTCCTTCAAAACTACATCAAATTGTTAAAACTTGCAAGAAGAAAATGTTAGTGAAATATCAAATCTCTTGGTGAGCTTCCACAAGCCTAATTTCAAACTTGGGTTACAATTTTCTGTCTCTATCTCAGATGCGCAAAAACAGAGATCATATGCATAAAAATACATGTCAAATGTGCTAAAATAATAGTTAAATGCATGACATAAACAGTCATATATGTGAAAACATATATCAAATGCGCTAAAATAATAGTCAAATGCGCTAAAATAATAGTCAAATGTGTGATAGAAATAATTAGACGCGCTAAATGAACAGTTAGATGCGCGATTAAAATCGTCAAATGCGCAAGACTATGGTGAAATTTTTCTGGGCATGAAGTTGTGGAAAAATATTAGAAATTTTGAAATTTCAGGGTTTGATCCCCATGGTGGGTGCCAATTAATGTATGCCGGAAATGTTGTCTTCCACTCGCAAGAGGGAAAACACTTCAAACGCACCAATGAAGCATTGCATTATATGTTAGAAATCAAAACACATGAATATATTAACAACTCTAAAATCGCCTCATTGTCCTCTATCTCTAAAGATCTCTAAGATTCAAGGTGGTCCTCACTTGGAAGAGCACTTGATCCTCAAGATGACAACCTAGAGAATGAGCTATATGAAAAATGCTACTAGAATCGAAATGGATGCAACTAGGATTCGAGTGAGTGCTAAGAGATGAAGATGTAGATGAAGGATGCAAGCTAAGTGATTAGGAGGCAAAGTATATTCCAAATTGAAAGCTAACTATGCTATGTGAGTTAATTAAACTAAGATGAGAATGTAAAACTTATAAAAGAAGTGAAATTAAGCTAGGATGAAAGATTAAAATGCAACTAAATGAAGATAAACTATGCGCTATGAATGCTTGACGACGATGTTGATGCTTGGTGATGACAAGGAGAGCTCCTTAACCTGCAATGTGACTACATTTTTGATGCACAATAGACTTGATGAATTGAAGAAGGAATGGGCTCTATTTATAAGGAAAATAGAAAAATGGATGGTTGAGATTGAGTAATCTCAACAAGGGCTAGGATTGAAAGTTATCAATCCATGGGATAGATTCAATCCAATCCCAAGTTGACAAATGTCACCTTGAGATGGCTTGAGGATGCTAAGAAAACAATTAGGGATAACCTCAAGGAGTGACATCATTGGATAATGTCATTAACCAAGGAGGCATGCTATTACCCAAGAGGTAAACTCTTGTGCAACATGGGTAAATGGTTAAGGGACAACCATCATGGATAAGGCATGTGGGTTTTTAAGAAGTATTAAATGCCTTTTGAATAATTTGGAGGCTAACTTGATCAAAGAGAAAAGCCATTAGTGGTTTATGTAAGAGCCTTATATGTTTGGAAGAGTCAACAAGTTAACTTGTTGAGATAAATAAAGTCTTAAATGCATTTGGAAGACTTTCTTCAAAATTTGGAGAAGTGACTCCCCCAAATATAGGGAAAGGACATGATTAGGATATTAGACATGATTAGGATGGGATTAGAAGGATTATAGAAGAATGATTAGGGGAATGTAGGAGAATGCAAGTGGTTGAGGAAAATAGGTATTTTTAGTTAAATTGAAATGATTTAATTTAGCCAAAAGGGATGCAACTTGCATTTGTAGGATTTTGCAAGTGGGGGGACTATTCACAAATAAATAATGATTTATTTATTTTCAAAGGGGATTTTCAATTAAATGTGAGTTTAATCAAAAGAAGGAAAAGGGATTTTAATCAAATAAAATAATATTTATTTAATCAAATGGCTAAGGGTACTTAATCAAACCTTAGTTTAATTAATAGGTTAGGCTAGAAAAATGAGATTTAATCAAATCTTTAATTTGATTAAAAGGTCAATTAGAAGAATAGGGATATTAATTAAATCTTAATTTAATTAATTGGAAGAATTAGGGATAATTAAATGAATAAAATTCACTTAATTCATTATGCAACTTTTAGGTGTCTACACTATTAATTAAATAAATTCTTATTTATTTAATTAATTCATTAATCCTCTTCTAAGCCTTTCTTCATTTAAATAAATACTTTTATTTATTTAACTGATCCCACTTACTCTATTGATTAAATAAATCTTTATTTATTTAATTAATTCATTAACCTTTTCTACCCATGACACATGCCATTCATCTCTTAATTCCAACACTACCTACCCCTTTTATCATTTAATTATTTCCTCTACCTACCCTTTAATCCTAGCCGACCATTTATCTTTACACCTCTTAATCTTATCCCTTCATTTCCTAAAATGTTATCTATATAAGAGGATGCTTCCTTCATTGTCAACCCCAATCATGATCTAATCAATCTTATCCAATCAAGCCTTCTTGTAGTCAACCTATCAACCACAATCCGTTCTTTGTTGAGCTCTTGTACACACATAAAATCTGAGAGCAAATAAGTCAAACAAGATCAATGGAGATAGGAATAAATGTAGATTGAAACCCTACTTGAAATATGAATGGTATATATATATATTGATTTGCATGATCTTAGGTATCTTCATTTGTGTATGGTGGATGCTTTTCATTGTCAGACTAGGGTTTTGTGGTTGGATCTTTGTTAGTCTTTCAATATTATTGTTTTCATCATCCATTTTTACTATATAAATTTTGGAACATCCGGTGGGACCCTTGTCCCTTTTATTTTGATATCTTGTTTGTAGATTTGTGTTTTTGAAAGTTGCAGGTTCGACATTGCGACGACTTTGTGTTTTTCTACATCCGCGACAGATAAAATCGCGTCTCTGATTTATTTCCACGTCTGTGACAGTTCTGCTCGTGTTTCTGATTTGTTATTTATTTTGCACATCATAGATCAAGAAATCGCATCTGCGACCTTTCTAACCGCTTTTTTGTTTTATTTTCGCATTTGTGTTTTACAGGTTATTTTGTTGTTTTGCAGGATAGGTTTTTCTAAATTCGCGCTTGTGGCTGGTATTTTCACATTTTTGTGTAGAGATCGCATTTGTGCATCTTTCTGCCACGTCTACATTTTTCTATCTATTTTGCAGGTCTCATATCTGGAAATCACATCTTTGTTCTGTCTTTCTACATCTATGTTCTATAATCGCGTCTATGATTTTTTTATTTTCATTTTTCCTTTCATTTTGGGTTTTCAAATTTGGTTTTGAGCTAACCCCTTTTGATCTGACTAACAAAGTGGTGCAACTATTTGAAAATAAGGAAAATGTTTGTCGAAGGCCCCTATTTCACAAAGTCATTTGGATTTCTAGAAATTTACCTAACTTGTGTGATTGCAAGAGGGGTATCATTTCAAAACTACTAACAAGTTTGCTGCAGGAGCTTTGACAAAGATTTTGATTTTGAAATTGATTTCTTTGTCTTCTTTAGTTTAGCAAACACTTCAACTGGTGCTCTAAAATTAACAATTGTCTTTTGTGTCTTGAGCAATAGGCTCTTTTTGTTTTACCTTTTAGGGGGTCTGCCTCTCGAGTAGCCCATAAGGCCAAGTGAGAGGCAATGACCCAAGTGGTAACAGGCTAAAGCCAAGCTCTTTCAAGCCACTATAAATAAAAGTGTTTGTGATGAAAGTTGCAAGAAACAGGTGTTACATTCTGCTATAACAACGTTATGAGTCCCCATACCCCTTATAGAGCATAACCTCTATAGGCTAGGAGGCCTTCCATTTAATGGAGTGTAACATGTTGCTAATTATAGCCACCCAAATAGATGCCCTTACTAGACAACTTTGTGTTAGAAGCCAAAAAACTTTTGTTTGTTGGTACAGGAGGTTGGACCTCTCATGTCGTCTCACATTCTTACAGTTCTTAGTAGAGATACAAAGTTCATCACGGGGAGTTTTCATGGGGACTGGTGCTTGGCTGCCCCAGAGAAGTGAGTGCCATGGAGGGGAGCCAGTGGGGTCAAGCATCTAAGTATCCACTCCGAATAATCGTAGTTGGGAAACCAAGTGAGATCTAACAGCTATTGTCCTAGCCAACCTTAGGATTTGTGCTTGTCTTCATTCATCAAAGAATCAATCAAACATTTTAAACAAACATTGTGTCTATTGTGTCTTCCAAGTGTATGCAAAACAAATAAGGACATTTTCACACTTAAAATTGAAACACTTTACCATTTTGAAAAAAAAAACACTTTCAAACATTGGGTCTTCACTGTTTTGCTGTTTTTTCTTGCCACTAAAAGTCAAAACATTGAGATTTTTCTCACATTCAACAACTTTACAATTGGACAGAATCACAAAAGATTTTCAGAACTGCGTCTATGTCAGTTTAAACTGCATCTATGTTGGGAAATCATGTCTGTGCAGAGCTGAATCATGTTTGGGTAGCAGAGAAATATACTATCACATTTACAAGAGAAAAAACTATAAAATTGCATTTGTGTTGTCAAAAATCACATCTATGTTGGGAAACCACGTTTGTGCAAAGCAGAATTGCGTCTGTGACTTTCAAGATAAAAATTATCACTATACCGAAAAACATGTTTGTGTCTACTGTAACTACGTCTAGGAATAGAAATCACATATGGGTTTTGCTAAAACTGCATTTGTGTTTACAGCTGAGAAATTACAGAAAATTGTCAAGAGAAAAAGGACTTAAGTTTTCAGACTCAAAGAGATTCTAAGGATGCTTCCTATAAGGCTTCATTTTTTAGTAAACCTATCTTGGTCATACACACTCAAACATTTGCCTTCACTTGCATTACCCTCATACATTTTTTTAAATTTGAGTTAAAAGGTTACTTTGCTTGTCCTTATCACACTTTGTAAACATACTACAACACAACACTAGGTGATTCCCGTATCAAGATCTATCATCTTAGGGTCTCATTTGGTCTTCTTGAGTCAAGGTCAAATTACCTCATCAAGAGATCCATCATCTCTTTGGAAGCCACACCTTACTCTCAAACATACATACTTTGGTCTTACACTCTTGGACATTGCAAGTTTACCCTAGATTCATCTACATTTCATACACCTCTTGGTCTTCCATAGTCTTTGCATCTTCATCTTACCTTTCATTTTGGTCAAGACTTTAGTCCATGGTTGAAACCCGTTCACAAAGGTCTAGAAGGGAAGCCAAAGAATCTTTAAGGTCTTTAAACATGAGTACTTATGAGTTTGATGGAGATGAATTTTACAATCCATTTGACAATCGTAGTAATATACTAGACAATGACAATGACAATAATGAGAACAATAAGGGAAATGATAATCACAATTAAAATGCATCCGTGGATTCTATAGAAGTTGAGAAAACTATCATGGATCCCCATTTTAACAAATTGGTTCAAGAAATCATGAAAAGGGATAGACAATATTTCCTACAAGTTATGGCATGAAGTGGAACAAGATTACCCCATGATTTTGATATGTCACAAATTTTGGAGGATGATCCAAAACAAGCAAATCAAGATAATACAAGGCTAATGAGGCCCAATAATGGTGGTAATAGGAGAGAATGTCTCATGCTTGAGTCACCTTCCTCCCTATTTCAAAAACCTAAAATTCCAAACACATACACTCATTCTCATGCCAGTTATGATAGAACCTCTCATGAACAACCCCGTAGTCATCATTTCCCATGGAGAAGAACTACCACCACACATGATCATGACGATACCCAAGATAATACTAATAAATACAATTATACTCAAACAAACATTCAAAATCATGACACAAGGAGACCCCATGTCAGATTTGGGGGCAATACTCAAGATCACTCTTATGATACTTCCTATTCTCATGGTCATGACATGTATCGACCTACACCTAGTGCTCCTCATTACAACACCATACCAAGTGATCCATATGCAAGCTATAATTATGTACCTCCTCCATATGAACACATATATAATCAATACCATCCATATATGCATTATATCCCTCCTTCTCTACCCGGTGGCTCAAGCATGGGACTAGCTCAAAGAGAAAAGACACCACCCAAGACTAACTTGCGACAACTAATTAAGGATTTGCAAAAGAAAATGGTAGACATGAATACACCAAAGCAACAATACACAATGAAAGATATATTTCTTTACCCATTTGATAGAAGCATTCCAATGCATCCATTCACTCCACATTTTTTAAAACAAAAATTTGATAAGTACAAAGGAGAAGGGGATCCTAAGGCATACATAAGACAGTGTTTCACAAGTTGCATTGAGGTACCAGGAGAAGAAACATGCTTGATGAGATTGTTTCCACAAAGTTTAGGTGAACAAGCAATGGAATGGTTCTCCCAACTTCCACCTGGAATTAGTCATGGAGTGATCTAGCAAAGGCTTTTATACAACACTTCTCATAAAACATCGAAACAGATGTGTTGGTGGCTACCTTGTGTAATACTAAATAGAAGAATGGGGAATCTTTTGCTTCATTTTTACAACGATGGAGTGGTCTTGCTAGTCGATGTTCTTGTGATATCCCACAAAAACAAATGGTATAAATGTTCACTCAAAACATCAACAAGGATATTGGATACAAGCTAAGAAAATCTTGTTTGTCTACCTTCAAGGAGGTCATTGAGAAAGGAATGGTGACAGAAAAGTCCTTATTGAACAAGGTGTCATCAAGATATTCAAAGAAAACAAAGAGGAATCAAATGGGAAAGACAAATCCCGCTTTTGGAACAAGAATAAGAACACAGTTAATGATGGGTTAGTAGATGCAAATGTTGTGAAACCTAAGATAACATTCCCCAGTGCAAGTTCTTCTAATATGAACAATCAAGTGAACAATCAAAGGCAATCAAAACCTCAAAGGAAATATACTCCATTGGGAGAACCGATTGAAACAACATTCAAGAAGTTAGTGGCAAACAAGATCATAACACTACTAGATAGTCTACCATATGTGCAAAAAGTAGAATCAAATTGGTGGAATGATGATGAATATTGTGAGTATCACAAGAGTAAAGGGTATTTAACTAGAAATTATCATAGATTGAAGAATATCATATAGGATCTCATTGATAGAGGTGACATAGAAGTTGATGGTCATACCTCTAATGAAGAACAAGCAATGTTCAAGGAGCCATTTCCTAAACATGACAAAGGAAAAGACAAAACTATAGATAATCATACTAATTATACCAAGATGTCCTATAACTATGATTCTACTATTAATCAAATTTCAATGGATAATCATGTTTCAATCATAATCATAAAGGACCAAGCTCCTGAGATTTATACCCACAGGAGTAAAGTTGTTATAAAAGGCATTGGACCATCTTCCCCATCCTCTAAAAATGAAACCTTCGAATGAAATATCACAACCCATTGAGGTAAAGTCACCTTGCAAGGTATTCCATCTAAGACCACAACCTCATCATCTACCAAAAATGAGTATGACCTTGTAGAGCAGTTAGGGAAGACACCCGCCCTCATTTCCATCCTTGAGATTTTATGCATATCTCCTTCACATAAGGCCATTGTTGACAAAATATTGAGAGAGACTTCCATACCCACTGATGTGAACGTGGACCAGTTTCAAGCCATGGTGGGATACTTTTCCATTCCACATAGCCTTACATTTAAAGAAGCCAATGATGCATCCGTAACTTAGCCTCATAATGCACCTTTACATATTGAAGCCTTAATCTTTTAAAACCGAATAAAATGAGTCTTGATAGATGGAGGAGAAGGTCTAAACATTTGTACATTGAATACTATTAAAAAATTAGAATTTTTTGAAAAGGCTATGAATTCTACACATGCAATCACCATTAAAGTATATGATGATGAAGACCAAGGGAACAATCATCTTACCTCTTAGAGTTGGGCTAGTTATAGAGGATGTGGTATGTCAAGTCCCTAATTTAGAGATCACATATAATATACTCTTGGGGTGTCCACAGATTCTTAAAATGAGAGTCGTTCCTTCAAGATATCATCAACGTATCAAGTTCCCACACAATGGAGTTGAAGTGATTGTTAATGGTGATCTAATTTCGTTCATATATTGTAATGATTTGTTGCCAAAGTTGGAAATAATAATACCAATCAATAGAGAAGCAACTCCATCATTTGTATATATTGATCTTGAATCATTAAAACCTTCAACATAAAAACAAGGTGAGATTAAAGGGAGATCTGAGGACAAAGGCATGGGCGAGTATACTCTAATTCAAACTATGTACCTAAGACAAGTAATGGATTGTCCAAAAGAGTATGGATGACCACATCCTTCTTAAAAAGTATCTATCATTTCATTAAAATGGGATCCTACTATATTCAAGAAGTGGGGTGAGATGGAAGAAGAAGACTTATACAAAATTCTTTATAAAGAACCTGAAGAGGATACACAAGATCACATCAAGATACCTTGTGAGAAATATGGAAAAGGATTCAAATTCTTGCAAAAATTTGGATATGATGGTAAAGGCCCTCTTGGGTTATAGAAGAAAGGAATTGTTGAACCATTGCAACCAGAGTTGACATTCAAAAATCAGCATTCCAAAGGACTTGGTTTCATACCTCTTAGATTAGGATCTCATAATTCTATAGAAGCATTGCAAATCATAGATTATAATGACCAATAAGAAGAGAAACACTACTCCATCGATCCTAATGAATGGGAATGGGGTTCAAATAAATCATGTAGTGATTATGAGCTCACCGAAATATTCAGAGAACCAAGTGAACCCACAGAAGAAGAAGAGTTCAACAAAAAATTTAGAGTTGGTCAAACAAACATAACAAAAGAAGCAGAGGATAAAGGAAAAACTTCTAAGGATCCCAAATAGTCCCCATTTCTAGGTTCTAGGCCGAAATCACGTAGAGTGAGTACTCCCATTGTTGAATGCACTTTTAGTGATGTCGATTTGGATTCGTTTACAATTGAGATAAATGAGGAGAGTGCTAGCGATGACCTCGACTATTACCTTGACATACTTGAAGACACTTGTGTCTTTACCATTACTCCTGCTGACTTTGAAAACATCGATGATCTTCCCCTTGTTCACCCACCTCATTGATTGAGACCAAAAAGGACCTTTACTACTAGACACATTTGAGAATGATGATGCTTTCATTGACTATCTAGGAATACGAGATGATCTTCCACTTGGGGATCATAAAATAGGATACACTATAGAACTCAATAGAGTGGCATACTTCGGTGAGGGTGTTGGGCCTTCTAGTCTCAAAAATATAAAATTAAAAACAAATCATGGGTCTTATGGTGAAAACCACGTTGTGGTGCTGTCTGACTCCAAAAAAGTAAAAAGAAAGGACGTATCAGAGGGTGAAAAACTCTTTGAGGCACCCAAAGATGGAAGGCTCGACATTCTCCTGATGGCATCATATGACAAGAAATCATCAATGTTGGTGGAGGAAACTATCAAGATAAACATTGGCACATAAGAGATTTAGCATAACATATTATTAGCGCAATCCTTGATAGAAAAAGACAAATTGAAGTTTATAAGTTTCTTCATAGAATGACAAATCAATTTTGCATGGTCATATGCGGATATGCTTGGATTAGACCTTGATCTAGTAATGCATCATTTAACAATTACAACAGGAGAAAGGCCAGTGAAATAAAAATTGAGGAAAATGCATCCACAAGTAGCATTATTAGTAAAGGTAGAACTTGAGAAACTACTAGACATTGGATTCATAAGACCGATTGATTACGCCAAGTGGAACTCTAACTTAGTGTCTGTTAGCAAGCTAGATCGCAACATCAAAATATGTACAAATTTTAGAGACATCAACAAAGCTTTTCCTAAAGATGATTTTCCATTGCCAAATATTGACCTTGATAGTGGATCTTACAGCTAGTCATGCAACGGTATCTTTGATGGATGGATTTTTTGGGTACAACTAGATAAAAATCACACCTGAAGATACACAAAACAACATTTTCCTATCCTTGGGGAGCTTTCTGCTGCAATGTCATGCCCTTCGGACTAAAGAACATAGTTGTCACATACCAAAGAGCTATGACTACCATCTTTCATGATCTTATGCATGTCAGTGTGGAAGATTATGTTGACGACCTCCTGGGTAAATAATTAGAAAGAGAAACACATTTGGATATCCTTTTAGTGGTCTTCAATCGACTAGAGAAATACAAACTAAGATTAAACCCTAAGAAGTGTGTCTTTGGAGTAACATATATTGTCTCAAAGAGAGGAATTGAATCCGACCCAACAAAATTCAGAGCTATATTAGAAATACCACCACCAAAGAATATCAGTCAACTTTGGTCTCTATAGGGTAGACTATAGTCTATACGAAGATTCATTGCTCAACTTGCAAATAAATGTCATCCTTGTTAGCACCTACTCCATAAAAAACATCAAATTCAAGTGGGATGATAAATGTCAACAAGATTTTCAGATACTCAAAAATTATCTCTTAAATCCACCATTTTTTATGCCTCCTATTCTAGGGAAACCCTTGTTGCTCTACATATCAGCAACACAAACAACACACGAAGACAATGATGGTAAATAAAGAGGAGTGTACTATATCAGTTCTACCTTGGCTGGGTATGAGCTTAATTACACACCAATTGAGCATGCATGTCTTGTTGTGGTTTTTACTTTGCAAAAATTATGACATTACATGCTAACTCATAAAATAAAGCTCATTGCTAAGATAGATCCACTAAGATATCTTCTTAATAAGCCAACGCTCACTGGAAAGTTAGCTAAATGGGTTATGATTTTGAGTGAGTTCGGCATTGAATATGTGGATAGAAAATAAATTAAAGGACAAGCTATTGTAGATCAATTGGCAGATGCACCCATGATTGGTGATGCTCCTATGACTTCATAGTTTCCAGTTAAATCCATTCTGATTGTAACACATACAAAGCCTTGGCAATTATATTTTGATGATTCATACATGTAGCATGGTGCAGGAGTTGGCATCCTCTTTATCACACCTCAAGGGGATTCCATTCCTAAATACTATCGATTTTCATTACCTTGCACCAATAAAATAATAGAGTATGAGGTATTAACACCAAGTTTATGAATTACGGTTAAGTGGAAGATCCAGGAACTTCATGTTTTTTGGGACTCTCAACTTGTAATTCATCAAGCAAATGATGACTACCAAACACAAGATGAAAAAATTATTGCCTTATAAGAAAATGGTAGATGATTTCAAATAATGCTTCACAGAGATAATCTTTGAGCATATTCCAAGGGATAATAATTGAGCTATAGATGCCATGGCTACTATTGCTTCATTGATCTATTTACCATAGAATGAGACCCACTGTGAGTTTTTGGTGGATAATATTTTGGTTCCCTCATATGAGATTACTCCTGCCAAGATGATATGTGTCGTTGGTCCTGATTCCCCTTACTACGGTGCCACTTTTACATACTTGCGCATCAATACCCTTCCCTCTAACCTTTCCAACAATTAGCTCCATACTTTCATCCACCAATCATCTCGCTATGTCATTCTATCTGATACCCTTTACCATTGAGGTCTAGATGGCACTCTTCTTAGATGTTTAGAAAGTTACGAAGCTCATATTGCGTTACAAGAAGTTCATGAAGGTGTATGTGGTGCCCTCTCTAGTGGTTCGACCTTAGCTAGAAACTTATCAAGACTGGATACTATTGGCTCACTATGGAAAAAGACTCATATCAGTTTGTCAAGAAATGTAAGCAATGTCAGATTCATGGAGACCTCATTCATGCACCAGCTTAATAACTTCAACCAATCATGACTCCTTGGCCATTTTGTCAGTGGGGACTCGATCTCATAGGAAAGATTCACCCTCCTTCTTCCAACAACCATAAATTCATTATCACTACCATAGAGTATTTCATGAAATGGATTGAAACCATTCCTCTCACCCAAGTCACTGGAAAACAAATTGCTACATTAATCCATAGCTACATCATCTACCAATATGGTGTCCCTCTTTCCATTATCACAGATAACGGTCATCCCTTGAAAATTAGGATGTTCGTGAACTTTTTGATTACTTCCATATTAACCGTCGCTTCTCCACTCCATACTACCCCAAGGCAATGGTAAAGCTAAGGCATCTAACAAAACCATTCTTTGAATCCTCTAAAAGACAGTTGATGATGCTAGCCAAAATTGGCACATCCAACTCAATCCCACACTTTGGGTTCATCGCACAAGTGTTCACACACCTACCAGAGCCACTCCCTATTCACTTGTCTATGCTGCCAAATCTATCTTTCCTATTGAGATTTATTTACCATCCTTGCGAGTCTCTTTACACGATATAATCAATGATGAAGATTACAATATCTCCCGCTTATAGGAACTAGAACTATTGGATGAGCGAAGACACATTGCTTTTAATCATCTTAAGGCTTACCAACAGAGAATGAGTTGTAACTACAATCATAAGGTAAAGCCTTGTACATTTGAGGTAGGTGACTTAGTATTCAGTGAGAATCCAAAAAATTAGTAGGACCGAGAAAAGAAAGGAAAATCTGAGCCCAATTGGCTTGGTCCTTACGTCATCACAACGGTATATGGATTGGGTGCATATCAACTTTCAACACCAGATGGAGAATCTTTGGAGGATCCTATCAACAACATGCACCTTCGCAAGTTTTACACATAGCTCTTCAGAATATCCTAGTTCAAAAATACAAAAAAATAAAAAATATATCAAAAATACAAAAAAAAATCATAAAAATAAAAAATCGTTACTTAGTGAAAACCTGGCAAACAAGCGCCTTGTGACACAAAAAAATTGAAAATAAATAAATTAAAGAGAAATAAATCTATCCAACAGTGAAAACCACTTCGATGGTGCCCTGGGAAAGTACCATGGTGAAAACCAGGTTACCGCCACCATGTGTAGAGACATTGCTCCTCCTTTCTTCAGGATTTAATCTCATCCTTTCACTTTGCACACACTCACAGCCTATCCATCTAGAATAAATTTACTCATTTGCATCATGGCTTGTTATTGATCTACCTAAGATTGGCTAGCCATTCATAATAAACCTCCCCTTTCACCCTTTCTTTCCATAATAAATTAGGTCCAATCTACAATTGGGGCAAAAATCCTAAATCTAGTGATGGAAGTGGTACCTTGAGCATCACATGTTTTGAGGAGCATCGTCTTTTCATTCCTCCTTTTCGTGCACAATCCGCAATAAAGTTTCAATCTTCTTCACAATAAAGTATCAATTTCATGGATTCGATCAGTTTTAGATGAGACACAAGAAGTAGTAGGATTTCAAAAAATCAAATATTTCAACAAACTTTGGCAATAACATAGTTTTCAACATAATATGTCTTTTATCAGGATAACAACATTGTGACCAAATCAAATATGTTAACATATGTGGCAAGAAACATAAATAACTTGAAGATTTCATTGTGTGTTGGTGTCAAGTCTTGGTTTTTTTTTGATTTTATCTTTTGCTGATATGTCTTTTAGCTTTTTTGGGATGTCTCTGACTAGAGATTATATCTCTAGGATGTCTTTGACTAGAAAGGTGAGGATGGGATATGTTCACCTATTTTTGTTGTCAGTGGATTGTCTCTTAGTAATGCTATGACTCCCAAGGATATGAGGACACTGTGAGTCTAGTATGAACTGGGGCATTCCTTGTTTGTGTCTGTCTTATCTCCATACAAACAGGTACGATGACTTTCTGGGTCGAACCTATACCTCGATTGTCATAACCTATTTTCCATAAAAAGATAAATGATGATAATAGCACAAGAAGCTCTTTCACTTCCATACCTTCTATCTTCCATTTCCCTTTTGTGATTGACCTCCATTGTCCTTCCCCAAGTCCATGTAGCCCGCTATCGCATGACTGGGTATAATGAAATGCCAAAAATATCTACATAAATCATTTATTTCCATCACTACATGTTATCAATTTTCATTATATGCATACATTTAGAAATCATAATTGCATCACATCCTGCACACACCACTGATTATCATATCATATATACATTTGCATTATCATCATGTAAATAATCATAACATGTTAATTATCATACATTCACCGACACATAGCACATCCACATTTGCATCATGTAGGACATATAAAAAATATAAGGAAACAAAAATATATTGCATTCCATCATGTACACATCCATCACATTAAGTATCATAAGCATCATAGAATTATTATAAGAGCATGCATACATAAACTGCATTATCATATAGAATCATGGCATTGCATCACATAATCATAAACACATATAGAAACATCACTTAGTACACATACATATAACTTCTGCAAAGATGAGTCATCTCATATATATATATCAAAAAATAATAAGTGTCCTGATACAATAATGTCAATATCATATATGGCTACAAAATCACCCGAAGGTGTCTACATCATCATATAAAAACATACAAAATGAGATCCAAAAGAGCTATGATGAACTCTCACTCTTAGAGCTGGCTGGCCTTGAAGGAATCTAAGCTCTCTAAGTCCCTACCATAGGATCATCCTATATATCCCCTCCTTTATCCCCTCCTCCTGGTGGTGTGGGTGGACCCATGACGCCACCACTGGATGTTTGTCTCCTATCTCTCCATGTGGTCGTCGTCTGAGAGGCTCTCCTGTAGCTCCCTGCTATAAGCTCTGGAGGAACTGCTGTGTAATATAGATCTCTCTAGTACCCAGTCTCCTCCCCTTCTCACAGGACATATGCATAACCTGCTCCATGATCTCCCTCTTGTACTTCTCTCCTTTCCCTTAGTGCCTCCTCTATGAATGTATATCATTGAATGGTCTGATCTCACTCCCTCTGCGTCTCTGCCAAGTGTCACCTTAATCGAGTCACATCTCTCTCAAGATCCTTGATCTCATTGGTCTATCCTAGAACAATCTCTCATAGAGCCAACAACTCATCCTCCTCCTCAACTCCTTGGGCACCCTCATCCTATCTATCTTGTCCCTATGCCTCTCTCCCTACTACCTATCCCTGTAACTCTCCTCTAACCTATACGACCTGTCCTCCTCTCCCCCTCAGTGGTCTTGGTGGCCTCCCTCCCTCTGGATCCTCTCCTCCCTCAACTCTCTCTAGCATCCCTCTATCCACCCCTACCCCTCACCACCCTCCTAGCTGCTCCTCTCCTCTGTCTCCTCCATCTCCCCCCACCCCTGTCCTCATCATCCTCATCATCATCATCCTCGGCTACCAAAGGCTCATCTAGATCAGTCAACCTAGGTACTGGATGTGCTACAAAATAAGCTGCATACTCTGTATCTATGCCTACATCAACCACATCTATCTGTAGGTCCCAAGGCATAGGAACTAACTGCTCAAACTATGTAACCGCAACATCATAAGACAAAATCAACCCCCAGTGAGCCTGCTCTCGCACTGTCCATGCAAACTCTCTAGATCCCCGAGGTATCCTTTGCTACCGCCCAAACTGATTGCATACCTTACCAATCAGATGTTTGTCTATTATATATGGCATCCGCTTGATCAGATACCTGCTCTTGAAGACATAAGTAATCTCTATAGCATCCTCCTCCCATTCCTTTCCATCAAGATAGGGTCTCCATATGACACTATCTATGTAAACTATCACCCGCCTCCAATAGTCCAGCTTCCCAATCTGTGGCTGGGATGTGATCATACTATACAAATAAGCATATGACTATCCACGTCCTCTTGCTTTGAAGTGTAGTGGTCTAGTCATTGCAATGTGCACATATGACCAAACCTATAATAGAGTAACCCCGTAACCTAGCCTATAGCCATTGAGATACACAAACTGGTGAATCTCATAATACAACTGTGCCAATACACATGGACACCATGCATACCTGGTGTGTTGTGTCACCATTGTCTCTAGAGTCCTCTCCCAGCCAACAACCATACCTCGTGTCGCCCTATCTGGACAAAGGTAACCACTAATCACTCCTCCAACTACTATCAATAATCTACGTGCAATAGATAACATAACACCCTAGATGACATGACCTGATCTTATCTCCATCTCTGGGTCACCAAAGACTCATCTCAATGCATCCTCATCTCCCTCTCTGTCATACGACACCAGCTTGTCGTGGATCGATATCTTCAAGATCCTATATACATCCTCTAAGGTGATTGACATGTCACTAGTTGGCAAATGAAATGAACAGGTCTTAGAGCACCATCTCTCTACTAGAGCAGTCAATAATCCTCTATTCGCCAAAATATTCGCCAAAAGGTCAACTCTGGTCGTAACCTCTGTGTCATGGGGAATCTCTCCCATGACTCAATCTTGGGTAAGTACTCCTACATTCAATCAATCAATCGTGTCAATCCTAATGGTACTCATGTTCATCACATAGTGTTGCTTATCTCATCCTATCCTAGACTAGTAGTACCTATGTCCATCACATAGTGCTATTTCTATCCTAGTGCTTATGTTTATCACATGGCACTGCATCCTAGTGTATATGTTCATCACGTTGCACTTGATCCTATTTAGAGGCCCTACTTGAGTGTATCCTCTCAGCAGCTTATCCAATTGGCAATGTATGTTTATCACAAAATTATCAGTTCTAGCCTATCTCTCAATTTTTTTGCTTAGGGCACCTATTGAGTGAGTCCTCTCAGCAGCTTATCCAATCGACAACGTATGTTCATCACAAAACTGTCGATTCTAGCCTACTTAGACATAAACACGTTTTTGCAATGCAGACATGGTTTTAACCCACCTACACATGGTTTCTTGCCCTAGACATGCCTATACATCACAGATGCATCATTGTTCTACATAGATGCGCTTGTCTTTCACAAATGTTCCCCCTTGACATAAACTTTCCTTTTTCAGCATAGACGCGACCAAACCTAACATAAATGCACTTATCCTACCTAAATGCGCCTGACACTGACTTAGATGCACTTGCAATGCAAAACACTACTTTTGCATTTTCGCTAATCTACCCTAAAGTGTATTAATGATAGAAATAAATGCGAAAATGTACAAAGAGGCTTCAAGGTACTTACCGTCTCACCCATGTCATCTGGTCTCTAATATCATTGAACTTGATCGAACTTGTGAACTCTATTCATCATCACAGTTTCTCTAAGTGCTCTAAGGTTTCTCTCTACACTTTGATTCTCTTAGGTGTGTGGATGCAAATGAGGATGTTTTCCTTCTGGCCCTATCATATAGGCTACTTAATCCTAATCTCTTGTGCCAGATTTCTTCCTCATGTCATTGTCGCCCTATCTTGTTAGTCCTTTCTAGCCTTTCTTTCTTATCGAGAGATTTTCTGCGATCTTCTCAAACATTTTCATCCAATCTCTCGAGGGGGCATATCATTCCCGTCTTGGGGCATGTATCAATTTTTCTTCTTTGAACCAACGCGACAAGCTGCATTGTCTCAAAGAGGGGCAAAATGTAGACACCTAAAATTGTCCTATTTTATTTATTTAATTATTTTATCCAGTCTTTTATTAATTATATAAATTCTTATTTATTTAATTAATTCATTAATACTCTTTTGAGCCTTTCCTCATTTAAATAAATACTTTTATTTATTTAATTGTTCCCACTTCCTCTATTGACTAAATATTTCTTTATTTATTTAATTAATTCATTAACCTTTTCTACCCATGACACATGTCATTCATATCTTAATTCCTACACTACCTACCCCCTTTATCATTTAATTATTTCCTCTACCTACCCTTTAATCCTAGTCGGCCATTTATCTTTACCCCTCTTAATCTTATCCCTCCATTTCCTAAAGTGTTCTCTATATAAGAGGATGCTTCCTTCATTATCAACCCTAATCGTCTAATCAATCTTATGCAATCAAGCCTTCTTGTGATCAATCTATCAACCACAATCCATTCTTTGTTGGTCTTGTGCACACATAAAATATCAAAGAAAATATATCAAACAAGATCAATGGAGATAGGAAGAAATGGAGATTGAAACCCTAATTGACATGCGAATGGCATATTTTGTTTTATTTTTGTTGATTTGTATGATCTTAGGTATCTTCATTTGTGTATGGTGGATATTTTTCATTGTCAGGCTAGGGTTTTATGGTTGGATCTTTGTTAGTCTTTTAATATTATTGTTTTCATCATCCGTTTTCACCGTATACAATATCCATTATGTTCATGCATTGATGTTGAAATGTCTAGAGGAGAGGGTTCATTCCTAGTATCATAATCTAAAGATCCCTCATCATCATCAAGACATGTGCTGGAAAGAGAGGTGAGTTTTTATTTAGGAGAAGTTTGGATAAATGACACACAAGGCTCCTTCAAGGCTTCCTCCTTAGATTGGGGGATTTTATACCCATTGATGGAAGACATAAAGTCTAATGTACCCCAATTATTTTATAAAGAAGCATCATTGATAGGAGATTGTGTTATTGAAGGAATCATAGTATAAAAGAAAGAAAGGAATCCTTCTTCATCATGAACAACATCATAAGGATTAGGATAAACCTTGATTGTCTTAAGTTCATTATGATATGTGAATTTGATTATGAGATGAAGAGTAGAAGGGACTTCTTTCATAGCATGAATCCATGGTCTAGCTAGAAGAAGTTTATAATTAAGATGGTTGGGCATGACATGAATAGGAGTAGGTAAAGTCATAGGTCCTACTTTGATAGGTAATATGACTATACCAAGTGTCTCTCTAGGAACATTATCAAAGCCACAAACACATAGAGGGTCAGGTTGAATAGAAGAAAGATCACAACTTATTTTGTCTAATAAGTCAACACGACAAATGTTAAATGCTAACCCATTATCAATTAAGGTACCTTTTATGTTTTGATTATAAATGCGAGGAGTAATCATAAGGGGATCATCTCTATTTCTAACCTCTATAGAAGTAAATTCATCTTGTGAGAATGTGATATCATTTGGTTTAGAAGAAGGATGAGGAACCACTTTATGAAAGGCTTCTTGGATCAAACTATGGTATGAAGAGGAAGTTTGAATTAAATCCCAAAGGGAGATCTTTGCTAAGATACCATGTAGTTTCTCAACAAGATCCTTATAAATATCCTTCTTAGGTTGAGAGGGGGAAGAAAGAGAAGTGAGGAGAAATTAGGATCTTTCTTTTTGACACAAGCATTAAATGTTTGATGAATTTTGGGGCCATATTTTTTTTCTAGTTGTCTTTCTATAGAATCTCTTTCATATATGTACTTTGTAGCTTTTAGGATATTAATATGTTTCTTGGGTTTAGGTTTATGATAACTAGAAACATGAATGCTATCTCTTTGTTCTCTAATAATACATCTTTAGAAGGGAGAGCATTAAGGAAATTGCTAATGATTTCGTCCTCTTGCAACAAATTATCCTCGCTACCACTTCATGAAATTAGTGATTTATTGATTGAAGGACAAAGGCCTCAGCAAAGGTAATCCATATGGAATCTGCATACACTCAACAAGTCTATTTCAAGCATCATATCTAAATTTCATCAACATAGCAGTGAACAACATGAGACATCGATTAGGTGAAAGATATCAATTGGAGGCAAACTTGTAATGGACGACCATGAAAGTGTTGGAAGTGAAGTCCAAGGGACTCCTTCATCTTGCCGCCAAAACTCTTGGCTCTTCAACTTCTCCTTGCAATCTCTTTAAGAGATGGTTGTATTTCATTTGTAGAGTCATTTTTTCTGGAGCTGCTTGCAGCTGTGTATGTGTATAAACTAGATTGGTTATTAATCTATTGATTCCCCCACTTCAAGTGTCGACATAGGTAATTGCCGAACCATGATAAATCTGTGTGTCTCATTTGTCTATGTTGTGTGTTTATAATTCTATTTTATCTACTGTTTAAATTCATTTCTTCATCCTAACAATTGGTATCACAGCAAGGTTAGATTGCTGTTAAGATTTTGGTGGTTGAAATTCCAGAATCATGGAAGAAGCGAAGATAGAGAAGTTCTCCAGACAGAGCTTCGGGTTATGAAAGGTACAGTTGGAGTCTTTGTTGATAAAGCAAGACCTTTCACTCGCACTTCAAGGGAAAGCGAAGAAGCCAACTGTGATGGCTGATGAAGAATGGGAAAAATTAGACAAGAAGGCAAGAGCGACATTTTTTCTCTCGCTGTCCACAATGTTCTCATTAATGTCATGGGTGATACAACAACAAAAGATGTATGGGATAGAATCACAACCATATATGAAATGGCATCAACTAAAAATAAAGTGTTTATCATGAAGCACTTGTACAAACTAAAAATGAAGAAGTTGTGCTGTGGCAAACCACATCAATTAATTTAATACATTTATTAGTCAAGCGACTTCGGTGGGGATGACACAAGATGATGAGAGCAAGGCTATTCTCTTATTATGTTCTTTGCCAAGCAGCTGGGATGACGTTGTAACAGTAGTTAGCACATCTATATCTAGTAAAAATAAGTTGGTTTTTAATGATGTAGCAGCTACTCTTCTTAGCAAGGATTTGAGAAGAAAGAATGATGAACCTTCATCCGGTGAAGCCTTAACAGTGGCCATCATCGAAAATAGAGGTAGAAGTCATAATAGAGGCAAATATAATTACCATAGACATTCAAAATCAGTAAGGAGATCAAAGTCTAGAAATAGAAATGGTGAATGTTGGTTTTGTGGCAAAGCTGGTCATGTGAAGAAAGATTGTAGAAACTTCAAAAGGGCACAAGAGAGGGTGCAGGACAACGAAGCAAATACAGTCTATGATAAAGATGATAGTGTACTAATCCTTTCAACAACCGACACTACTCCGGATTCATGGGTGCTTGATTCCGATGCCTTCCATTACGCTACCTCATGTCTTGAAGCGTTCATTAACTACCATGAAGGTCATTTTGGAAATGTTTTCTTAGGAGATAACAAAGCTTGTGAAATTATAGGAAAAGGGGATGTATTGCTGCCATTAGAAGGTGGTAAAACATGGGTGCTCAAAGATGTTTGCCATGTCCGAAAATTGAAGCATAATTTTATATCCGTTGGACAGCTCTTTGATCAAGGTCTTAATATGAATTTTCTTCTGAATACATGCAAGGTGACTCATGGTACCATGTTGATTGCAAATGGCAATAAAGTGGGTAGTCTATACATATTTAAGACTCATGGTGAAGTGGGAACTGCAATGGTGATTGAGGACAACAAAGCATATCTTTGGCATCAAAGAATTAGGCATATTAAAAAGTAAGGAATCCATGTTATGCATACAAGAAATCAGCTATCGGGCCTCAAACTTGTTGACTTAGCCTTTTGTGAACATTGCCTTTATGGCAAACAAAAGAGAGTCAGTTTTTTGAAAGGTGGGCGTGACACAAAGACAACACCGCTAGAGCTTGTATACTCGGATGTTTTTGGGCCTACCGAGGTAACCTCCATTGGAGGAGCTAACTATTTTATCACCTTTCTTGATGATTGTACAAGAAAAGTATGGATTTATATGCTTTCTAGAAAATCTGAAGTCTTTTCAAAATTTAAATTTTTCAAGGCTTTAGTTGAAAATCAAATTGGGCATAAGATAAATGTTTACAAACTGATAATGGTAGAGAATTTTGTTCACATGAATTTGATGATTTTTGTGCTGATAATGGGATTAGAAGAATCAAGGTTGTTCCTTTCACTCCTCAAGAAAACAGTGCAGCCAAGAGGATGAATAGAACAATTCTTGAAAAGACATGATGTATGTTGTCAAATGCAGGTTTAGGCAAGGAATTTTGGGCAGAAGCGTGTAACACGACAGTGTATTAATCAACTGAAGTCCCTCATCTAAATTGGATTTTGTTATTCCAAAAGAGGAATGGCAAGGGAAGAGGATTTCATACTCACATCTTAATGTGTTTGGATGTGAAGCCTTCTCACATATACCCAAGGAGAAGCGAACCAAATTGGTTCCAAAGTCACTGAAATGTATTTTTGTGGGGTATGGCAAAGAGCAATTTGGTTTCAAATTATGAGATCCAGTTCACAAAAAGATTGTTCACAACATGGATGTAATTTTCCATGAGACCTCCTTCCCCACGCTACAAGATTCAAATAAATCAAAGAAATAATATGTCCCTATGTCTTTGTTTTAAAATTCAACTACCAGTGCTCTGCCTTTGGTCTCTCATTTAGTGGGAGCCCCTACGAAATCTATCTTAGTTGAATACAATTCTCAGACTAAGAATGATGAAGAAGACATTATCTTTTATGAAAGCCCACTGCCATTTGAAACATCACGTCATGAAGAGACCATTTCACAGTCTTCAAATCCTTGTAGGAAGAGTCACTTTAAGCCACGGTCTGCATCGTAGTCCACCCTGCTTGGATGACACAATCCATATACCCCACCGTGCCCTGCATCACTGTCCCCATACCCCACAACTTACTCACCTCCCCTGCGGGCTCCATGTAGTCTTCCCCACGGTTTCCCTACAGGATCCACCTCCGCAGTCACCCTCTTGTGCAGACCATGGAGGATGCTCCCATGACTCCCCATTCTCTGCACACCCGACAAACCCAGGTCGTGGAAGATGCTGCCAGGGAACCCAACTCCTTACATACTCGTCGAACACAAACAATACAAAATACTTTTGTGGTTCCTCCTCCCACGACTTGCCTACACCCAACATGGATAAAAATCCACAGGCCTTTGATTACTCTGCAGACAAAGAAATTACCAGACACAAAAACAGAGACATTATAGGGAACATAAACAGAGACAATGGTAGTGATGATGATTTGCATAAACAAGGAACTTATAAATTGAATGACTCTACTACTCAAACAAAGAATCAATTGAGGAAATTAGCCAGATAGAGGCAACCTCATGCAAAGTTCTCTGACTATGATTTATTGTTTTGTGAAGAAGTTGAACCTACCTTGCTAATCTCTGATCAAACAAAGCCTACAACATACAAAGAAGCTTGTAAAAATGCAGGTTGTGATAACTGGCACGTTGCAATGTGTGAAGAAATGGACACACTATTGCAAAATCAGACATGGGATTTGGTGCCACTTCCGCCTGACATAAAGGAATTAAGTAATAAATGGGTGTATAAACTCAAAGATGAAGCTGATGGTTGCAAAATATTTCAGGCAAGACTAGCTGTAAAGGGATATGCTTAGTAGCAAGACCTCGACTTCAAAGAAATTTTCTCGCCACTAGTCAAAATGACTACCATCCAAGTAGTATTGGGCTTAGTTGCAGCCTAGGATCTTGACCTTGAACAGCTGGATGTGAAGACGACATTTATCCATGGAGATCTTGATGAGGAACTATTTATGCATCAGTCAGAAGGGTTCATTAAAAAGGGGCAGGAACACCTCTATTGCAGATTGAAATGCAGTTTGTATGGGCTTAAGAAAGCCCCCAACAATGGTATCTTAAATTTGACAAATTCATGATTGATCACAAGTTTACTAGCAGCGAGTCTGATCCTTGTCTCTACTTTAAAAAGCTTCCTAATTTTGAATTTTTCATACTTCTCCTTTATGTGGATGATATGCTAGTGGTTGGCACAAGAATGAGGATTGTGAGTGATCTTAAAACTCATTTAGCAAAGGAATTTTCCATGAAAGATTTAGAGGCAACAAAGAAGATTCTAGGAATGACTATTTTTCGAATAGGAAAAAGAGAGAACTCAAACTATCTCAGCAAGATTACATTAAAAAAGTATTGGAGAGATTTGGTATGGTAGATGCTAAGTCTATTTGCATACCCTTAGCCTCTCATTTTTTAGTTGTCTTCTCAATTGTGTCCAAAAACACAAGAAGATAAGGAGTTTATGGACAAAAATCCATACAAATATGCAGTTGGCAGTCTTATGTACGCTATGGTGTCTACTCATCCAGACATTGCTCATGTCATGGGAGTGGTGAGAAGATTTATGGCTAATCCAGGCAAATCACATTGGGAGGTGGTCAAGTATATCTTGTGGTATCTCAAGGGTATTGATGGTTTTTTTTTATGGTTTGGAAAGGACCAGGAAGTTTTGCAAGAGTTTACTGATTCTGATTTTGCTGGAGATTTAGACAAAAGAAAGTCTACTTTAGGTTATGCTTTCACATTTGCTGAGGCAACAATTAGTTGGGCTTCAAAATTGCATCACATAGTTGCTCAATTGACTGCAGAGGCTGAATACATAGCTCTTTCTGAGGGAGAAAAAGAGATGGTATGGTTGCAACTCTTGTTTAGCAAGTTGGGTTTGAAGCAATTAGATTTTGCTTTGTTTTGTGACAATAGTAGTTCCATCTTTATGACTAAGCATTAGACATCTCAGCCTCGGTCAAAACATGTTTATGTTCGCAGTCATTATGTTCGCCATATGGTCGAAGAAGGCAAGTTTCATGTAGATAAAATTCATACTGACATGAATCCGGCTGATGTGCTCACTAAAGTGGTTAAGTGGGAGAAGTTCAATTTCTACCGAGCTTCTCTTGGTCTTTCCAATAATTGATAGCAAGACTAAGTGGGGGGAATCTACTTGTTCTAGCAATTCATTGGCCTTCAGTGGGAGATTATTGGAAGTGAAGTCCAATGGACTCCATCTTGCCGCCAAAACTCTTGGCTCTTCAACTTCTCCTTGCAAGCTCTTTAAGAGTTGATTGTATTTCATTTGTAGAGTGATTTTTTCTGGAGCTGCTTGCAGCTGTGTATGCGTGTAAACCAAATTGGTTATTAATCTATTGATTCCCCTGCTTCAAGTGTGGACGTAGGCAATTGTCGAACCACGATAAATCTATGTGTCTCATTTGTCTATGTTGTGTGTTTATAATTCTATTTTATCTGTTGTTTAAATTTTTTTCTTCATCCTAACAGAAAGTCATCGTGGGAGCATGGGAACATCGATACTTGAAGAACATAATAAGGTTTTGTTTCCGCAATTAATCATCAGCTAAGAGGGGATCAATAAAAATTACTGGGAGGTAGAAATAAAAAATATAGATACAATTAAGCTAAGTGGAGTATTGATGAATAATGATGAACAACAAATACCCTAATCGGTACTGAGAGGAGGGGGGGTGAATCAGTACAGACAAAAACTTTCTCAACAACTTATTAAGTTAAAACAATACAAACCAGTTGTCTTCATCACTGAACTTAACCATGGCAATACCGGTTAAACACAGTATGACTTCAGACAACATAAACTAATAAGTCTGATTACTTCAAATACATTCAATACTTGATAACAACTTCACCCATAAACATATGCATGTGGTATACTAGTAATACCATAACCTATTACCTCTGCATGCATAATCACTCAAACATAGAATACTTAATCATCACATGAAAAATGCACAACTCATGACACACAGATTTTCATGTGGAAACCCAAATGGGAAAAACCACGGTGGGGATGAATACCCACAAGCTTGTTTTGAACTCTTTTGAAGCTCGCTCTGTTAGGAGCCTAGTTCGGTTAAATACTTTACAATAAGGTTTTGTTAGGAACCGATCCTGTTAAAGATCACCCGGTTAAGGGATGGCTATATACCCTGTTAAAGGTTGAAACCTTGTTAAAGGTTACCTCGCTAGAGGACTTGAAGAACTCAATGATCTTGAGTCACCCGGTTAAAGGATTTACAATAAGCCTGTTAAAGCTACCCGGTAAAGGGATTTTCCAATTGTTGAAATGGTTAGAAGACAACAGGTAAAACTCTGATCTGATAACAACACTACATGTCGAGGTAGATCCTTTTCATTTCCTCTCTTCTGCAATCACACTCTGCAGTTTTCCTCTTACTGGTCTGGCAAGTATCTCATCACTTGGATACACACACAACATTTGCCAACAACAAACAAACAAAAACATTATCGACCTTATAAACAACAATTAGGTCGGTAGCATAAACCCTAAACCGTAAGCATTTAGGTTTACAATACAGGTGGTCCAATCCTGACTGTCCAAACACTTTGCATAGAGCAATACAATCTCAAACAGATCACAAGACAATCTACATTATTCATTCTTCACTGCATATGGGAATCAGTAACCCATCACACTCTCTTCTCATACTGCTAAGAAGAATGATCATTCCCGAGGTAGACATTTAATGCAATTGATCTTCACATGCAAGATCGTCAAGGAAATCCTTCACATGCACAAAACTGACATGGCACCTCGATCTCATCCTCATTTCTTAGCTAACTCATCACATAATGTCTTTGATTGCATTGCACAAGATGGATTGCCAAACCGGAAACCCTAGAGCTGAGACTACCAACCGGTAGTCACACTTAGTGAAACCCCGACACCGGTTCACTACATATCTTCATACCGGTTCACCATCTTCTTCCAATCTACATACCGGTTTACTTTCACTTATTGAAATTGATGACAACATACATTATCATCATATCATCATTTTGGTTCATCATATGCCAACAATTTCCAACAAGTATAATCTACATAATGAATCATGGCAGTATTAATTAGTAAGAAGACCAATCGTATGTAGGTAAGGGGACAACAATTAATAGATACATAAATATTATCAATGATATAATCAATGATCAGCGAATGTGAGAAGACACATAACTGTTTAGCAAGAACTGACTATTAAGAAGATTAATTATGAGAAATAAAATTACAAACAACCAGATCACTTATTGGGCGTTGAATAGGAAATCTAATCAATAAGCATAATCATCTTGAAGAGGTATGATTAGTATGAGTAAGGGAGTCAATGATGAATGGACATGACTTGTCATTCTAATTGCAACACATAAGAAGATATTAGAACTCATTTCAATGGGAAATAATCAAATACTTAGTTATTTTCTATAGGGCTCCCAAGAGCCAAGGGATGACTGAATAGGAGGATGGTAATACTCACCCCATTGAAAGGGTAAGGGATGCATGGTTGAAAGAAATTATATCAAGGACAACGTCATAGTTGAATAAACATAAATCTATATTAGGAAAAGCAACCAAATAATATTATTCAGATCAGGTTTATGAGGCAAACTATCAAACACAATAGAGACAACATTATCTAGATCTAAGATTATAACTGTGTAACATCAAGACAATCAGAATTTCCCATGAATATAGATCCCTTTTCATATTGAATAGTATATGAGACAAGGAGGTTTCATTTTTACATTCCATATTCACATCTATAAATATATTAAACTAGTCCTCTTTAATCTTAATGTTCTATAACAGTAAGCCTACAAAGTGTTTGAATCAAGTCATAAGTATAATAATTTGAGGAGATCTAAAAGGGGACATTACAAGTGGTATCAGAGCCTCATCCTACCAGCCTAGGGGGTCAATAGTTGATGCAACCAAGTAAAGAACTTTAAGGGCCCTTGAAAGAGAAATAAAGAGGATTATGGAGCAGGAATTAAGAACACTTATGGAGAAAAATGAATAGACAAATTAAGCCATTATCTTAGCCTTGCAAAACATAAATAATACCATGCGTGACTTAAGACCAAACCAGGGAATAAATAGGGATGAAAATTCCAGCCAATAAATAAGTGGAAATGGGACCACCCCTGCAACCACCTTACCTCCTTTCATACTTGGGGAAAGATTCTCGAGAGGATATGAACCCAAATGTAGAAGCACTTTCCATGGAATATGCTAGGCTTGAACCAGAAATCAAAAGGAGCATCCCCTTCCCAGCCTATTGTGAGGCTAAAATGAAGACTTCCCAAAGGGAGAGGGACCACCACCCAAACCATGATATCCAAAACAAGATAGGGAAATTGAGCATTCAAAATTTTGATGGGACGGGGAAAACTACAACACATGCATGGACCGAAAAATTGAAAACCTATTTAACCCTTAGTCCCATGACAGAAAAGGATGCCATAACATTTGTCATAGTTCACTTAGATGGGGTTGCCCATGATTGATGGCATCATGGGTTGATCACACAAGATCATAAAAACATAAGAACCTATGAGTCCTTCAAGAGTAGACTTATTGAAAGGTTTGATCAAACACACCCCCAAAAACATTTTAGGGAGCTAGCCAAAATAAGGCAGAGGGGAACTCTTGAAGAATATATTTGAGAGTTTCAAAGGTTAGCCGTCATGGTCCTTGGAATATTCGAAGATAGGCTCATCTAACTATTTGTGGAAGGATTATCAGACACCACTCATAGATTAGTAAGTGCCTTGGATCCTACTACCCTACAAGAAGAAATTCTTAAGGCTACAAGGCTTGATTATGCCCAAACATAGGAAAGAAGCCACCATAAGAGAGTGCCACCAAAAGATAGTCATTTCATTGAGGAAGATGAACGTAAGAAACCATATCTTTCTTATAATGATCAGGAGGAATTAAAAAGGAAAGGCCTTTGCTTTGATTACAAGAAGGAATGGAGAAAGGGACACATTTGTAAGAAAGATGAAACCAACAAGGGACAGGTTTGCTACAAATGCCAAGACAAATGGAGACATGGGCACATTTGCAATCCACAGAACCTTAAGCAAAAATACTTGTGTTACAAATGTAATGAAAAGTGGGAGCCAGGACATAAATGTAGGAAGAGAAGCCAAGTCCATAAAATAGAAGCCACCTCCATTGAAGGGGAAGGAAAACAAGGCAAAAAGATAGAAAACACATGGAGTTTTGTGGAAGAACAAATCTAGTGATTATAACACCATTGCATCCACAAGAAATTATTAACTTAGCAATTTTAAAATTGTTAATAAAACAACACATAAAAAAATGCAACAGAGCCCGCCCTTATGGGTGAACATCATTAATAGAGTTAGATATTTCATATAATTGAATTAACATTTGATTGTTCCAAAAGATAGTTCTAGTCCTGGTTGGACACTCCTGCCTCTTGTGGATAAACTAAATTGGCCCAAGAGATGGTTCTAGCCTTGGTTGGACGCTCATGCCTCTTATGGATAAACTAAATTGGCCCAAGAGATGGTTCTAGTCTTGGTTGGACGCTCCTACCTCTTGTGGATAAGGTGAATTGGCCCAAGAGATGGTTCTAGTCCTGGTTGGATGCTCTTGCCTCTTGTGGATTGGTTACTCCGAGAAATAGTTTTTATCTTGGTTGGACACTCCTGCCTCTTGTGGGTAAAATAATAAATTGATTGGCCCAAGGGATGGATATGATCCTGATTGAACATTCCTTATTCTTGTGGACTAAGTAAACCATAACTATATGTGTATGCTTGTATCTATCCATATATCTACTTCATGTATACTTCATGTTTTCAGATGTATACTCCGTGTTTTTAAGTGTATTCTTCTTATTTTCATGCATTCATGTGTATACTTCATGTTGTCTCATATATTCATATGTATACTTTGTATTTTATTTGGGAAACAACCCAATTTAAGAAAATTATCAATTTCTTGAGGACAAGCAATTTTGAGTGGGGAGGGTTGTAATGTCCCATTCCTGAGCCACTCCTGAGCTAAGATGGGACCATCAGTGGTAACGATATTTCAAATGACAAATATGATCATACTTGGCTAAGGCATGAATCAATAGCAATTGGAAGAATGATTAAATAAGTTTAAATTAAAGATTTAAACTTATTATTAATAGAAACAAGGATACAATGATCGATTATATTAACTGTGGGCCATAAAGCCAATATATGGATGACTCTCTATCACTTCATGAAATTAGTTATTTATCGATTGAAGGACACAAGCTTCAACAAAGGTAATCCATGTGGAATCTGCATACACTCAATAGGTCTATTGCAAGCATCATATCTAAATGTCATCAACATAGCAATGAACAACATGAGACATCGATTAGGTGAAAGATATCAATTGGAGGCAAACTTATAATGGATGACCATGAAAGTCATCGTGGGAGCATGGGAACATCGATACTTGAAGAACATAATCAGGTTTTGTTTCCGCAACTAATTATCAGCTAAGAGGGGATCGATAACAATGACTGAGAGGTAGCAATAACAAATATAGACATGATTAAGCTAAGGGGAGTATAATCTATAGACTGAATCATGGCAGTATCAATTAGTAATAAGACCAATCGTATGTGGGTAAGGGGACAACAATTAATAGATACATAAATATTATCAGTGATATATTCAATGATCAACGAGTGTGAGAAGACATGAAACTGTTTAGTAAGCACCAACTATTAAGAAGATTAATTATGAGACATAAAGTGACATTCAATTACAAACAACCAGATCACTTATTGGGCACTGATTAGGAAATCTAGTCAATAAGCATAATCATCTTGAAGAGGTACAATTAGTATGAGTAAGGGAGGCAATGATGAATAGACATAACTTGTCATTCCAATTGCAACATATAAGAAGATATTCAAACTCATTTCAATGGGCAATAATTGAATACTTAGTTATTTTCTATATTTTCTATAGGGCTCCCAAGAGCCAAGGGGTGACTGAATAAGAGGATGGTAATACTCACCCCATTGCAAAGTAGAGGATGCATGGTTGAAATAAATTATATCAGGGACAACATCATAGTTGAATAAACATAAATCTATATTAGGAAAAGCAACCAAATAATATTATTCGGATCAAGTTTATGGGGCAAACTATGAAACATAACAGAGACAATGATATCTAGATCTAAAATTATAATTGTGTAACATCAAGACAATCGTAATTTCCCATGAATATGAATTCCTTTGCATACTGAATACTATATCAGACAAGGAGGTTTGATTTTTACATTCCATATTCACATATATAAATATATCAAACTAGTCCTCTTTAATCTTAACATTCTATAACAATAAGCCTACAAAGTGTTTGAATCAAGTCATAAGTATAATAATTTGAGGAAATATAAAAGGGGACATTACAAACTGCACTTTGGTAAGACACTCTGCTCATGTCTTCCATTTTTGATTGGGATGTAGGACAATCTGCAGCAGATAATTGCGTTCCAACTATAAAAGGAACACACAATGGTCTACAATCCTGCATGTTGAACCTTTGTAACACTGAATTCACATACTTACTTTGGCCTAGCCATAGCTTTCTTTTTATTCTATCTCTTCTAATTTCCATCCCAAGAATGTGTTTTGCTGCACCAAGATCTTTCATTTCAAATTTAGCAGTGAGCTGAGACTTTAGCTCAGAAATCACACCTTTCCCTTTACCAATGAATAACATATCATCAACATACAATGCAATGTACAAGAAATAATCACCATCAGATTTATAATAAACACAGTGATTTGATTTAGAACATTCAAATACCAAACTCAACATATATGTATCGAATTTCGGGTACCACATCCTAGGACTTTGTTTGAGGCCATACAAATATTTCTTTAGTTTACAAACCAAATTACTTTTACCTTTCACCATGTAGTGCTTCGACTGTGTCATATAAATATCCTCCTCCAAATCACCATGAAGGAAAGCCATTTTCACATCCATTTTCTCAACCTCTAAATCATAAGCAACAACAATAGAGAGCAAAAATCTAATGGATGTCATTTTTTCAACAGGAGAAAATATCTCACCATAATCAACCCCTTCAACCTAAGAGTAGCCTTTTGCAATCAACCTCGCTTTATACTTCTCAATTCTCCCATATGAACCAATATTTTTCTTGAACACCCATTTACAACCAACATGTTTCTGTCCTTCAGACAATTGTGCAAGATCCCATGTGTCATTCTTTTTTAAAGCTTCCATTTCTTCTTCCATAGCAATCTTCCAAGATTCTACATCATTCATACCTAATGTCTCTTGTACAAATTTTGGTTTATCCACATTAGTATTCAAAGAAAAAATACATCTCTAATCATCAGGTGTATACCTTTTAGGTGATTGTCTATGTCTTGTAGACCTTCAAACAAGCTGAGTTGGAGGTTCTTCCTCCTCTTCTGAAGATTCAGAGCTAGACGAGCTCTCCTCAACTTCTTTCCTATCTAGTGGTCTTGATTCAACTCTTTTAGTTGTAGAAGGAAATCGAATTACATCTTCCTTTTTAGTCTGTTCTGGCTGCAATGTAACAAAAGGAGACTTAATTTCTCTAAAAATAACACTTCTACTATGAATTACCTTTTGTGCAACACGGTCCCAAAGCTTGTATCCTTTCACACCATAACTATACTTGATGAAGATACATTTCACAACCTTGTTCTCCAACTTTCTCCTCTTCTCCTTTGGCACATGTGCATATGCCTCACAACCAAAAACCCTAAGATGTCTCAATGAAGGCTTGTGACCTGACCATGCTTCCATAGGCGTCATATCAACAAGGGCTGATGTAGGAGACCTGCTAATCATGTAGCAAGCAGTGACAACAACTTCAACCCAAAATAATTGTTTTAGACCAGCACCACTCAGCATACTCCTAGCCTTCTCCATCAGTGTCCTATTCATTCTTTCTGCAACTCCATTCTACAATGGAGAATACAGAGTTGTCTTTTGTTTGTTAATGCCACAGTCTTTACAAAATCTATCAAAATCATTAGAGAAAAATTCACCCCCATTATCAGTCCTCAAACATTTAATTTTATTTCCAAACTGCAACTCAACCATTACTTTAAATTCTTTAAATCGGTTGAAAACTTCAAATTTACTCTTTAGAAAATATACCCATGTACTTCTACTAAAATCATAAATAAATGAAACATAATATGTGGATTTTCCAATTGAAGGAACATCTACAAGACCAAACACATCATAGTGAATAAGATCCAAAGCACCAAAAGTTTTATGAGAACTCGAGTAAAACCTAACGCGGTTTTCAAGATTACAATAATTGAAACCTTCAACAAGGTTTTTATTTTTCAAGGTCCTTAGAACCTTTTCTCCAAAGTGACCAAGCCTCTGGTGCCTTAACATAGTCTTCTCTATAGGTAACTTTTCTTCAGAACAAAGAGCACCCTTAGGTACCCGAAAGACATTTCCATCTTCTCAAGGTGAAACCCTCAAATCTTCCACAGATTTACTTTTTACAAAAGTGCTATTTGTTGGAATCCAAGAACACTGAGAGGGGGGGGGGGGGGTGAATCAGTGTTATGCTAGATATAATATTTTTAACCTTATTAAAAAATCCACATAATAACAGATATGGATAAGAGAAAGTAACAACAAGTAATATTAATGCAACCACATTAATCAACACCATAACACAAAGATTTATACGCGGAAAACCTCAAAGAGGAAAAACCATGATTGGATTGGAGACCCACAATATCTATCCTCAGGCCAACTGAATAAATATTACAAGAGGAGCCTACACATGTAGAAAGGAACACTACCTAGAGCACATTGCTCATCACAAAAGGAGCCTCACTGACTACAGATCCAAAGTAATGGATTACAAACAAAAATTAAACTCAGAATGAGCATCTGCTATGTTGGATGAGCTTTGGTTAAAGTACCATCTATATCGGTTATACTGTAACCTCCCTTACCGATTCCTTAGATTGCTTCCCAAACCTATAGACAAATAATTAAGACCAATTACAGATCTTTACATTCACATTCTATTGATCAAGATCTTGCTCACATACCATCACATAACTTATCGCATCTCTTATCTATCATATCCACAAAATGACCTAACATAGACTTACTTATATACCCAATTACATGAATAAACACAAATGCCTTATGTCGAATTACAACCATGTTACAAATGATAAGACACATGTTGGCCCAAACAAAATATAAACTTGAAAACAATATGACCGTTGCCGCTTCCACACTTGCTGGATCAATCTCCTATGTCGGCCTTAGAATATCGGTTCCAAGTTTTCCGGTTACATGTTTTTCCGTTCCCTGAATGCCAGTGAAGTGAATGTTAGTTACCTTGATTAACGGATCTCCCATGAAGTGTGTTGCCAGCAATGACAACACCTATAACCCGGATTACTGTCAATTGCCAACACTATTACACTCAACAGTGTATGCATCTAGCTTATACAAAGTGCCAAACCTGACATGTCTAGAAATTACCATAGAACCCTTAATCATCTTACATCCTGCTTCAATAAAGACTACCTGCACACCCACATCTATTAGTTTTCTCAAAGATAACAAATTTCATTTTAATCCAGGGATATGCAACACACCATTAATCCTTTTTATTCTACCATCAGAAAACTTGATTCTAACTTTACATCAACCAACAATGTCTAAATATGAATCATCACCCAAGTAAACCTTACCTCCATTAAATTCTTCATATTTAGAAAACCAATCTCTATTGGCAGTCATATGAAAAGATGTACCTGAGTCAATTATCCAGGTATCATTACCTGTATGAGTCGCCAAAACTGCAATAAATGCATGACCATCTCCCTTCTCGAACTCAAAATCAAAATCAATCTTCTTCTTCTTTTTCTTCTTCTTTTCTTCTTTGCAGTCCTTACGGATGTGACCTAGTTTACCACAATTCTAGCAAATGACTTTGGACTTTCCAAGAGATTTCGATCTCCCTCTCGATTTGGACTTATCACGCTTCTCAATCTTGCCTCTCTCCTTAGGTCTTCCATGAATAGTTAGGGCTTACTTTGAACTGAGGGATACCTTCCTCCGCATTTCTTCACCAAGTAGGGAAGCCACCACATCTTCAGACTTCAAAATAACAAAAGTACTACCAATAGCCATAACAAGAGAATCCCACGAATCAGGCAAAGAACAAAGGAAGATTTGGCATTTCTCCTCTTCATTCATCTTAACAACAATAAATACTAATTGAGCCACCAACATATTGAATTCTTCCAGGTGGTCTACAATTCATCCACCCTCTTCCATCTTCAAGGAATACAATTTCTTCCTCAAGAAAATCTGATTTAATAAATATTCATTTCACCAAGCTTAGTCCATAGCTTCTTTGCAGTGTTTTCTTCATAGACATTGATCAGAGTAGAGTCTACCAGGCACAGTTTGATTAGACCCTTGGATTTTTGGTCCATAACATCATATTGAGCTGCTATAGTAGGATCTGAGGGCCTTTGGACATTTGCATCAACAACATCCCATAGATCTCGACCTGTTAGCAGATCTTCCATCCTCAGCTTCCACATCTCAAAATTCATTCTATTAAATTTATCCACCTCTATTTTCCCTAATGAACTTGCCATCTGAAAATTCATGCAACAAGATCAAAAAGTGTCTTCTGTACAAGCTCCCACTCAAATTTGAATTAGTTCAAAAAACCCAACAACCCACAATTGAAACCAAAGGTGATCAAGCTCTGATACAACTTGTAAGAAAGTTAAGTAGCAGAATAAATTCCTACACTAACCTTGAGAGGAGGGTAATGCAAAAACTTTACTAATCATCACAACAGTTATAAAAAATAGAAATAGATATTATAACATTCAAACCATAACACATTGATTTACACGGGGAAAACCCTTTCGAGAGAAAAACCCCACACTCCAAAAGCCACCCAATATATTATTCAGCAATCAAAACGGATTACAATATACTTGTAGAGAAAGCTCTTCATAGGAGTACCATTAATCAGAGATTTAGAGGTAACTCAATGGCCATAATAATCTTACACACAACCTCTATCTCACACACCTCATATATAGGAGATACAATACAAGAAAGCGTCAAACGATATTACAAAACCATGGGTTAAAACCACCCAATAAGGTGTAGCCGACCTTATCTCTTCTAGATGCCCTATGATGTGTTAAAACACACATCAACACATGTCCCTCCATTTTACCACTCATTTATGTGTTCGATGCATTTTATATTTCCTATTTTAGGAGTACAACCTTTCGAATGCCATAACTTGTGAACCATGTGTCTGATTGAAAAACCATTTGAAGCACCAAAAAGCTCGTGAAGTGCTCTATTGCTTTATTATTGGAAACACCATTTATGCCCACTTTTCAGGGTGTTTCGAGGCCTCTAAATTCCTCAAAATCAAATTTAAACCTTTCATTGGACCTCTCCAAAACAAAAAAATTGATATATTCAAAACTACTTGTGATCTTACGACATAACTTTACTGGAATGGTTATCTAGCCAACCAGAAGCTTTGAGGAGAATTTCACACCATTTCATGCCCAAATGAAAAATTACTATAAATAGTAACCTTATGTAAATGCAAGGTTGAGATACCATTTTCCCAACAATAAGGGAGTGGAGAGATAAGGCGTGCATGGAGTGATAAGGATGTTTGAAGTGATAAGGTGAGATAACTTTAGAAACCAAATATGGAGGTCTTAATACCTCATCATTCAAAGATAAACATGTACTTGGGGATGGTGTCCCCCTTTGTGGCCCCATTGGTTCATAGCCCCAGTCAAAAGCGATTACCAAGCAAAAAAATAAATTAAATGAGCCAATTGATTGAAAAAATAAAATGTAGTTCTCTAGGAAATTTAAATTTAAAATTAAGATTATGTAAAAATAATCTCTTAATTTAAAATTAAAATTATCCAAAAGAGATTGAATTTTGAAATTAGGGCCTTGTGAAAATAACCTCTTAATTTTAAAATTGAAAAATTGAAATGTTGGAATTTGAGAATTAATTTAAATTTAAAAATTATGGCTCTTTTAATTAACCACTTAATTTTAAAATTTAAATTTGAAATTGTCCACAAGAGATGTAAATTTAAAATTAGGGTCTTGTAAAAAAAAAGAAGAACCACTTAATTTTAAAATTAAAATTAGATCTAAGATTGAAATTTGGAAATTGAAAAATTGGAAATGCACAAGATTAATTTGATTTAAAAATTAGGATCTTTTTAATTAACCACTTAATTTTAACATTTAAATTTGAAATTGTCCACAAGAAAATTAAATTCAAAATTATGGTCTTGTAGAAAGAACCACTTAATTTTAAAATTTAAATTTGAAATAGATCTAAGATTGGAATTTGAAAATTGAAAAATTAATTTAAATTTAAAAATTAGGATCTTTTTAATTAACCACTTAATTTTAAAATTTAAATTTGAAATTTGAAATTTGATCCAAGATTGTAATTTTGAATTTGAATTGAAATTAACAACCAAATTTGAAGAGGGAAATTCAAAATTTAAACATCCCACAAGCTCAATTTTTAAATAGGGTTTTTGAAATTAACCATTTAATTTTAAAATTTAATTGTGAAATTTGACTTGTAGATGAAATTTGAATTTTGAAATTGAAAAAGTACTCAGATCTGAAATAATTTATCCAAATTAAACAAACCACAAGCTCAATTTTGAATTTAAAAATTAGGGTCTTAGTGAAATTAACCTCTAAATTTTTAAAATTTGTAAGGAAATCAAACTTGTAAATGAAAAATTTGAATTTTAAAACGCATACACTCAGATCTAAAAAAAAAATGAGAATTAATGGTGTAAGGATTCGGGTTCACCAAAATGTAAAGTGGAAAATTTGAGCTTAGCAAATTCACCATATGGAAGGGAGAAATTACTAATACCTCAATAGATCCCAAGGCATCAGAACCATCTATTCCTGCACTATCCATACAAACTCTCCTGATCCTTGAGGCATCCTTTGTTGCTGCCCAAACTGCCTACATACCCTATCAATCAGATGCCTGTCCAATATATAAGGCGTCCACCCAATGAGATACCTACTCCATAAAACATAAGGTAGCTTTGTGGCATCCTCCTCCCAATCCTCGTAGTCAAGATAAGGTCTCCATATGACACTATCTATGTCATATATAACCCATCTCCAATAGTCCACCTCCCCAATTTGTGGCTGGGAAATGATCATACTATATAAATGTGCATAGGACTAACCATGCCCTCTCCCTCTAAAGTGTGCCGGTCTCATCACTTCAATGTTCTCATATGACCACACCTGTAGAAGAGTCACCCTGCAACCTAACCCGCAGCCACCAAGATACACAAGCTGGTGAATCTCATGATATAAATGCACCAATACACATGGACCCCATGCATTTCTAGTGTTCTCTGTCACCACTATCTCTAGAGTCCTCCCCCAACCAACAACCATACCTCGTGTCTCCCTGTCTAGACACATGTAACCACTAATCACTCCTCCAACTACTGTCGGTAGCCTGCATCTAGTAGCTAGAATCACATCCCAGCCGACATGACCCGATCTCATCTCCATCTCTAGGTCTCTAAGGACTCATCTCAGTGCATCTCCCTCTCTGTCATATGACACCAGCTCATCGTGAATAGGTATCCTCAAGATCTTGTAAACATCCTGTAAAGTGAATAACATCTCACCACTCAGAAAATGAAATGAACAGGTCTTAGAGTGCCATCTCTTTGCTAGAGCAGTCAGTAGTCCTCTGTTCGCCCGAATCTTAGGCAAATATAGGATGTGTCTCAAACCCATACCCTCGATAGCTACTCGCTCCTCAAAGGTTAACTCTGGTCGCAATCTCTGTGTCACAGGGAATCTCTCTCACAACTCTATCTAGGGAAAGTACTCTTGCATCCAACCAAATCAATCATGTCAATCCTAGTGGTACTCATGTTTATCACATAACTTGCTGCTCCTATCCTAGTGCTTATGTTTATCACATGGTATTGCATCCTAGTGTATATTTTCATCACATTGCACTTGATCCTATTTAGAGGCCCTTCTTGAGTGCATCCTCTCCGCAACTTATCCAATTGGCAATGTATGCTCATCACAAAATTATCAATTCTAGCCTATCTCTCAATTTATCTTCTCTGCAGCACCTGCTTGAGTGTATCCTCTCAGTAGTTTATCCAATCGACAATGTATGTTCATCACAGAACTGTCGACTTGTGCCCATTTTTTACACAAACATGTTTTTACAATCCAGACGCGGTTTTTATCAGCCCAAACATACTTTCCTACCCTAGATGCACCTAAACTCACAAACACATCACTGTCCTACACAAACGCATCTTTATGATGCGACAATACTTGACCTAAACACAAGTATCCATCCTAGATGTTCCTAGCACTAACCTAGACACGTTTCTAGTGCAAAACACTGATTTTGTGTTTTTGTTAATCTATCCTAAAATGCATTAATGACAATAATAAATGCAAAAACATACAAAGTGGCTTCGAGGTACTTACCAACTCACCCATGTCATCTAGTCTCTGATATTGGCAGACTCGATTGAACCTGTGAACTCTATCCATCGTCGCTGACTACTCTGACTATTATAAGCTCTCTCTCTGCACTCTGATCTCTTAAGTGTGTGGATGCAAATGAGGATGTTTTCCTTGTGGCCCTATCTTATAGGCTACTTAATACTAGTCTCTCGTGTTAGTTTTTCTTCCCGTGTTAGTCTTTTTTCTATGTGACCTTGTCACCCTATCTTGTCAGGCCTTTCTAGCCTTTCTTTCATATCGAGAGATTGTTTGCGATCTTTTCAAACATTTTCATCCAATCTCTTGAGGGGGCATATCATTCCCGTCTTGGGGAAACCTTGTATCAGTTTATCTTATCTTCTTTGAGCCTACGCGACAAGTTGCATTGTCTCAAAGAGGGGCAAAATGTAGACACCTAAAATTATCCTATCTAATTAAATAAATATTTTTATTTATTTAATTATTTTATCCCAAGTCTTCTATTGATTAAATAAATTATTATTTATTTAATTAATTTATTAATCCTCTTCTAAGTCTTTCCTCATTTAAATAAATACTTTTTATTTATTTAAATTGTCCTTTTCCTAAATTTAATAAATATTTAATTTATTTAATTCATCCCACTTCCTCTATTAATTAAATAAATCTTTATTTGTTTAATTAATTCATTATCATTTTCTACCCATGACACATGTCGCTCATCTCTTAATTATTCTCTTACCTAGCCGACCATTTATCTTTACACCTCTCAATCTTATCCCTTCATTTCTTACGGTGTTCTTTATATAAGAGGATGCTTCCTTCATTATCAACCTTGATCGTCTAATGGTCTAATTGATCTTATGCAATCAATCCTTCTTGCGATCAAGCTATCAACAACATTTCTGTTCTTTGTTGAGCTCTTTTGCACACATAAAATCTGAGAGCAAATATATCAAACAAGATCAATGGAGATAGGAAGAAATGGAGATTGAAACCCTACTAGACGTGAATGGTATATCTTGTTTATTTTATTTATTTGCATGGTCTTAGGTATCTTCATTTGTGTATGCTGGATTGCTTCATTGTTAGGCTAGGGTTTTGTGGTTGGATCCTTGTTAGTCTTTCAATATTGTTGTTTTTCACTATTCATTTTTATTGTATACACATACCACAACATACAAACAACACAAAGATATTTTCGGACCACAAAACTAGCATATCCATAATGCCAAAACATAGCCAATGAAGATAACAACACCAAACAACATCAATGGCAATTTTTGGACCCGGACACTTTCAGAACAACAAATAGAATAACTGCAACACCAATACAACAAGATATATCTACACCAGAGACTTCTAGACCAACATCTATCTGGAACAACAAGTTTGACATCAATGACAACCATAGTTCACATAATTTCAACAATAGATTGGTAGCAAGTAGGGATTACAGACCTACTTCAAAGGATTAATAAAAGGTGTTAGTTAGTTGTCATGGGAGTTATATAAGCATGTGTTTTGTAGAAGCCTTTGCTTTCTCTTGGTGTGAGCATTGACGGTATTAGGCACTAATATACCAAAAAAAAATTGTAGTTGTAAATGCTTTGTCCACCATCCTTTCTATCATGATTTTTATTAATTAATGATGAATATGCTTCCTTCTCATTCAATCTTTATTGATACATTCATCATTGATGAGTGCACAAAGTTTCTTAGATTGTAGATATCTTGGTTTAGATGGTAAAAGAATTTAACTCTATATTAAAAAGAGGCACTAAAGGATGAATTAAATGCGTGTCCAAGCTATGGAGAGAATTTTATATTTCAACGTAGAAGAAAAAAATCATTTGGCCAACATGGGGTCCTATGCAGTAGATAGGTGCCTATATTTTTTTTTTCATTCATTTATTGGGTGAACCTTATTATTGTAAAGATAAAAGCTAGCCTTGCAGTTGATGGAATAAAAAGGCTAAATCATCCCTTGCCTAAAGAATACTTTGGTAATATTGTCTATATATACCATTTAATCAGAGATAATAAAGAGGCCTTTTTTGAGTTGATCCTAATTTCAAAGGTGGATGATAATTTAATACATTCAACAATTGATCATTTAAAGATAAGCAACAAAAGATTAGACCCAACAAGAGTTAATGATCTAATCCCCAAAAGTAAGTTAAAATTGTTGGCAATTTGGAGGAATTGATTATGTGTTGCGTTGATGTTTTGTCATTGATGGCAACACGGGTTGTTTTGGTTGTTTACCGGTTTCCAATTAGTTCCAATAGAGTGGTTGATTATGTTATTGATCTCGTAGGATCCGATATGCTTTGGTTTGTGGAATTGGTTTGGATCTATCATTCATGCTATTCAGATGTGTATCACGATCAATTGTTTGGGATTTGATAACTTAGGAGCTATCATTTGTCCTAGTAAGCCTTTTGGTCACCTGTAAGGGTTTTACCGATAGAGCTTTGTTGAAGATCTTTTTATGCACATGATAAGTGGTGTTGGTGCGGTTTCTAGATGGCTTTCAGGATGTTGTTGGTTATCTTGTTCGTGTTCCATTTCATTGTTGGTGTTGGATTTGGTTTATGGCGACCTATTTTGGGTCCGATGTTATCTAGGTTATGGACAGGTTTCTGTAACGTGTTGGAGGATGTTTCTGATGCGTTATCGACGGGATTTAATGATTGGTTTAAATTTTTCTTGGCCTAAGCCGAATTGGTTGATCATTGGGTTATGGGTTTATGTTATGAATTTATTGTATTATCTTTTAGGTGGCCGACCTAATTGTATAGGTCTCGGGTAGGTATAAATATGATGTAAGATCTCTTTGTAGATCATGGGTATATGGGTTTATAGGAAAAGGTTATGGGATGATCTATGTGCGAATAATGTTGTAATCATATGCAGAAGGCTTGGTCAATCATAGGTGATCAAATTGGGTTTGTAAGAGAGGTTCAAGGCCTCCGGTATTGAGCTTAACCAGAACTGTACTCAGGCATAGGAGATGTTATACTTGCAATTCACTCTTCTTTCCGGATTGAAGTCCGATGTTTATGTAGTCAGTGAGGCTCCTTTTTGTGATGAGCAGTGCGGTCTAGGCTATTGGCCTTCTTGCATGTGCAAGCCCCTCATATTGTAATCACATACTTGTTGCAAAAGTATTATTTGACTGTGGGTAGGCTTCCCATCGTGGTTTTTTCCTTTATCAGGTTTTCCACGTACAAATCTTGGTGTCATGTATTATGGATGGGTGGTAATTCTTTTGTAATTTATGTTTATGTTTAAATTCTTTATCATTCACTTTGGTATTTGGTTTATGTATTCCGATATTAAGTTTATGTGTTCCGGTAATAAGGATTAAAATGCTTAAAGTTCTGTATTAAGTTTACCAACTCACTAGAGGCACAAACTCCTCATCAATATGAAGCACCAACTTCACTCTAGTTCAAAATTTCACCCTGTCAATGTTGCTTCTACGACAGATGATGGATGATCTTGTTCTTCACAAATTTTTCTCTGAACTATCATAATCTTCTTTTCAAACCTACTATAACTTGATTATAAATCTGCCATGAAGTGATCACAATCTCCTCTCCAATTTGTTTATGAATTCCTCATAAAAATCTCTTCATTATGCTTCATAATTCTGCTCCAAATCTTTGCATGAAACCCTTCTCACAAGTCTCATAATGTCTTCACAATTTTGCTCCTAGAGTCTACATAAATCTACTTATAAAGTATTCATAAATCTACATATTAATGGCTCCTCATCAATCTTGTGTATATATTGTATTGTATTCTTTAATCACTACTCACACTACTTACTTCTCCACTCATTATTACTCCAACATACCTCTTCACAAAAAAAATAAAAAATTACTCTTCATTAATATGTAATATTCTTCATAACAAACAAATAAACAACCAAAAAAAAAAACTCTTCATTAATATGTAATATTCTTCGTAACAAAATTATATATATCTTTTAAATCTCCCTCACTCTCCTTTCCTTTTTACACATTCATTCACACCACACACTGAACACACAACACTTCATAGGATATTTGTGTTTATGGTGAAAATGGATAACAACATTGAAAGACTAAATGAATTCAACCACAAAACTCTAGCCTAACAACAATAAAGATCCACTGTAACATAAGAAGATTACCTAAGACAATGTAAATCAAATGAAATCACAAAGATTATACCATCACATGTCCAATAGGGTTTGGATCTCCATTCTTCCTATTTCCATTGATCTTGCTTGATATGTTTGCTCTCAGATTTTATGTGTGCACAAGAGCTCAACAAAGAACGGAAATGTGGTTGCAAGTAGGCTTGATCGCATATGAAAGTTTGAATGCGTAGTCGGGTCGTCAATTGATCAGAATGCATAGGGTTGATAATGAAGGAAGCATCTCCTTATATAGAAGACACTATATGAAATGGAGGGATAAGATAAAGAGGTGTAAAAGATAAATGGTCGGCTATGATTAGAGGGTAGGTAGAGAAAATAAGAAAATAATGAGAGGGTAGGTAGTGTAGGAATTAAGAGATGAATGACATGTGTCATAGGTGGAAAAGGCTAATGAATTAATTAATTAAATAAAGATTTATTTAAATAATAGAGGAAGTGGGATCAATTAAATAAATAAGAATTTATTTAATTTAGAAAAAATGATAATTTAAATAAATAAAAGTATTTATTTAAATGAGAAATAAGGCTAGAAGAGGATAAATGAATGAATTAATTAAATAAAGATTTATTTAATTAATAGAAGAATTAGGCTTAAAATAATTAAATAAATAAAGACATTTATTTAATTAGACAGGACAATTTTAGTTGTCTACATTTTGCCCCTCTTTGAGACAATGCAGCTTGTCGCGTTGTTTCAAAGAAGATAATATGAACTGGTACAAAGTTGCCCCAAGATGGGAATGATATGCCCCCTCGAGAGATTGGATGAAAATGTTTGAAAAGATCGCAGACATTCTCTCGATAAGAAAGAAAGGCTAGAATGGACTGATTGGATAGGATAGAGTGATAGAGTCACTAGATAAAGAAGCCTGACTCGGGAGACTAGGGCTAGGGCTAGCCCTAGGGTAGTCTATAAGATAGACCACAAGGGAACACATCCTCATTGTCATCCACACATCCAAGAGATCAAAGTGCAGAGAGAGAATAGAGCAACAACAGTCAGCAGCAATGGCATTGGTGCATAGATTCGATCGCATTCACCGATTTCAAAGGCCAGCAGATGCAGGAGAGCCGGTAAGTACCGCATAACCTCCTTGTACTTTGTCACAATAAATGTTATCATTAATGCATGTTAGGTAGGGTAATAAATGCGCATTAGGTAGATCTAAAAAAATGTCAAGTGGGGAAACGTTAAGGCGCGTTTGTGTTGGTGCTAGGTGCATCTGGGTAGGCAAGGCACGAATTAGTAGTTCATGTGATAAACATACGTTTTCAATTGGATAAGTTGTTGAGAGGATACACTCAAGTAGGTCCTCTAAGGAAGACTAGGATAGCAGATAGGGCTAGGATTGACAATTCTGTGATAGAACATACGTTGCCAATCAGGAAACTACTCAAGAGGATACACTCAAATAGAGGCCCTAGGATAGGATAGATCAAGGCACTTTGTGATGAACAAGGAGTACCAAATAAATTGACAATTTTGTGATAGAACATACGTTATCAATTGGATAAGGCTGAAATTGACAATTTTGTGATAGAACATATGTTGTCAATTGGATAAGCTACTCAAGAGGATACACTCAAGTAGGTGCCCTAAAAGATAGGATCAAAGAAACACTTTTTGATGAATAGGGAATGCTACTAGGATAGAAAGTAGCACTTTGTGATGAATAGGGAATGCCACTAGGATAGAAAGCAGTACTTTGTGATGAACAGGGAATGCTACTAGGATAGAAAGTAGTACTTTGTGACGAACAGGGAGTACCACTAGGATTGACACAATTGATTTGCTTGACTGTAGGAGGACCTACCGATGCTGGAGTCACAAGAGAGATTCCCTTCGACTCAAAGTTTGCAAGCAAAGATGATAGCCTGACACTCGAGGATAGAGCAACAGTTGAGGCTATGGGTCTACGACATATTATGTATGTGCCTGAGTTTTGGGCAAACATGGGGTTGCTGACTGTGTTGGCTGAGAGATGGCACTCAGAGACTTGCACTTTTCATTTGTCGATGGGTGAGATGATAGTCACCTTAGAGGATGTTTATAGGATACTGAGGATGCCAATCGATGGGGAGTTAATTCCCTATGTTCGAGACAGAGACAGGGATGCACTGAGATGAGTGTTTCAGGATTTGGGATTGGAGATGAGGGTTGGACACGTGGCTTGGGACACCATGACATAGATAGGATTAGCGCTAGCGGCGGCGTTGGAAAGAGTGATCAGTGGATTTCTCTATCTGGATAGGGCGACACGAGGGTTGGCTGTGTAGCCATATGTATTTTGACATCATTGTATCATGACACTTATGATATATATATATATATATATATATATAAGATGATTCATCTTTGCGGTAGCTATATGCATGTGTACCTATGTGATGAGATGTTTCATGATGTATGTTTCGATGTGATGGTTATGACATGGATGCAAATATGTACATGATACGATGCAATATTTTTGTTCTTTTATGTTTTATGTGTTATGCCAATTTGAATGTATGAAATACAGATGAATATGATACTGCAAATAACTATTTACATGATGAGAATGTAAAATTTGCTAGCATGTGTTGTGTGCAGGATGTGATGCAATTGTAATATCTATATGTATGTATGAAATGCTAATATGTGGTAATGCAGGTGCAACTACATAAAATGCAAATATTTTTTGCATGTCATTATACTCAGTCATGTGATAGCGGGCTACACGGAGTCAGGAAGGACGATGAAGGTCAATCAAGAAAGGGGGATGGAAGATAGAAGATATGAAAGTGAAAGAGCTTCTTGTGCGTTATCATCATTGAGCTTTATTATGGAAAAATAGGTTATGACAATCCAAGCATATGCTTGACCCAAAAAGTCATTGTACCCGTTTGCATGGAGATAAGACAATTGCAAACAAGGAATGCCCTAGTTCACACTAGACTCTCAGTGTCCTCATATCCTTGGACAAGTCATAGCATTACTAAGAGACAATCCATAGACAACAAAAAAAAATAGGTGACGATACCCCATCCTCACCTTTCTAGTCAAAGATATCCTGGAGATAAAATCTCTAGTCAAAGACATCCTAGAAAAGCTAAAAGACATGTCACCAAAAGATAAAATCAAAAGAAAACCAAGACTCGACACCAACATCCACTGTAGTCCTCAAGTTTAGTGTCTCTTGTCACTTGTATAAGTCTTATTTGATTGTGGTCACAATGTTTACTTTCACAAAAGGATAGATAGCATTGAACCATAATGTCGTCTGAGTTTTTTGAAAGATTGATTTGTGGAAGCTCATTGTTGTTGTTGTTGTGTCTCATATGAACTAACTGAATCCATGAAACTGATACTTTATTACGGAGAAGATGAAACTTTATTGCAAATTTGTGATGCAAATGTTGCTTTATTGCAGATTGTGCGCGGATAGATTGAAGAAAATTGGAAGAAACTGTACTCCTCAGAACATGTGATGCTCTTAGTTCCACACCCATCACTAGACCTAGGATTTGCCTTAGCCACATATAGGAGTTGATTTATTATCGATGGAAAGGGGTGAAAAAGGAATGTTATTATGAATGGCTAACCAATCTTGGGTAGATCAATAACAAGCCATGATGGGAATGGGTAAGTTTGTTATGAATGGATAGGTTGTGAGTGTGTGCAAAGTGAAAGGATGCAAGTGAATCTTGAAGGAGGGAGGAGTAATGTCTCTACGCATGGCGCCGGTGACCCAGTTTTAACAATGGTACTTTCCCAGGGCGCCACCGAAGTGGTTTTCACCATTGGACGAAAAATGTTTTTCTTTACTTTTTTTATTTTTCAATTTTTTTGTGTCAGAAGGCGCCTGTTTGGTAGGTTTTCACCAAGTAACGATTTTTTTATGTTTATGATTTTTTTGTATTTTTGATTTGGGATACTCTGAAGAGCTATATGTAAAACCTGGGAAGGTGCATGTTTTTGATAGGATCCTCCAAAGATTTGCCCTCTGTGGTTGAGAGTTGATATGCATCGGATCCATAGGCTGCTGTGATGATGTAAGGACCAAGCCAATTTGGTTTGAACTTTCCTTTCTTTTCTTTGTCTTGGTGATTTTCAGGATTTTCTCTGAGAACTAAGTCAAGCACCTCAAATGTGTGAGGCTTGACCTTATGATTGTAGTTGTTTCATTCCTGGACTGAATGATATGTAGCTCGAGTGACTGTCTTCCTTGATAATGGAACTGAGATAGAATTACTAGTGTATAGACTACATAGGCCCATATGCATGTCACCTAAAGAAGTTTGGGCATCCCTGATAACAAAGTCCTTCAAGGAAGTTCCATTAAAGTTCCATGATGTATCGCCAGAAGGGAAAGGATGTGTGGAACAAGTGGATGAGTTATGAAGGTTTATGATTGCGAAAAGAAGTGAAAGTATCATGGCACGATAGAGACTTAGGATCAACAAGTATTATTTTTACTTAAAATTGTAGATCTTTTGTCCCCAGTTATTTTGATATTAGGGGAGATCAACTCTTGTTCTTTTTCTTTCATAGGATTTTTATCCTTGACTTTGATTTTTGTAGAGTCCAATAGCTTTTGGTTTTGATTTGGACTGAAGGACTTTTCTTTATTTTTTACTTTTGGATTTTTCTTTTCAAAGCTTGATTCTTGATCCCCAATGAGTAAGGGATTTTTTAATTCTTGTTGATCCAAGTCTGGGAGAGGAGTGGAAATGGAATGAGTTGATGAAATGGTAAGGCTGTGTGAGTTCTTAAGAGGGTTGGTGATACACTCAATAGATTCTTCGCTGGAACCACTCTTAGGACTATTGATATCAAGAGGTGATTGCACCACTAGAGGAGATTTGCATTCAAACTTAGTAGCCACAACACTAGGTGGTTCACACCCAATTCCTTGCAAATTGTTTGTAGATTGTTCCTGTCGACTAAATATGTTAGGAGATAGTGGGAGTTGATCAACATGAAAGATATACTCACCACATCCCATGTCTTTAATCTTGAACTTTTCTTTGATCTCTGCTTGTTTTGATGTAGAATCTTTCAAGGATTCTAGATCAACATACGCTGAAGATGGAACAACTTCTCGATTGACTGGAATTGTTATTTCTAATCTAGTTCGCATATTGTTGCAATAAATCAATGGATTTGGGTCAGCTTTGACAGTCACTTCAACTCCATTGTGTGGGAACTTGATACATTGATGATATGTAGATGAGATTGTGCACATCTCATGAATCCATGGACATCCTAGCAATATGTTGTATGTGAGATTGAGGTCTAGGACTTGACAAACCACATCCTTTGTAATCGGCCCAACTCTGAGAGGTAAGGTGACTGTGCCTTTGGATGAACACTCTTCATCATCATATACCTTGATGGTAATTTTGTTTGTAGCATTTATAGCCTTTTCAGAATATCCCAATTGTTTAATAGTGTTCAATGTAGAAATGTTTAGACCTGCTCCTCCATCTATCAGGACTCATTTTATTCGATGTTTGTGTAAGAAGGCTTCAATGTGTAAAGGTGCATTATGTGGTTGGCTCATGGAGGCATCGTTAGCTTCTGTGAATGTAAGGGAGTGTGGAATGGAAAGGTATCCCACCATGGATTGAAACTGGTCCACGTTTAGATCGGTAGGGATGGAAGTGTCTCTCAAAATTTTGTCAAGAATGGCTTTATGTGCAGGGGATATGCGTAAGAGCTCAAGGATGGAGATAAGCGCGGGTGTCTTCCCTAATTGTTCTACAAGGTCATACTCAAGTTTGGTTGATGAGGAGGCATTGTTTTTAGCTAGAGCACCTTGCAAGGTGAATTTACCTCAACGAGTTGTAACATTACATTCAGAGGTAGGTTCGGAAGAAGATCCAATGCCTTTTAGGATAATCTTGGGTCTTTGGGTAGAATTCTCAGGCGTTTTGTCCTTGATGATAATGGTAAAGACGTAATTGTCCATTAGAATGTGATTGACAGTTGAATCATAGTTATAGGATGCTCTGGTATAGTTGGTCTAGTCATCTGTGGCTTTAGATTTTCCCTTGTCATGTTTTGGGAATGGTTCCTTAAACATTTCATGTTCTTGATTGGATGAGTGTCCTTCAATCTCAATGTCACCTTTATCAATAAGATCTTGTATGATGTTCTTTAGTCGATGACAGTTTCCTATTTTATGGCCCTTGCTCTTATGAAATTCACAATACTCATCATCATTCCACCAATTTGGTTTAACCTTTGGCTCATATGGAGGTAGATCTGGGATTGTTATTATTTTGTTTGCCACTAGCTTTTTGAAAACCGACTCTAGTGGTTCTCCCATTGGGGTGTACTTCCTTTGTGATTTTGAAGTTGTTTGAGGATTCACTTGATTGTTTGTAGAGCTCGATCCAGAAAAAATGATTTTGGGTTGTACTGTATTGGCATCAACAACACCATCATTAACTATATTCTTGTTTTTATTCCAAAATCTTGGCTTTTCTTTTCCTTTAAAGTCCTCTTTGTTTTCTTTGAATATTTTGATAATGCCTTGCTCAATTAGGACCTTTTCTATTGCTAATCCTTTTTCAATGACGTCCTTGAAGGTGGATAAGCAAGCTTTTCTTAGGTCATAACCAATGTCTTTGTTAACATTGTTGGATGAACATCTCCACCATTTGTTTTTGTGGAATTTCACAAGAGCATCTGTTGGCTAGATTTCCCCATCTTTGTAAAAATGATGAAAAAGACTCTCCATCCTTTTGCTTGGTGTTGCACAAAGTAGTGATTGATATGTCTGTCTCTATGTTGTATGAGAAATGTTGGATAAAAGCCTCTGCTAAGTCACCCCATGACTTAATTCCAGGTGGAAGTTGGGAGAACCATTCCATAGCTTGATCACCTAAGCTTTGTGGGAGCAATCTCATCAAATATGTCTCTTCTGTGTCTACCTCAATGCAAGCCGTGAAAAACTGTCTTATATGTGCCTTAGGATCCCCTTTTCCTTTGTACTTATCAAACTTAGGTGTCACAAAGTGTGTAGCAAATGGAGGCATTGGAATGCTTTTGTTAAATGGATAAGGACATATGTCTCTCATTGTGTAAGTTGGCTTCGATGTATTTATGTCCTCCATTTTCTTTTATAAGTCCTTAATTTGCTGTTCCAAATTGCTCTTAGGTGGAGACCGACTTCTTGAACCATACCCCATGCCTGAACCACTAGGTGGAGGAGGAGCATGTTGCATATATGGATGGTATTGATCATACACATGTTCATATGGAGGAGGTCAATAATGATGCTGCGTATATGTACCACTTGGTATAGAGTCATGATGAGGAATGGAATATATGTTTTGTCCATGTATACCATACTCTACAAGCATGTCATGAGTTTGTTTTAATATGTTGCCCCCAAATTTGACGCAGGGTTTCCTTTTGTCCAAATTTTGAACATGCCTTTGGATATCCAATTGCTTTGGTGGTTGGTCCTTAGCACTGGTATGTGATTGAGCATATTTTTTTGCATAAGACTTCCATAATGGTCTGCGAAGGTGAGTATCATATGCTTGACCATGTGTATGTGGGACCTCTGGTTTTTGAAACAAAGATGATGGTGATTTAGGCACCATATGTGGTCCTCTATTGCCTCCACTATTAGGCCTCCTTTGATCCATGTTGGGGTGAGGTTGTTGCAAAGGTCGATTCTCCATTATTTGAGACATGTCAAAATCATGAGGAATCTTGGCTCCACTTTGTGCCATCACTTGTAAAAAGTATTGTCTATCTCTTCTCATTATTTCCTCAACCAATCGATTGAAACAGGGATCCATAATGGAGTCTTCCACTTCTGTTGAATGTACGAAAAAGTTGTTTGTATTGTCATTATGTGTATCATTGTTGTTTGTAGTATCCGTGTTCTCAACATTTGGAATGTTTCTATAGGCATCCATGTCAGGTAATGTGGTATGATCAGAATTGAAAAATATATCATTGTCATACTCATAAGTACTCATGTTTGCGGACTCTTGAGCCTCTTTAGTTTCTCTCCTAGATTTTTAGGAACAAGTTTCAACCATGAACTAGGTATTGACCAAGATGTGTGAAACTAGATGAAAATGGAAAGAGTATTGAAGACCAAGAGTTTGGATGGAATGTAAATGAATCTGAGGTGTACTTACAATTTCCAAAGTGTAAGATCAAGTATGTATGTAGTAGAGTACGTGTGGCTTCCAAAGAGATGATAGTTTCTCTTGATGAGGTAAGTTGACCTTGACTCTAAGTAAGACCAAATGAGACCCAAAGGTGATAGACCTTGATGAGGGACCACTTAGCAAAATGATGTTGTATGTAGTGTGTTGACAAAGTAAGGTGAAGACAAGCAAGTGACCTTTTGACTCAAGTTTAGACAAATGTGAATGTAATGCAAGGTGTAAAGTAATGATGAACTTTGTGAGACCCAAATATAGGCTGAATGCTAGATGAAAATATAGAGAAATAACTTAGGAAGCTCAATAATTCTGAAAGTGATTGTTCTTGTTTGTTGGACTGTAAATTTTTCCAATTTGTGAAGTTGTTTGTTGTGACCAAATCTGAATTTTTTGACTGTTTTTCGTGACAAGATGACACAATGTTGATGAGGACTCAATGTTTGCAAGTGTTTAGACTCAAAATGACTCAAAGAAAAGTGTATTGTTTGATGTAAAAATGTTTTGCATACACTTTAAGACACAAAAGACACAATGTTTTGATGTTTGGTCTTGAATGTTTGATTTTTCAAAATAAGACAAGCACAATTCTTATGGTTGTCCAGTACAATAGTTGTTGATCCCACATGGGGTTTCCCCCGAGGCTACGCTATTCAGAGCAGATACTTAGATGCTTGACCCCACTGGCTCCACCCTCGACACTCACTTCTTGAGGCAGCCAAGCATCAGTCCCCACGAAAACTCCCCATGGTGAACTTTGTATCTCTACTAAGAACCGTATGTGTGTGGGCCGCTCCAGAGGTCCGACCTCCTGCCCCAACAACTAGAAGGATTTTGGCTTTCTAAAACAAAAATGTGCTAGTAAGGGAATCCTCTCATGTGGCCATACATGCGGCACTTTCAGCTCTGTAAATATAGAAGGCTCCCAGCCAGTAGGGGTTACGCCCTACAAATGATCAAGTTTGATCAAACGAGTTTATGGGGAGACATAGTGTCGATATGAACTAATCAGCACACGTTACCCATAGTTTTCACCATGAATACATTTGTTTATAGTGGTTAGGAAGAGGTGGGTTTTCCTCACTACAACTTGGGTCGTTCTCTCCTCACTAGTAGTCCTAATGACCACATGAGGAGATAGGCCCTCTAAAGATTAAACAAAAAGAGCCTATTGCTCAAAACACAAAAGACACTGGTTCAATTTTAGTGCACCAATTGAAGTGTTTGCTAATCTATGAAAGCAAGGCACACAATAAAAAAGAAAATCATTGTCAAGGTCTTGCAACAAAGATCTGTTAGTAGTTTGGATTGTTTTAAACGATCACCCCTTCCTGCAAGCACACAAGTTAGGTCAATTTTAGATCCAAAAGACTTTGTGAAATAAGGGCCTTCGACAAAACGATTTTTTTGACCAATTCAAAGATCTGATTCATCATAAAAAAAGAACACCTGTAAAATTTTAAGAAATTTCTAGAAATGTAAGAAAATCCAAAATATTTGCTAATTTGCTCCAAAAAACAATTTTTTATGAAAAATCATAAAAAATTCATATAAAATGCAAAATTGATCCCAAAAATATGAATTTTTTACTAGACACTCCTGATGGTCTTCCAAACCTGCATAAAAACATTTCTGCAAAATTTCCAAGCAGTTTGTGAGATATGAGCAAAATAATGCAAAACCCTAATTTTCAAAGATTCAATTTTTTAGGAATGTTTTTGCATCAAAATTAAAATCACAAAGAACAGATCCCATGTATAATTATGAGAGATTTCCAAAAATGTAAGAAAATCCGAAAAATTCACTAATTTTCTCTCAAAATTAATTTTTTATGAAAATACATAAAAATATTCATATAAACTTCAAATATACTCCAAAAACTCTGAAATTTTTACTGAGCACCTCTGATAATGTTCTTGACTCACAAAAAAACTTAATGTCAAAATTCAAAGCCTTTTTTGAGATCTGATCAAAATATTGAAAACCCTAATTTTTAAAGATCTGATTTTTAAGGAAATATTTTTCATCGAAATTAAAATCACAAAGAACACATCCTATGCATAATTATGAGAGATTTCAAAAAATGTAAGAAAATCCAAAAAAATTGATCATTTTCTCTCAAAATTATTTTTTTATTAAAAATCATAAAAAATTCATATAAAATGAAAATGTGCTCCAAAAATTCTGAATTTTGGATTGAGAGCTCTTCATACTGACTTCAACTTGCAAACAAAATTTTGTGCAAAAATTCTAATCCATTTGTGAGATCAGATCAAATCTCTCTAAGATCTTGATTTTGTGTCCAAAACTCTAGTTGCACAAGGTTATTCTCCAAATTGTTTTACAAAATAGTAATATAGGGTTAGAAAAATCTGAAAAAAAAAAACACAAATCTAACAAAAATCCATGTCCCATAGGGCGTGCCAAAATGTTTATGGTGAAAATGGATAACAACATTGAAAGACTAAATGAATTCAACCACAAAACTCTAGCCTAACAACAACAAAGATCCACCATAACATATGAAGATTACCTAAGACAATGTAAATCAAATGAAATTACAAAGATTATACCATCACATGTCCAATAAGGTTTGGATCTCCATTCTTCCTATCTCCATTGATCTTGCTTGATATATTTGCTCTCAGATTTTATGTGTGCACAAGAGCTCAACAAAGAACGGAAATGTGGTTGCAAGTAGGCTTGATTGCATATGAAAGTTTGAATGCGTAGTCGGGTCGTCAATTGATCAGAATACATATGGTTGATAATGAAGGAAACATCTCCTTATATAGAAGACACTATATGAAATGGAGGGATAAGATTAAGAGACGTAAAAGATAAATGGTCGGCTATGATTAGAGGGTAGGTAGAGAAAATAAGAAAATAATGAGAGGGTAGGTAGTGTAGGAATTAAGAGACGAATAACATGTGTCATAGGTGGAAAAGGCTAATGAATTAATTAAATAAATAAAAATTTATTTAAATAATAGAAGAAGTGGGATCAATTAAATAAATGATAATTTAAATAAATAAATATATTTATTTAAATGAGAAATAAGGCTAGAAGAGGATAAATGAATTAATTAAATAAATAAAGATATTTATTTAATTAGATAGGACAATTTTAGGTGTCTACAATTTGTATCTTCAATTTTATCTTCAAGAGACCCACACACCTTTCACAAATTAGTCACAACTTTTTATGTGAATCACACTTTTATTTAATATTTTGCATAATAAGTGAATCGCACCCATTAGAAAACAGATCTGTCTTCATTAGAAAATCTGTCTTTAATAAATACGATGTGGAGAGAGTCGAGCTACAAAAACAAATAGTGATTGATTGTTAATAAAGCAATGAGATCGCATCTTTTTGTTTCTATCAGACTTGCTTCTTAATTCTTGTTGTTTTAACATAGTCTTTGCTCACCAACTGTTGCATTCCCTCTTGGATCGCACCTTTATACCTTTCAAATTGCACCATTAGTGATGATGAAATCACATTATTATGAAGTCGCATCAGATCTTCATTAAATATTTGCTGTACTCTTAATCAAATATAATCGCTGCATATCATAATTAATTGCCACCTTTGATTGAATGATCAGCATATTAGTTTGTTTTTATCATTGAACAACTCTGCATATCAGTTTGCCACCTTAATCTTATGAAGCTGCACCATTCCATGGTGAAGTCGCGCCCTTGTCTAAATATTTGATCAAAGGGGTCGTATTATGTTTCTTTATTTAGAGTCTGAACCTGCTCCATTTGACCATCACCATTAAGTCATAGAGTATAAACAATAACCTTTGTGCCATGTGATCTGATATCATCAAACTGGTCGTTCGCATATTACAAAGTTATGTGCCACCTTTCATTAATAAATAATCATTGTGTTTGGTTTTAATGATTAATTTAAATCCATGGTTGTATATCCAAATATTTTACTTTTTGTTGTTGTCTTTTACCGGCCAGATTATATTAAAGTCATATCATTTTTATCTTTGTACTAAGTCGACCAGCAAAAGACATGATAAGTGCTCTTTCCATAAAATCAGTCGCTGTTGTTTTATACTTAACTTTTGCATCTCAGACCAAAGAGGAGATTGCCAGCAATCTCCATTTTTCATACAAGTCTTCTTGAGTACAAACCCTTCTTATTCCATAATAGGTGACTATTCCAAAAGTTTGGCCTGTATCTTATGCCTGTGATGTGCCCTTGAATAGAATCTGTATTTGAACAATAGATATTGGCTTTGTCACTTACATTAACCCCTTTTATATGAAAATCAAAACATGGTGCATGGAGCTGTTTTGTATTCTTGTTTTAGGCACCAATATGTCTGCTATAATCGTTTGTCTTAATAATCGTCTCCTTAATAAATCGTTGTCCATCTTTTTGGTAATTTCTGCTATCTAACAAATGCTTTATTCTTTGACATCATTAACAACAATCTAATTGTCTAGTTCATTTTTCTTTTGACATTAAATATGCCTCTAACAATAATGATAATCTTGTCCATTCGTCTTCTCGCTTTTGACATCAATCTCATTTGTTATCAATGATAATGTTGACAACTATTTCATTTTCTATGAACTCAATGATAAACTTTTAAACAATCTTATTAATGACAAACTTCTAACAAACTCAACTGAGTGCCCATGACATCGATGACAATAATTCCAACAATCTTCCCCTTAGTCAAAGATGGCAACATAAATCATCTAACTCTCCCCCTTTGACATCAATGGCAAGGGGACGCTTGAATGAAACATCTATCCATAAATGGATTATGGGAAACACTTATTCTTATACTTACATTTGATGCAATAGGAATATGCTTCTCTCCTTATCAGAGAATCTCTAGTGCTCCCCTTGTCGGGTATTCTTTAATGCTCCCCCTTGGCTCTAATACTTTTCTTTCTTTCTTTCTTGATCATTTGTATCCCAATTCGAGTGACATGCTTCCTCTACGGATATTGAAGAGAATTTGGATGTCTCCTTAACTTTAGCAAGTTAGGACTTATTTCAACTATCTCATTACTTTTTTATGCATGTGCAACTCTTGTTCCTCTATCCATGGTTTCTAGATGAAGATCATCTTTCAAATGATCTCTTTGTGAGTGTCTTCTCAACTTCCTTCTCTTCTTCTAGTTTTCTTGATTGTTCTCGTTGAATAATTGTCTTTCATCTTTGTGTTATCCTCATCATGGTTTCTAGATGAAGATCATCTTTCAAATGATCTCTTTGTGAGTGTGTTCTCAACTTCCTTTTCTTCTAGTTTGAATAAGTGTTACTCATTGAAGCTTTCCTCTTTTATTAAAACTTCAAGGCACTATAGTCCTATCTAGTGCTATAATTCACAATAGGTTTGCATTGTTCATGTGACACCTTGACTCCCTTTCTCTTTCATACAATTTCTCTTTTCATGCTTAAGTTCCTCTTGAAGATTTATCTCGTAATTCTTGACATTAATGCCATCATTCTCTCTTTGTTTTAACTCTCCTCATTTGATATTTATGATGAAGGAATGCTCATCATAAGTCCATCCATGTCTTTTGTGACATCATTATATCAATAGGAACTCCTTTAATATGAAGTCGAACATAAGCATCCAACTTTCTTCTATCAAATTCATTATTCTTTTGCCAACACATGCTTTTCAAATGTAAATATACAAGCATACCTCTTTGCATTGTTCTTATCTTGTTTATCCAATTTTGACTCATCTTTCTTTATAATGTTCAATACAACTTGATCTTTTTAGTTATCTTTTCCATAGGACTTGAAAGATAGTGAAATGATAAGCTCCCCCTAAATCCATGCTCTTTCTTAAACTTGTGCATTAAGTGCATAATGCCTAATCACAGATTCATCCTTTTTATTCTTCTCATTATCTTGATATTGTTTCCTTCTCCATAACATAGTAGGTTCTCCTTTTTGTTTGTTCATGGTGTCCTTCATCTTGTACTCTCTAAGTGGTTTCACAAAACCGCTTGTATAAAAACATGCTATGTGCCCATAGTGTTGCATATAACATTATAATTCATTTGAGGATATGAATTATAGACTACTTTCCACCAACAATAATTTTTATTTTTGATCCATCTATCATTATGTATCACTTGTTTTCTACACTCTCTTGCCTTATGTCCAAAGTAATTGCATGAGTAGTAGTAGGCATTAAAAATACACTTGAACATGGATGTATAAGCTTGTCTTGGAGGAAAGGACTTCTTGAAATTGTCCTTGTCAACTTTAGGAGTCTTTGTGTTCTTGATATATTTGATCTTGAAAAGGCTTTTGAAAATGTCTTCAACACTTTTTGTCTTTCCCATGTTTGTCTTCATCATAGTTTCTTTAGAGTCTTCTTTCATTGTTTGATTTTCTTCATAGCCAAGTCCTGCCTTATTTGATGATGATCTTTGACTATCAATGATATCACTTAGAATCTTGAATTTCTTTTCAAACTTGAGAGTAGTAATTAATTTAGAGGATGTATTTTCTAGTTCCTTTCTCAAGGAAACAATGTTAGTCCCATGCTTATCACAATCTTCTTCCTTTTGCTTCAATTGTATTTTTAGCTCCTATTTAATTCTTTTAGCTTCTTCAAATTGAATCTTGAGGTTGATAATCATCTCTTTGGACACTTCAAGACAAATTGAAATATGAGAAATTAGAATTAAATATAGAAATGTAAGATAAAATATAGGAGTATTATAATGTGAATTAATAAAGGATATAATAATGTGAAAAAAAATATATTATATTATAATGTAGTATGTTCTAAACAACATAATGATATGAAGCAAAGTAAAAAATGAAACAAATGTACAATAAATGATGGAAATAAAGAAGTACTATAATAATGAAATATAATTCATATAATAAATGCATGACAATAGCTCTATAGTAGTAACAAAAGATGCAAAATATATGACAAGTCATATAAGATGAAATATTATATTATTAAAAAGTTAAAGAACACAAATAAATCTTGCTATGCAAATGAAAAAGTGCTTAATTACATAAGTATGAATACACTTGGATAATTTGAATGTGATTATTTTATTATACAAGCAAATTAGCAAATAGATATTATAATAATAATGAAATGTGATAAGCATAAGTTGCTATGTAGAATTATTATTTAAAAGAATAAAAGAAATAATAGGTATAAGGATCGATGAAAAATGAAGAAATTGCTAATAAAGTGATTATGTATATATATTGACAAAACCTGTTAATCCAGTGAACTGATATATTAGCTGAGATTTGTCATTGATGACTAACACTGACCGGTGGATTGGTGTATCTTAGAAGCAAAGGTGATGGCTTGCAAACAATATGGAAGGAGCATTAGAGATAGATGATCAAGGTTCAGTTATTTCAAGGGAAGACAGAATAAGCCAACCGATCTGTCATTCAAGAAGATCGGTGTTAAGGTGAGATCTTCAAGTTGGCTATCCTGATGATGATGTAGTCACAGAAGGTGACTTAGGCAAGAAGGTTTGAGGTCCTATGCAAATTGGAACCTCATTGGCAAAAGGAAAAAGAGGCTTGATGGAAGTACTGCAAATCGGTAGCAAAGGATGAACTGGTAGTGAAGAGTGCAGTGGTATATCGGTAGGCCGATGAAGAAGAAGGAAGATAGGCGGTCACCTTAAATCTAGGAGCGGTGATCAACTAAAAAGTTGCGATGGAAAAAGGTGAGCTGGTTAGTTTGTGATAATACCAAACTAAAGGTTACTGAAGTCAACCCCAGTCATCATATAGTTAAGCCATGATTTCTACGTATTTTTTGGTTTGCATTTAAAAGACTGAACTCGACCCAAAAGTTGCTATTTTGGGGAGATGCGGTGGCAAAATTGTTGCAAGACACACAGAGAAAGAGCGGGAAGATTTGAATTTGATATCTACCAAGATTTGTGATTGCATTGATTAAGGGAACATCTGAAGGTGACAATAGAGGGAGTATAGAGTGTTTTGAGTTCATGCAAAACATTTTTGATCAAAAAAATTGCAAAGTGCAAATCCTGTGAGAGGCGATCCAAAGTGCAGAGTGAAGAGTGAGGAAGTGCTAAGTGATTTAACAGAGTAGAGTGTGTGTGAAATAGACCAGTAGAGTGTAGAGCCAAGGGTACGAGTAGAGAATTGGTGTACTGCAGAGCAGACACAATCGGTGCAGACAGAGTGTGAGATTCATTGTGATCAGATCAAGCTATTAGTAGCTATACCAGCAGATCAACTTCTTGTTGCTTTCTAACTATTGCAACTCAAAATCCCTTAGCCGGGTGGACTCTAATAGGTCCCGTTGTTTAAATCCCTTAATTGGGTGTCATCTTGATTGATGATTTAAGTCCCTTAATCAAGGTACCTTTAATAGGGTAAAGGCTTTAACAAGCCTAGATTCAAATCCCTTAACCGGGTGGCACTTAACAGTGTCTCAATAAATCTCCTAATAGGGATGGCTCCTTACAGGGTGTGCTCCAGAAGAATACAAATGTTTTGAGCATCAACTCACACCATGGTTTTCTCCATTTGGGTTTCCATGAGATAATTCCTGGTGTTATTATGTATCTTTTCATGCATGCATGTTCTCATGCAATAATTGTTTATATTAATGAATATTAAGTTAGTGCAGACTTGAGTAAAAGGGTTTTAATTCTGTAAACCAGTTGGTGACTGATTCACCCCCCCCCCCCCCCTCTCAATCATCGGTAGGGACCAACATGTATGTATATGTATATATATACACACATATATACAGATATATGTATATACATGTATATATGTTAATGTAATTATGTGTGTGTAAAAACTTAAAAAAAACTAGGGAAAACAAACTAAAAAACATACAAAAATACAATAAGGAATTTTTTTATTCATATCAATGATTTCCTAATTTTTTTCAAGATTTGGTCCACAATGTTGATTTCACTATCCCGATTTAGCTAAAAAGTGAGACTCATTATTGTAGGTTGACCCAATGGCAATATAGTTTGGATGGAAAATTCATTAGATGGATGCCAAGTGTACCTTTCTTGATAGAGATCTAAAAGAAGAAATCTACATGACTCAACCAAAGTTGTATGTTACACCTGAATAGGAAAAAATAAATGTGTTCTACTTGTGAAATCTCTCTATGGTCTTAAACAAGATCTTTGATTTTGGTACATCAAGATTTATGAACATCTCGTTCATCCCAGTCTTTGCCTTAAAGATCAAGGATGGGTATTGTAATTTTTTTTATATATGTTGATGATCTAGTCATCACAAGTTCACACATAATTGATAGAACAAATAATGGTTTCAAAAAAGTATTTGACATGACATATCACAAGATCATGTGTCATTGTATTGGACTTGAAGTGTGACAACACAAGAACCATAACTATGTATCTCAAATGAAATATGATAAGATATTACTTGAGGAATTTAAAATACAAGATTGCAAACCTATGTCAACTCCCATGGAGATAGGTTTGTAATTTTATCACCATAATCCATTACCTCAAATGAATGCTACTCTTTATCACCAATTTTAATTGGGAGTCTCATCTATCTAAATCATACTTGGCTTGACATCAACTATAATGCAATCTATCTTTCTAGGTTTATGAAGAAACTTAAGGTTGTTCATTGGAAAGAACCAGAGCATGTTTGTGAGATACATTCATGATATAGTGGCTTATAGCCTATAATATAGGTAGAATACAATTTTTTCTTTATGTGGATACATAGATGTAAATTATGTAGGTTAAACAGATGATATGAAGTTTACTTCAAGCTTCATTTTCTTTCTGAGATTTGTTTTTTATATCTTGGGGGAGCAAAAAGAAAACCATTATTGCTTGTTCTTTCATAGAGGTAAAATATTATGAGTGAATATGGTTATGTCATAGTTTGATAGGCACATAATTGTTCCTGATACTAGTCCCACTACTTTATTTTGTGACCATAAGAGTATGTGGAAGTTAGTTTATAATGCTCTTTTGCATGAACATACCAAGTATGTTAAAGTTCAATGTCACTATATCTATGAACAAGTTTAATAATAGATTATCTAGGTCCAATTTTGTTTGAATCAAGAGATAGATGTTAACATGTTTACGAAATATCTTGTAGTTGTGAACTTCAAAGATTTTATGACTTTTTTTCTTTGTTGCCTTGGGCATATGATGTAATAAGGGGATATTGTTAGCATACATTCATACACACACACACATACATACATACATACATACATACATACATACATACATATATACATACATACATACATATAACATCATTGTTAATATTCTATAACTATTTTATATAGTTATAGTTGTCCAGTTGGGTATGTCTGACCTGAAGCTTATATTTGAGCTTTTCATTCAATCCAAATTCACTCATTTCTTTTGCTCATTTGATATAGAATCTAGCTACATACTTAACATAGTAGAGCCAAAAAAAGTAATTCATGGCATGAGCCACACTTAATGTAGTCAAAAATCACCATTGGAGAGCTCATGTTTTATTTTACAAAAATAATATAGTCAAAAACATGATTAAAAACTTTAATTTGTCTCAATTATTTTCAAAGCTAAAATTATTACTTCAAATAATATTTGTAAAGGAAGGACAATTTGATGGATTATAAAACAATTACGAATAATCTCACATAGATTGTCCCAAATATGTATTTATACATACCACAAATGAATAAGCAGTTTTGCAGCTCTCGGTTTGACACATTCTCTAGTAGTTTTGAGTCTCAAGAAGCAGACCACAGAAATTGCTATAAGGATGTAGATTTACATTTGTATTGACGTTTTTTTATCATAGTAAGAAATAATCATAGTAGTTGTTACAGTTTCTTGGCAAAGAAGGAAGCGGTGTTTCCAACTTAGAAAAAGGAAAAAATTCCATGTACAGTGATTTCCCAATTCTTGCAGCGCAGCTAAAAATAAAACATGAGCTCTCCTATGGCAGATTTAAATGCTTCTTCGCAGCTAGGAGTTGATTCCAAGTATTCCCCGCCATTAACCTGGTTTTCATTCACAAGATTTACTAGGCCTAGAGAAAAACAAGACAAAATTCAAATATGCAAAGAAATGAAGAGGAAGAGAACTTACATGGGCGTGAATCATATACATGCTTCTGCAATGATGAGAGGAGATATGTGCAGTGACGACGTCCAGCTTATGCTTTTCCAGAATGTAGAAAATTGTGGAGAGCATGCCTTGTTTTGGGGGTGTGCAAATTATTGCTATCTGAGCATCTTCTCCACACACACTCAACACCACATTCGGAGATGCCCATGTTTGGAAGTTATAACGCTCAAGTGCAGTTGCAGGACACAGTGTTGGTTGGGAGGTCCAGGGTTCGACTCCCGTGCCCTCCAAATTTAAATTCTGATCCTGCTCTCTGTGCTTGAAAATGGTGCCTCCTGTTACTATGGCACCGGCTCGAGTCTCCTTGTCTATTTTTTGGCTTCTCAATAGCTGGAAGGACCGCTGAAGTGATCTTATGTAGCTGATCGCCTCGTCCACTATTGTCGACTTGTCTGCCTGACCAGTACCATCAACCATCACCATTATTATTTCTCCAACTCCGATTCAAACCAGTGAAAGAATCTAACTACTTCTACTTCTAATTGAATTCAATATCTCCTTTGAACAATAATTTATTTTGATATAAACATACTTTAAATTAAGAATTTTAAGGTTTGTTAGGTCCTTTTCCCCCCCACCATTGACCAATTATTATGCAACAGCTAAAAAAACCCTAGGTTATACTGACCTTCGGTGGTAAGTGTGGCAGAAGGGCGTGAAGACTGGAGAACATGTTACGCATCTTCTTGCGCCTCTCGCGCTCCGTCCAGATGTGAATCTCATGCTCCGGCTGAGTTTGATATTCCGTATTACTAGATCGCGCCTTTGCAGCATTGGAATTCTGCTGCTTACTTTCATTTTTATTTTTACCCGCCTTACCGTCAACCGATTCAGTCACAGTGTGCCTCTTCATATCGTCTACAGAAGCAATATCCTCCTCAGGGCTGACAGAATGGATATCGAAAGGGACTGTACTAATAGTGAAATCTTCTCTATGTGCGCGGTTCGAATCCGGCGGAGGCGGCCATGATTGCTGTGTGTGGAATTGAAGATGATGGGCCATTAAAGGGTTTGTTAGGGTAATGAGATTCCTGAATAGGTAGGTCTGCAGCACAAGACTACAAGGCGCATGCAGCAGAAAAGATTTTAGGATCAGGCGCGGCGTTAATCATCATGGAGTTTTGTCTGTTTAGTTGGTGGGGCCCAACCTCCCAAACCCAAACCCAAACCAAAGTCTGGTCTTCTCCCTATTCTCGCCAGGTATCTGTTTTACGGAATTATGAGGGCACCGCATGCGGAATCGCACCATAGATGAGACTCTCTACTTCCCTAATTTTCTCTCTTTCTTCCCTAATTTGGAACAAACTTCCTCCACGCGCTTTCTCTCTCTTTTCTTCCTCTTCATGTCAACACGCTTTTCCTTTTGCAGATTCTTTCGCTCCTCCTTCCTTTTGTTTGTATTAACCAAATCATGAGCGTAAAATGATACAATGAATTTGCTACGTACACCTCCGGTAATCATCAGCCAACAAAATTACATGATTATATTACAGCAAGGCTTGACCATTCCAAATTATCATTACCACGGATCAAAATGGTTCTTCAAATACGTTTATTAATATGATTTAACAATTTCAAAATTTTAGTTAGTTATAAATTAGTAAGACGGTTTGGTTTAAAAAAATTAATATGGATAAGTTTTTAATGTATTCAAAAAGTTAATATCATAAAAAGTGAGGTTAGGTTTTTAGGTGAATTTGGTGGAATAATGGATATGTCTTAAATGGATACCTCTTATTCTTTGGCATTAATTTTTTAAGGTAATTTAATTTTTATATAATGGAGGTCCTCAATCACTCGCACTAAGGCATAGGTGGTCGATAGTTAGTTGTGCACCAAAACAGATAACTTGCAAACCTTGACTCTATGTCAAAGGAGGTCAATTATTTGTGCACTCGATTCCTACATAGTATGAATTTGGTAGAATGGAGGTTGAGGTTGGGTTCCTAGGAAAATTTTGGTGGAATAGGATGAGGGTTAGGTAAATTTGGTGAAATAGATGCTTCTTAGGCCTTGGAACTAAGCTTAAGGTGGTTGTTTTTGGTAGAGTGTATACTCATCAATCCTTAACACCAAATCTTAAGCACACAATTTTGTCTTAATGGATACCCCTTTTCCCTTGGCACTAAGCTAAAGGAGGTTGTAATTCATGCAACCAAATGGATACTCCTTAGTTCTTATCTTTAACTCAAAGGAGGTTGTTAATTCATGCAACCAAATAAATAATCCTCAATTCTTATCATTAAGTCAAAGGAGGTTGATGATCTAGGCACCAAATGCTCGTGGACTATAACTTTGGTAGAACAACTATCCCAATCCTTGGCACTAATTTCAAGTAGATCAATAGTTTGTGCATTTGATTCCTACAAGCTCTAAATTTGGTGGCATAAATTCCCTTTAGTCATTTGCACTATATTCAAGGAAGACATTTAGTAGTGCATCTCATGTTGGATATCCCTCAATTCTTCAAACTGAAACAAAGGATAGGTGATCCATGAACTTAATAATATTTCTTGTCTTAATAATATTTTTTAATATTTTATTTTTAACTACTACTTAATAATAGTATTCATATTTAAAAATATTATAATTAAAAATGATTATGTTTGAATATAATTGCAATGGTGAAATTTGCATATTTGTAGTGATTCTCATTTAGTTTTGTGTCCATTTTGAGAGAATGGGTTAATGCAATTACATATTGTCAAATGAAACAATCTTGTGTGAAGTTAAGCTTATTCCCTGACCCTCCATCATCATCCACTTACACACATTGCCACATATTTAGCCTCCCCTTGTGCATAACTGCTCACATTTCCACACATTCCTCATGTATTATGTCTTTTAATGCACCCACATTCATAATCAACCTTAATTTTATTGTTTCTTTATCTTGAGTCAATCTTGAGAGAACAAGAGGGGTCTTGCATTTGCATATCTAACACTTGGAATTTAAAATTAAAAATAAAAAAAATTAGTTGACTACCACAAGATTATTTATAAGTAATTTGATTTAAAAAAAATTAGTTTCTATCATTTCACACACCAAAAAGCATTAGAATTCACTAATTTAAAAAAAAAAGCATGCTAGGGACACTTCAATTAGAACACCTTAAAAGAATGTAATTTTGCAACACACTATCCTAAAACATTTGCATGTTTAAAGATTATTTTCCTCAATCATTAGCATGGTTATAAAGTCAATATTTTTCAAGATTTGATCTAAAGTAATTTATCTCTTCACAGTATGACAACTTCCTAAAAACATTCTTTTAAATATCTCTAAGCTTTATAGATGAACAATTGATGAATTAGAATGTAGAATTATGCAACCTAAATTAGATTTTATTGGTGGACACATTCACCCTTATGAAAGTGATCAAGATTCACAAATTTATCGAAGAAGGTTATTCAAAGACAAATTTTATTTTCAATTTCAAAATAGGTAAAAATTAGTAACATCAAATTCTTTTCTCTTTCACATTTACTTTCCTACAACAACATTAATTATTAAACAATTCATTACAAATTATTATTGTCTTAATCTAAATTAATCTATTATAGATTGTATGTATTTAATTAATATTTTCTTTACATATATGTTGATAAATATTGGAAATATAAATAATGGAAATCAAAATTATAATAAAATATTTAGATTAACATATTTAGTACCCGTCAATTTCAATGATGTTTTACTGGATGGTACTGTCGTCATGGTCATGATTGGTTGCACAAAAATAGCTAAAATAAATTGATGTTTTCCGGTTTTGTAGGGACCAATGTTGATATTCTATCCTCAAACGATTGCTTTTGCTTTTATTTTCGAAATGCGCTCTCCTCACGACACGACGCGACGCGGTGAGGTCGAAATAGTCGAAAAAGAGGTCACATCAAGCTAAGTATCTTTTCTTTTGTAATTAGGAAAACATAAATTTGTCATGTCACTGCATCACCCAGATTAGCACTCTTAAGATGTGGACACACAAATCTACACGCTCGACCCTCGTGTTTATTCTTCACATTCCATGCCTCGTATAAATATGAACATACTTAAACTAACACACTTTTCTTAGATGCTGTTTTTCTACTTGGGCGTATCTTTAATCTATACCTCTATAATGTTCTCTACCGCTATAATTCTAAAAAAGGTTGTTTTATTATATATATTTATTTAGTACATGAGATTAATCGATAAGACATTTAGAAAATGATGGTGTTTATTTAATAAAGGTTTTTATCGAGAAGTGTTAGCTTTAAATCAACTATGCATCCATTTATAAAGATCTAAACACAATCGAAATAAAACCTTTGAATAAGAGAGATAACCAATGGTGTCATACGAAAAGCGAGATAGAGGGGGAGAGGAATGAACAGAAAAAGGGGAAGAGTTTGAGAGATAGAGATATAAAAAGATAGAAATGGAGATGAAGATGGATATGGGCAGTCATATGGAGAGGAGAGGGAGAGATAAAAGAGGAGAGCGAGATAAATAGAGATGGAAGACATAAATATATTTAATATTTATTATTTAATTATAAATCTATTTTATTACAAATGTTATATTATAATATGATTATCTATTATTATATATTATATTTTTATATACTATAAAATTTAAAATATATTTTTAATATTAAATAGCGAAATGGAATTATATTTTTTATAATATATATTTAATGATATTAAGTTTGAATATTCAACAACAAGACCAATTATTGGAGCATATTCCTCACATCATCTCAGATAGCCAAAACCAAGCACTATGCAGACCAATCCCTATCAAAGAGATAAGATAGGTGGTTTTTTCAATGGTGGGGGATAAGGCCCTCGGGCCAGATGGTTTTCTTGTTTTCTTCTATCAACAGTTTTGGGATGTTGTCGGCCTTGATGTTTGGAAGGTTGTGGATGAGGCTAGAGAAAGTGCACAGGTGGCCAAAGAATTAAATTGCACCTTCTTAGCCTTGATCCCTAAAGTTGAGAGTCTGGGTTGCTTTGGTGATTTTAAACCAATCTCATTATGTAATTTTTTGTATAAAGTGATCACAAAAGTTATCATGAACAGATTGAAACCCCTTTTGATGCTGATTATATCAAAAGAGAAAAGTAGATTTGTTCCGGGGAGATCGATTGTGGAGGACATTATTATAGCTCATGAATTTATACACACAGTCAAGAAAGAAAAGGTTGCACAAATGTTGATTAAGTTGGATAATAGGAAGGCTTATGATATGGTAGATCGGGGATTCCTCTTCCGAGTTCTGGAAAGGTTCGGATTTTCCTCCCATTGGATAAATTGGGTGAGAGCGTGCATTGATGGACCGTGGGTACTGGTATTGGTAAATGGGAATCCACAAGGTTTCTTTCAAACGTCTTGAGGCCTGCGGCAAGGTGATCCATTATCTCCTTTTTTGTTTATTATTCCAGTAAAGCTATTGGGAAGATTTATTTGTCATTTGCAGAGTGAAGGTCAATGGAAAGGGATACAAGTTGTGGTTGGAGTTGACCCGGTTACTCATCAGCAGTTTGCGGATGATACAATTATTTTTGGTGATGCCTCGCTTCGTGAAGCTCGTATTATTAAAAAAGAACTAGATGCTTTTTGTACTGTGTCAGGCTAGCCGGTGAATTGGTCCAAATTAGATATTTTCATTTTCAATATGGATCTGAGGAAGCAGAGAGAAATTTTCAGGAACTTGGGTGTTAAGGCTTGGAATCTACCAGGTAGGGTTTTAGGTACCCCACTTTTGGGGGGGCCTAATCGAATGAGTATGTGGCATAGGTTGATGGATAGCTGTGTAAATAAATTGGAAGGTTGGAAGAGCAAGTGGCTCACTTCGGCAGGTAGATTATTGTTGTTAAAATCAGTGTTATCTGCAATGCCTATTTATTCTATGATGTTCTTAAAAGTCCCAAAGAAAATTGTTAAAAGCATTAACCAGTTTATGAGAAAGTTTTTCTGGAATGGCATGGGATAAGGTTTGCCAACCCAAATTGTCAGGGGGTGCAGGCTTAAGAAATTGGAGTTTGTTGAATGAAGTGATGGGTGCAAAATTAATATGGCAAATGTATGAAAAACCAAACTAGAAGTGGGTGCAAATTATGAAACATAAATATTTGGATTTGAATTGCAGGGAAAGAATATTCACAGTTAGGAACCCTACGAGAGGATCGACTATTTGGAATTTTTTGATGTCATGTAGGAAGGTGATTACAGAGCACCTCACATGGCAGATGGGGAATGGGGAGAAAGCAAACTTCTAGATTGATTTGTGGGAAGGCAGACCATCCATGTGCTTGCGAAGAGATATAGGTCACATCATACAAGTGGTTGAAGCCCATTGGGGTTCTAAAGTGGGGAATTATATGTTTAAAGTGAGAAAGAATGAAGTGGATGAGTGAGGCTAGAAGGATGTTGATTTGTTGCCGCTATCTGTTCAGTAAAAAATTTCTTTTGTTGGAATCCTAGATGAATATAAGCCACATCTTGGTATGAAAGAAGATGTTTTAAAATGGTGCGGATCAAAATATAGGAATTATTCATTCAAGGTGGGATACAACTTTATTGAAAATGCAGAGACTGAGATCGAGTGGCCATCCAAGCTTTGTTGGAGATCCAAATGTTTACCAAAGGTGGGGTTGTTTTCTTGGTTAGTTTTGAAAAGGAGAATATTGACGGGAGATAGAATGAAGAGATTGGGTTTCAATGGCCCTTTCCAGTGTGTACTGTGCAAAGAATCTAAAGAATCCTTGGAAAATCTATTGTTACATTGCGAATTGGCTCAAGGAGTGTGGAAATTCCTGTTAAGCAAATTGGGGTGGGAAATTCCATTTTCAGACAAAATATTGGATTTGTTCAGGGCTTGGTTCTCAGAGTACAGGAAGTTGGCCTTGTCTAGCATATGGATTGTGTGACCATCAATAGTTTTATGAGAAATATGAAAAGAAAGAAATAGAATAATTTTTCAGGATAAAGAATATTCGATAGAAGATTTGTGTGATAGAGTGGAAAGGGCTATCTCTGAAGTTGTGTCAATGGTGACAGTTAGTCATAATTTTGTGAAGTATCTGTATAGTATGGCAGATAGTTTTATCAAATCGAGGTGTTCGTTGATTCAACTCAGACTTGTTCATGGGTTTTGAAGGGTTCATCCTTCGTGTGGGGAGCATAAGCAGGTGGAGGAATTATGGTCTAAACCAGAGCAGGGGTGGATTAAAATAAATTTTGATGGGGCATCTAGGGGCAACCCAGACATTTATGGGGTGGGATGTGTTGCTCGTGATGCAAATGAGGTGATCCTCTTTAAGGGAGCGAAGAGACTACAAGATGGAACTAATAATGACACAGAGGTGTAGGCTGCATTATTAGTAGTTGAATTGGTTGTTAACATGAAGACCTGGAAGGTGCACTTGGAAGGAGATTCTAAGGTTGTGGTGAATGCAATTATGAAAGGAGTAACCCCGAGAAGGTGATTAAATAAATTCATAGCTCTGATTTGTTTGAAATTGAACAAATTTCAATATTTTTGAATATCTCACATTGGGAGGGGTAGAAATGCTTTAGCAGATGCCTTATCAAACATGGCATGTGAACTGGACAAAGGAGTGATGAGGTGGTGGGATAAAGATGATGTCATAAAATAATGGCATGTTTAAAATGTCTCGTACCATATAGTACTACCGAGAAAATTGAAGTGTGCGAGAGCATGTTTTCATTCTCTACTTCCGAGCCTAGGTTAGCTCGACTAACACTGGCAATTAATGTCGATGAACTCTGCAGTGACGACAGAGGCAGAGATAGACTCATTAATAGAAATAATGAGAATGAATACCCATTCAATGCGGATGGTGGGAGCATGATGATAATGAATGCCCATTCAATGCGGATGGTGGGAGCTCTCTTGGGATTGAGAGAGTGGTTTATTGATAGAGAAAGGCGGTTTCATGGTTGGCAAGAGTAATGGAGGCCAATTTCACATTGAAAACTAACAAAATGGTGTTGACATTCTGGGGGCCAATTCCTTAGAGATGGTTGAAGAACATGTTCAGCTCATAGGAGCCATTGTTTCTAAAGGTTGTGTAGTTGATGTTGGGAGGAGAGGTGGCAATAATTGACCATAGGTATAGAACAAGGGCGGACATCTATTCTCTTATAATGGAGTGGGGGCTCGAATTGGACTCCTCATGCGTAGAGGTTTAGAGAGTAATGCAGGCAATAGTGTCGCATGAATGCCTGGAGAATATGGAGTCTTTGCTGGAGTGGGTGGTGTCGAGTCGAGGGTTTGATATGTCGGAAGGAATTTTGGAGCAGCTTGTTGAACTTAGGGGTAGACATATGCAAATTTCTTTTCTTAAATGGAGAGAAGAAGTGAAGACCCATTTTCGAGAGACAACGAAATGGGGATGGGAGGCTCTGAAGTTGTATGTCCAAATTATGGAGCTAGAGGAGATCATTAGGCGGGTATGAACGAAATAAGGGGACGAGGAAGTGGATGGAAGAATGTGGCAGCCAAACACCAGACGCTTATCTACGGAATTGGCAAAGAAAAATGTGCATTTGGCAATTCTCCTAAACGAAGGAGGAGGCGGGACGGGTGGAGAGGTAAGTGTTGCGGTTGTGCAAGAGAAGGAGGTGGAACGCGAATGACCTGGTTGTGGCCTCGGGTACCTCTATTTTTTCTTTTTTAGTCTACTATGTCCATGGTCTTGGTTATTTAGTATTGGAAACTTCATGTTTTTATGATTTTTTAGTAGTGTCGTATGAACTCTGAATTGCCAATTAATTTTTGTATATGGCAAGGATGTAACAAGCACCGTTTTGAGCTTGGTTAACTGTAATTTGGGTGTGGGATGACGGTTTTGTGGGTTACTGGTTGGGGGGATTGACTTCTAGCTTTGTTGGGTGGTTTGGTGGATTTAGTAGGTGGTTTTTGGGTGGTTTGATGTTTAAAAACCTTTGTTGATATTGTACTACTTTAATTTTATAATATAATAAACATACATATTACTGATAAAAAAATAGAGATGAAAACCTTGACATAACCAAAATTTCAAACAAAATTATATGGTTGGATAGCTAAGATGGAGATTAAATTCATTAAGGTGTTCATTTTTATTTGCATTGAAACACGTGTAAAATTGATGGAGAGCACAATAAAAATTGTGAGAATTTTTTCATCTTTTAAAAAAACACGTCCCAATCTTGAAATGGTCATCCAAGCCTTTGGGTTGGATTCCTAAGGGAAATCCAAGCCAAAGGCTTGGTGTTTCCCAATGCAAACCATTTGGCAAACACCAAATTTGGCACTTGCCAAATTAAAAAAATGCATTTTTTACATTTGGCAAGCATCAAATTTAGTACTAGCCAAAAGTGAAAAATAAAAATTTCCTTTTGGCGAGTGCCTAATTTGTTGTTTGTCAAATGTATTTCATTAGAAATTTTCCCATCTTGCTCTCTCTCTCTCTCTCCTTCTCTCTCTGTTGGTGCAATATCTACATAAAATATAACATTTAAGTATAAGCCACATATTTCTAGACAGACAAATTTTAGTAATTAGAATGCTCCTATCAACATTCTCTCTCCCTATCTATCTCACTCGCTTTATCTCCCAAAACTCTAGACCTTCCTATTCTCTCTTATTCTCTCTCTCCATTGTTTAGGTTGTCACCTCTCTCTCTCTCTCTCTCTCTAGGTTTCTCCCTCTCTCCCTCTCCACATCTCTACCTCTCCATCCATTTCTATTAACAGTTGTAGCATTGTAAATTGTAGCTTTATGCAATTTCATCCGCACCTAAGCCTCACTTTCATGTTTTGACCTCCTATGCCATGATACTATTTTGATTATACTAAAAACAACCTAGATTCAACATTTTAGACACTCAAGAGTGGGACCCTATTCAAATCTTGATCCTAATTGGAAGCACCAAGATGCCCTGGGTACCATGGTCCTCCTAAAAGGGGCCAAAATTTGAACCCTACAATGGTCACATCTCCAAGGTGGGAAAACATTCCTGATATCGCCCTACCCCAAAATTTCAAATATCTTTTGTGCAGTTAGGTATAAAAGCAAGCCTAACCCCCTCATTTTGGGAGATCTCTCCAATCAACCTCTATCAAGGTCTCAATTGCACTTTTGCTAATTCAAGTGAGTAAGCAATCAAACATCATTAAGGCAATTCAGGAGAAGTCAAAGTTTAGATTTCAAGTATTCATGATTAAGATTTTATGAAGACATCCTACATGACATTATCAACCTTGACATGAAGACTTCAATGCAAGATTTATCAAGGTATCAAGTTCCAATTCAAGCATTTCAAATGTAGATCTAGCATTATCCTCAAAAGATAAGATTTTACTTTAGCATTTCCATTACATTTCAATTCAATTCAAGGGTAATTCTAAACTCGGGGTTTGATCTGAGGCAAACCCCCATCAACAACAACATTTTACTTCTTTATGTGTGCAGGCAATAGATCCAGGACCCACCGATGAATATTTCCGCAAAAGAGTGTTGGAAGTGTTGTCATTGATGTCAAGAAAGTAAGAAGACAATGTTATAGATAAGCTTGTCATTAATGTAAGAGTGGAAATATTATTATTGATATCGAAACCATAGAATGATATACAATATCATCATAAATATATGGAGATCATATTGACTGTGAAGGAGGTTCAGTCAAAGATATTGGGCCATTCGAACTATATAAAGAGACACGGGATCTTCTACAATCAGTATTGAAGTTGATATTAATATTGAAGGACGGTGTAAGTTGACTCTCACTCTACATGAAAGAAATAATTACAGCAATCAGCGACTAATGTATGGCAGCGATACTAATACATGACTGATCAGCGACAGTAATCAAAGACTTATGGTAGCATAGCACTGAAACAAAGAAGACTCTGAATCAACGATTTCATGAGGAACATCTATTTTCAGACTACACTATTTAGTAAGCTAATAGAGTGGATAGCGACTTCAGTTTGTATATTACAAGAACAGCGACTAAGATAAGCACAGCGATAGAAGTTGGAAATAAAAGATTACGTCCCATGTCGAATATATATGCAGCACAATGACTGGAACAGTGATGGGTATGCCAGCATGGCCCGATACTTCAGCGACTGCATTTGTTATAAATCAGTAAATGATTTCATAAGAATAAAGTTTATTCATGAAGAGCAGCGATGGACAACAATAAAGGATTGAGAAGAGCCAGCAAATGATTAATATACATAAATAGCGACTACATAGTTACTCTATGTGTTTGAAGACGTGGCAATGACAAATATAATAAGAATTAACAAAAGAAGTGATTAAACGTAGGCAATAATAGAATTATTGGCAATAATAGAATTATTATGAGGAGCAAAGATTAGTCAAGTCAAGATTTTAATTTGTCTTCTACAGAAACACAAACCATGCGGTAAAGTTAATACACCATATTTCAGTTAATATGTTGCTCTGGGCAATAACAAAAGAATAAGAAACAATGATTAAACATTAACAGATGACATTCCTTGTATGCAAACTGACTTGTACAAGCCGATTCTATAAGTGTAAAGGTCAACTGTGTAGTGCTCCATCAAAGGTAGCGGATCATGTTAGTAAACATACAGAGAAACTCATGAGAAAATCGACTCAATATTGTCGATGAATATCTTTCATATACAGCGCTTTGTATAAGATAGTAAATGACAGAGATTAATGAAAGATGCAACCAAGTTAATAATATGTGTTATGTGGATAAACAGTGATTATCTCCAAAGAGGTTTTTGAAATTGTTAGAAGACAGTAATCAAAGCTACAAAAGTAGCGATCATATTAATATATAAAGACAATCGATGATCAAGTTAATATGTGCAGTGATTATCATCTAAATGCAGTGATTATAGACAGCGACCTATAGAGCAGCGAATCAAAGTATTTTGTGAAGGATGACTGTATAAGTTTGCGGATGATCAGTGGTAGCGACAATAACATTACAGGCTGCGATTATTGTGAAGGTAGCGCTTAGACAAAGAAGCGACTTTGTTAAATATTATAATAAAAATAGAAGTAAATAATTAACATATGTAACGACAATAATCATGAAGAGATGCCACTTACGTGGCAATAAGAATAATCAGTTTTGAAGATGGGATGTGATTACATCAGGTGATGCGATCTCAAAAGATGATGGTGCTCATGAACATTTGTTAAGAGATTAACAAAAGAAATTGAGATGGTGCGATTATGATCATAAAAAGAATAATTAATATGCTGCCCAATTTTGTTAAGAAGCGATTTATTGCAGTGTAAAGACACAAGTAATAAAGGAGTGATTTGTTTGTCTAAATGAGAGAGTATGGAAGGGTGCGTCCATAGTGAAAGATAATGTCTTTTGTAATTCATCTTTCATTGTAAAGATATAAAAGGAAGAATGATTAACGAGAAGTTGAGAGTGTGGTGTGCATGCCGAATAAGTGGGTTAAAAAGATATGTCATTCAGAAATCGATTAAGTGGGTTAAAAAGATATATCATTCAGAATTCTAATGTAGATGTTGAGATGCTGATATAAATGATATCTTGCAGAGATAAAGAAGAATATTATGGTAAGCATTGAAAAGGAAAGTGTACATAAGAAATTGGAAAAACATCAAAACCATCAATTAGGTAACCACAAACCCTAATAAGCTAAGAGATGATCCTATCACATTCAATAAAGGAATGGAAATCGAACATCAAAAGAAATTGCAAACTAAAATGCGGATGTTGCCTCCGTTGACCTCCATTGTTTCTCTTTTTCCTCCAAATTATATTTGTTTCACCTACAAAATTGCAAGTGTGAGCAAGAAAGCAAGATTGCAAATGAGTTCAACATCATGAGGATATTCGAGAAGTGGTCATGATTGATCGAAAAGAGACACCAATTTATAGGCGAATTGGTGAAGACAAGAAATTAGCATGATTGAAAATGGAAGAAGAAACTTCATTCGAAAATTGGCAAATTGATTTCAAAAGGGTATGATTGAATGACAAATTGATTGACAAGTTGCTATGTGAAAAATATGACAAATTGAGAGCAATTTGTTCTCATCAATTATGACATGATCGAGAGATAAATTAGCCACTTGATTTATGACAAATTACCCACAAAAATAGCTCATTGATTGAATGACAAATTGGAGAGAAAATAGCTTCATTAATTATGACATGATTGAGCAGAAAATGGGGAAAAATTAGTGAGAAAAGTTAGGAGGGAATAATTAGAGGAATTTGAAATATGAAAATTAGCAAATTAGGTGGAAAATGGGGAATTAGAAATTAGAAAATTAGAAAATGAGGAAATTAAGTGAAATTAATTAACAAACATTCATGCATTCATTAATTCACAAATAGGACATAATTAGCCAATTAAATGAAACATTTAATTGCGGCAAGAGGACCTAGGATAAAAGGAATTAATCCATTTAACCTAAAGAGACAAGTTAGAAGGATTAAATTATTAAATCATTAAACCCTATAAGAAAGATTAGAAATGAAAAGACAACAATTAGGTCATGACAAAAAAAGCAATTGATGTAATATCGATTCAATCATGATTAAATGACGAGGACTAATAATTGATAAAGTGTCGATGTTAATTCACAAAGATTGATGACCAATTGATTGATAATTGACAAAAGGACAAAACTGATAGATGACAAATGACAAAGGATCAATGACTAATCGATCCAAAAATTGAGAAAGATTTGATGATTGATTAAGACCGATGACAAATCGATCAAAGATTGATAAAAGGTCGAATAACATGATGTCGAGATTGATGAAGACTGATGACGAATCGATCACAAATTGACAATATTGACCGATAACAAACAATTGAAAAGAGGATCCAAAATGATGGCAATTGATTAAAGATTGATAAAATGGTTGAAGTGATGAAGGTCGCATGATAAAAGACCAATGACAAATCAGTCACAAATTGATGAGGAATCGACAAATTGATGACATAAGATGATCCATAATGACAATGGTTGATCAAAGATTTTTGAAATTGACAAAGACCAAGGACAAAATAATGATTCAACAATCGAGAAAGTTTGACAAGATTGGATTGATAATGATAAAGATTGAGGATAAAACCCTAATTTGACTTGGCAAATTTGACTATGTCCAATTGACAAGACAAAATAATTGATAATGACCAAAGATTGAAAGTCATGATGATATTGACAAGACCTAACTGAAAATGCAACAAACACAATCGAAATGCAGAGGAATAACAAGATGTCGACAAATGATGAAGATCAAGTGCACGACATAGAAGAAGTGATAATAAGATGTGAAAACCTTAAAAGAAGGTACAACATGGACATGTTAAAGTATGGTGCCACAAGCATTGACCATTTTTAGATGCCTACATTTTGCCCCTCTTTGAGACAATGTGATTATGAGCATTGTTTCAAAGAAAAAAGAACATATACCCCAGAAAATGACAACATATATGCATGCCCCCTCGAGGAATTGGCCAGAAAAATCTAGAAAAGAGGCCAATCGATTGACAACGATGACAGAAAGTCAGGGCTTCAAACGAACTGAAAATTAGAGATCGGATGCAGAAGATACAAGTGTTGCAAAGCACAAAAGACCATGACCAATAAAACATGAGGAAGATGCACGTCCATATAGACACTTGGAAGAGCTATAAAAGTGGTGGGAAAGCTGAAAATCACTCATTTGCACTCGCAAACATAGAAATTTTTGTGCTCTGGACAAATGACCTTGCAAAGAGATGGCAAGCATTCCAATGGCGGATCACCTCAGGGTATGTGTATGCAACTTCAAAAGACCAGTTGACGTGGGAGCACTGTTAAGCGGTTCAAAAACCCATTTTTTTTGGGTCAATTGCACATAGATCTAGGACATCGCGGGAGGGGTTTCGAGGACCAGGCAGCAGAATTGTGCTTGTGTGGGTAGGTTTTGCACTTGTGTGGAGAGATCATGCACTTGTATGACATGCACAAGCGTAGAATTACCCTGTACAAATGCAAGTTTATCCTGCATAGGCACAAGAGTGCCTAAGAGGTAGTTTCGAGCACTGAAAAGCATGTCAGTGAAGCCAAAATGGGAGATAGGACTTAGGATACTTAAAAGGAGTAGAATAGGAAATGAACACATTGATGTGACATGCAAAACAATAAAATGCAGACATTAGAATGAAACCCTAAAAACTGACAAAATGGTGCCCCATTGTGAAAATAGGTATGACGACCACCATTGATCACACAAGAGAACAAACCTGACTACTTTGAGTTGCACCATAGATTAAGGACAAGAGACTGAGACATGCTAGAGGCACTAGGGTTATAGTATATCACATTCATGCTCGAGATTAGGGCAAACACAGGACTGTTAACAGCCTTGATAGAGTGGTGGCACTCAAAGACATCGTCATTTCATCTCTCAATAGGAGAGGCGACAGTCACACTAGAGGATGTATGGCGCATCCTACGAATTCTGACTCAAGGGGAGAGGGTGATCTATGATGCATCAACAGGGATGGATGCGTTATGCAAATAGGTAAGTCCACCAAGATGGTGAACAAAAACATGCCCACATGCAAAAAAATGAAATTTTTCATAACCCGTGTGTGTTTTATGAAATTCAAAAACTTGCTAGGCTCGGTAGCCAAAAATAATAAAAATAAATAAATAAAGTTCCTCAAAACTCGTACACGTTTTGAGGAACATTAATAAAAAAACAAAAAGTTCCTCAAAACCCGTACCCATTTTGAGGAACATTATATTTCCTCAGACCCATGGGTTTTGGCCATTTTCAATGCCAAAAACCATGGAACGCAGCCCAAAGAAGCAAAAAAAGCTCACAACCCACGCGTTTTTTGCATCATTTTGCATTTTTTGGCATTCAGAACAATTGCCAACAATCTCACCCCATCAAACAGGTAAGATTTCATTGTTTCAATTGTTTTTGTTTGCATTTTAATTGAAGTAGGGTTTTTTAATTGATTAAAGTTTTTTTTTTATTAATTTGATATAAGATTCTACAAGTAATCCCCAAAAACAAAATAGTCAACAAAGACCTCCTCATGCACAAGCAACACAAGCAAACCCTATAAACATTGCATATAAGCAACAAGAAAATCCTCAAGACGTTGCTCCACAACCACAACATCCTCAAAATGTTGCTCCTCAACAACCACCGCCACCCCTAAACCCTCCACGTCCTCCATTAGATCGTGTAGATGCCACACAAGAGGATCTTATCAATCACCTTACACAAAATAGTGCCCAAATTTTTATATTGGTGAATAGGTTAAGTCCTCTAGTCTTGAGCACCACTCAACCCTTGCTACAATGCTAGAAAGAATGGCCAAAAGTGCAAATGAGGTATCTAGGGAGGTTACGAAATGGGGTTCATGGAGGGATAGATGTCAAGCATTTTATGCGGATGGGTTGTCATATGATCAAGTGAAGAATAAGGGCATACTTAAAGGTGACATATGTGCTCTTTTAGTTCTGATCCTATTTCTAGTAACAACCTAGAAGAAAATACGTCTCGGTTTCCTATACATTGGTGTGTTCATGCTAGGCTAAAAGCACCTTTTTGGGATAGGTGGTATATGGTATTTGACCAACCACCTTGTAATAATTGGGAGGTGCCTCTATATTTTTTTAGAAAGTTGAATTGTGAGTTTATCCTCGGCAAGAAGCCGAATTAATTTGACATTCGGCAGTTTCAGGGTAGAGGGAGAGGCTATGCGCAGGATAGACTTGGGTCCCATAGGGTGGTACAACCACAAGATAGGAGACATAGAGCTCCTAAACCCATGGTTCATGTAATTGTCCATATATCAATGAAGGCGTCTATGGAGTTATAGACTCTTTAGGCAACTACATCATTGATTGATGTCATTGTTAAGCATAGCACACAGTTGGTCAAAGCAGAGAATGTACCAGCACCTGTGGCACCTCCTTCATCAGTGTCACCTCATGCATCACTTGGCATGGGCTAGCCCATTCAGCACATGTGCACCACCTGCCAGGGTGTATGTTCTAGTGTAGACATTGACGTGAATGAGGATGGTTCGACATCTCATCCATGTACATGTTGTGGGAGTAGATGCCATGCTTCCCCTACAGACGATATGGCCCTCACTGACGACCCGTTGAGTATGTTGTTCTCTTGTGATCAGACACGGGTGTGTTTAATTCTATTTATGACATATTATCAATTAAAAGACTAAATCTTATAAAAAGAAATGAATTTTTATTCTTAGAACAATTTAAAGTGACATATAAATAAAATGCATTGTAGGGTGCAGCAAGTGGTGGGAGTACACCACGTACTTTTCAGTCGACTCCATGGTCATGAGTAGTTTTGCCACTGGAGGTAAGGATTTGTAAATTTGTTAAAAAAATAATAATACATTGGTTTCAAAATATCTTTTGTTAATATATATGTATCATTACTTGGTGTTTTATAGGGTTTATTAGGGGCTGAGATGTCCCAACTTGATGATACCATTCTTTCGGCTATTGACTTTGGCCTAGATAGCTTTGTGGTACCATTTAGATTTAGATATTTTTTATTTAGGTGATATATTAAATACATGCTCTTTTCCCTTATGTTAATTTTTCTATTACTTTACCCCACCTACCTCGAGGACATCTTGTGCGAGAAAGCCATCCTCCAGCACTCCGAGGCAAAAAAAGATATCCTCCCGGACACCCAAACGATAGAAGGTAATTTAGTACAATTTAAATTCATTTATTGAAATGTATTATGATTAAACATGTATATGTAGATATTCATAAATGCACTTAATTTATTTTTTCTATATACAAAAACAAATGGGGTTATGAAATTAATGAATGCACCCGATGTCGATGAGGTTCAGCAAAGGGAAGAGGTAATATCTTCATATTCACTTTGGATTGTATTCTTGCTTGTGTGAAATATCTAAATCCTTTATGTCTATATCATATGTTATCATTTTTCATACAGGAAATGGTAATAGCTGCATCAAATTCAACTATGCCTCTTAATATTACAGGAGAACTATCTGAGGCTCCGATGTGCATTTGTTCTACATATGTTAAACATATTTGTTTAGAAATAAGTACACTCATTTTTAGTTTTTTATCTAGTTTGTCAACAACTTTGGGTTATTAACTTGTATTAATTGTCTTTAACCTATTACAGCCCCCTTCCAAACTTCCTATTGATGCTCTACCATTCCATTTCATTAGAAGTCCTACACGTCAAATATGGGTTCCAACATGACAGACGGACGAGCTATGTCTATCTTAGATCAACTCCTTTTCACTAAGTGCACAATGGAGTTGAAACCGTCTTGTTAACTCCTTTTGGATCACTTACCATGGATATAGGAAATGATCGTAACTAATTCATCTGTGACTTTGCCTCCTACAACTATAGGACATCCATCTGAGGCTCCAGTATGCTTTTGTTTTTTAGTCTATTCATTTTTAGTTATTTTGTGTTTTTTGACATATATGTTATTAACTTGTATTAATGTTGTTTTACCAGTTACAGCCCCATCCAGAACTTCCCACAGATCCTTAGCCTCACACAATTGCAGAAGAAAGAGATGAGGTAATCAACATTTCAACTTCAAACAATTTAGAGTTCAGTATTTAGTTATTTTGATGTTATATTGAGAAACTATATCTGATTCAACATTTGAATCGTCCTTGTGCAGCCACCTAAAGAGCCACGTACTACTTCGAAGAGGCTCTAGTTTGATGATCTGCCACAGTCCTAGATACCGATAGAGACATATAGTTCTAGTTATGGTCATTGAAGTGCCAATCTTTGTATATATTTGATATTTGTATATGTATATATCGACTTTGACAGACATGGCACATGCCACATTTGTGTAACTATTATTGATTTGGCATCTATCCCATTTTTTGATATGTACACGATTATTGTTCATTTTGATATATATGAAACTTGATATTCAATCCAATTTATTCATTATGTACAAATATTCGATCCAATTTGTTCATTGTGTGCAAATTTATGATCGAATTTATTCATTGATATATGAAAGTTGATATTCGATCCATTTTGATATATATGAAACTTGATATTCTTGAAACTTAGTTATTTGCAATTGAAATGTGATCAAAATTGTTCATTGTGTATATGTCTTAAAATGTGATCCAATTTGTTCATTACATGTATCTCATATGGCATATACTTTTAAAATAGGTTTCTCATATTATGTATATGCATGTACCAAAGTACCGATAATAGTAATACTCTGAGATATCGCCCTCCAAAAATCGTTGCCTGATTTGGCTTAGTGCACCTTAGGAACACTTCGGTCCGATGTGGTCCGAAACGTTCGAGATACTCCGTGGGTTAAATGAGGTTGTCACTAGTGTTTACCTTTCCAACCGGAGCTAATGGAATGGACAGTTTGGTGCCACGACGAATGGTTTGAAATATGTACAATTATGCAATTTTCAACTGAGCAACAATGCAACTTTTGGCATCAACTGAGATCAGGTTGCCAAATGAAAACCAAGTGGAATCTCCCAAAAATGAGATACATTGTTGTAGGCCTTGGTAAGATGGTCCTTTTTCACCTCACGTCTTGCCAATACTTCTCACGAGCTTCGAGATATTGCCCTCCAAAAATAGTTACCCGATTTGGCTTAGTGCACCTTAGGAACACTTCGGTCCGGCGTGCTCTAGAACATTCGAGATACTCTATGGGAGAAATGAGGTCATCACTAGCATTTACCCGGCCAACCGGAGCTAATGGAGGAGACAGTTTAGTGCCATAATGAATGATTTGAAAGATGCATGATTATGCAACTTTCAACTGAGCAACAATGCAACTTTTGGCATCAACCGAGATTGGGTCGCCAAATGAAAACCAAGTGGAATCTCCCAAAATTGAGATACACTATTGTAGGACTTGGTAAGATGGTCCTTTTGTACTTCACATCTTACTGATACCCCTCACGAGCTCTGATATATCACCCTCCAAAAATCACTGCCTGATTAGGCTTATTGCACCTTAGGACCACTTTGGTCTGGCATGCTCTAAAATATTAGAGCTACTCCATTGGAGAAATGAGGTTGTCACTAGCGTTTACCTGGCCAAATGGAGCTAATGGCACTGATGGTTTGGTTCCACGACAAATGGTTCGAAACATGCATGATTATGCAACTTTCAACTAAGCAACAATGCGACTTTTGTAATCAACTGAGATTGGGTCGCCAAATCTTTGTTTGTTCTTCGTGGGCATGAAATGCCACCACCAACATGTCCAGTTGGGTGGGTGTACCCAAGGAATGGTCCATTTTTGGCTCCTCACTCACCAAAACACTCGCCGACATACCCTACCAATATTGTCCTTTAGGTGCCCTAGGTGTACAAAAGTGATGAACTTTGCTGGGGTATTTCTCTCAATTTGGGGCACCTGTATATGATCCGTTTGAAGCTACAGCATCCATGTCAAGACTAAATTTCTTATGAATCCTTATAAACATGTCAAGATTTATCCAAATAGCCCATTTCCACTATCCAAAAGCCTATTCAACCTAGATAGATCTATTTGACCAGCTTTGACCATTAGGGCCTAATAGGCCTATGAAGTACATTTGTGTCTCAAATGACCTTAATGAAAACATTAACCATGGCCTTAGTAGGGCCTTATTACATTGATTGTGAATATTTCGGCCTTGTAGGTCTCTTGGGACTACAAATGAGGGCTTTCTCAAACACACTCGTCCAAGCACTTCACAACTCCAACAATGGATTAAACACCTTTCATATGATCTACACAAACTCCAACAACCATAAAAACACCCTCTCATTCAGATATTTCACCCAGACCAACATATGGCACCTTGTATACACTATGCCATATTTTAGGAAAGTCAATATAAAATGCACAAAACGAATTAAAGGAACCTCAAACCAGTGCCAAATTAAAGTTGAAACATTTGTCTCAAATGGTACATGATTATTTAAACTTGTCTAATTGCAGAAAAACCAATGTATTTATAATCGAATGGTACAAATTTGGGCTCTCAAAATTTGCAAATCAGCCCCATGGGCAATTTTATATATAAAATTTGGTATCCAATTGTAGCGTCGTAAATTGTACACACTTGCTAGGGTGGTACAATTTCACACCTAGTTTAGCACTTGCCTTGGCGCATTTTGCATTTTGCATCGCATTTCCCCTTTAGCACTTAATTAATTAAATTAATTAGGTCTAAGGTTCTATTTTATCATCTCCCATATCATAAAGTTGGGCCCTTTTCATTAAAGTGTGCCCCTTTCATTTTATTCTTCCAATACATCATTTAATCTAAAACCCTAATTAGGTCCTATTTTGAACTTGGGGGCTTGATTTCGGGGTTCAAAACATCTCGAAATCAGCTGTAACTTCGGGATTCTCTCTAAAATCATCATATCCGACGACCCTGAAAATTTGGTGAAAAGTTGTCAGGACCATGGCGCCCGGCGTGCACATGGTCCCGGACATTTTTCCTGAAATTTTAGGAGCGCGATCCAATCATAAAATAAAGCTTAACCCCAAGATATTGGTGGGAGATTCAATCTCTAGGTCGGCCAAAAGTTGAAATTAAGACCTAGGGTTTCATATATAAGAGCTCTCTTTCTTCATTTGAAAGGATCCATATTTTTTGGTTTCAAGGGCCTTCTATGCAGCGAAAGAGAAGATCTTTAAGACTTCAACAACATTCAACATCCATCCATCAAGCATTCATCAATTTCATTCATCCATTTAGGGCTCTGAAGGCATTGAAGAGCAATAAGGGATCACCGACTGAAGATTGGCTTGTACCCCTCCCTTGGGGTTGGGTATGATTTCATGTTGTTTTCATGTCTTTGTATAAGCCTCATTATATCATTTGTATTCATGCTTTAGATCACTTTGCATCTTGATTTGGAGCATTTACATTATCATTTGCAAGCAATTAGGGTTTACTTTCTAGGTTGCTCTAGTTTGCTTACTTGCATTTTAGGATCTTGCACACACACAAGGTCTGCACACACACTACTTTTACAATACAACTTGGCTATTCATGGAGGTGGAAATCACCAAAGCGGGGGTTTCACTAAGGCAAAACCCTATATAGCCGCCCACCATACCTTTTCAGATATAAGTGCAGGTTTCGGGATTCGGACGATGCCGCAAGTTGCAGATCCTACGGAAGCAGACGAAGACTAAACTTCACACCAAATTGCAGAGCACAAGACTAGGATAGGGGCATGGGGTGCCCTGGTCCTGCCAGGACAGGGGTGCTGGGTGCCCTAGTCCCTAGGATAGGGGCGCTGGGCACCCTGGTCCTTCTGTCAGACAGCAGTTTCAACATTTTTCTGACAGCTTTTCAGGTTGCAAAACAACAGTTTCAGGTGCAGAATCAGGACAGTGGCGCCCACGCCCCCATCTTGAACATTTCCACTCAGATTTTAACCCCAGGTACACATCTGCATTCTCCTTTTATCCTTGTGTTTATAGCTTTTCATCACTTAAATCTCAATCTTGCAATCTTGTTACTAGTTCATACTTGCACTCTAGGGCTAGTAGTTGAACTTGCATCATTTTATCTATCATTTGCAACAAAGGAATAGAAATCCTAATAGGTAGCCCGTGGCTCTCTCTTCTACAAAAAGAAGTATCCAATTGTGTGATACCTCTAGGCTCTTTCGTATTCCACAAGTGTGTGATTGAAAGTGAGATTAGGGCATGCTTGCTTAGTGTCACTTTTTCCCCTACACATTTTGGTGAACCCGACGTGAATTCCAATCTTCTCTAATTTTGATTTATGTTTTCAAATTTGAGTGTTTATGCTATTTCAAATTCAAATTTGTATTTACAAGTTTTAATTTCTTGCAAGATTCAAAAATTTAGAGGAAATTTTGCTAAAACCCTAATTTTTTCAATTCAAAGTTGAACTTGTGGATAGCTTAATTGGGATCAATAATTTCAAATCTGATTTAGGAACTCATTTGAATCATAAATTTCATTTTCTAAATCTACATTCTAAGTGCTTGCATTGGTTAAAATTAAACATTTCCTTCTATTTTGCATGTGTTATCATTTGAAAAAGGAAAATTGTTGTCATGATGCATTCATTTCATAGATGTGATAATGGGTTAGCTTCCCTTGTTTCAATTTTTCCTTCTCCTAAAGAACCTCCCCCCATCTATAACAACATTTTAGTGCCTAAAAGAGTTGCTACCAATCCCTTTGAGACTCTCCCATGCTCTAAGGATGAAGACTTTAAGAGTGATCTTGACAATTCTCCTAAAATGTGCCCTTCCTATTTAGCTATCCTAGAGGAAGAGAATGATATCATAAACACCTTTCTTAATGTTACTTCACCTTCCCTACACGATGCCTCTCTAAGTGAAAAGGTATTGATGGACATTGACTTATTTTCTCCTAAAGTTGGTCCTTCCAATGGGGGCATGTTAGTGCAACAAGAGGTTATGAACACTTCTTTCAAAGATCTCCTTCCTAAGCATGAATCTTTGGAGAAATATGTCCATGTTCCTCCTAAAAAACACTCCCCTCATGAGGATCCTTTTGTGCAAGAAGATGACATTATCCCTACATTTCCTAGTGATGGCATTTCCTTTTCCAACAAAATTCCCACTAGAGATGATGAATTAATGATAAATGTTTACCCTTCTCCTAAAGTTTGTCTTACCCATAAGCATCCCTTAGAGAAAGAAGATGAAATAATAAGCAATTTCCTTAATTCTCTCTCCCCTAAAGATCATATTGAACATATTTTGAGGAAAGAGGATGAGTTTAACACATCTATTGATGCTCTCCCTCCTAAGGATGAGGAATTAATAAACAATGTTATCTCCTCTCCCAAAATTGACAATACTTCAAACATTCCTTTCAACAACCTCACTATTTGGGATGAACCATTAGAAGAAGGTGTAGACTATTCTATACCCCATGAGAGAACCCTAGCCAAAGGGGATGAAATCAATATTGAAAACTCCCTTGATAGTTTCTCACCTTCCTTGAATCTCAATTATTCTCCCTCTCCTCAACTTGGTTCTACTCATAAGGATACCCTAGTTCAAAACAAGATGGTTAACATCTCTTTCAAAGATCTCCCTCTCAAAAGTGAGACTTTAGAGAGTAATGTTGATCCTTCTCCTATAGAGTTTATTCCCCATGTAGATCCTTTGATGATAGAGGATGATATGACCTTTCCTAGTAGAACATCAATGCCTACCCCTTGTCTCTCTCCTAAAATTGATTTAATCCGTGATAAGATTTTAGTGCAAGAGAAGACTATCAATAATTCTTCCAACACTTTTTTTCATTCCTCTAAACCATCCTCAATCAATTTGATACATGTGAATGAAACACCTAACAAACCTCTCTTCACTATCCAAGGTGCTTGTCCTTCTCAAAATTCTCAACCTTTAAACAAGCCTATCTTAGTGGTTCAAGGTGGTTATGCTAATGATTCTTTTTGCACTCCTAAGAAACCTATTATTACTGTGCAAGGAGGTTATTCTACTAAGAGCCCTTATGAGCATGCTAAGCAACTGACTAGAGAGAGTTATAATGCGGTTGCTCATACCTATAACACAAGAAACAATAGGCAACCTAATCCTCCTCCAGTTATCCTGACTTCACTTCCTCCTTCCCAACCTATTCTTCCTCAAGCTCCTCGTATTTCACAAATGCTTAGTAAGGACTATGATCTTATTGAACAACTTAAAACTACTCCGGCTAAGATTTCTATTTGGGATTTAGTTCAAACTTCTTCCGCTCATCATGGAATGTTACAAGATGCCTTGAAAGATTTGAATGTTCCTCCACCTAATACATCTAGTAATATAGTGTCTTTGGTTAACTCTGTGATGAATCCTAAAGCTCAAATTGTGTTTACTCAAGATGAGTTGCCTACTAGTGAAATTCAACATCAATATGATCCCTTGATGATTGTGGTTATCATAAATGACACTGCTATAAGACGAACACTGGTAGATAATGGTTCTGGCCTTAATGTGTGTAGCATTAATCTATTGCATAAGATGAATGTGGATACATCCCTTATTGAGCCTGACTCTCGTCCCATTCAAGGCTTTGATAATGTGGCTAAGTCTTCATTAGGTATTATCACCTTACCCATCACAGTGGGACCTGTTACTTTGCCTACTCCTATCCATGTTATGTCAGGAAATCTAACATACAACTTGTTATTAGGGAGATCTTGGATTCACAGTATGCAAGCTGTCCCCTCTACATTGCATAGACAAGTTAAATTTATTTATAATAATAAGACATATACCTTGATAGGTGATACTAATTTTCAATCTTGTTTGCAAACATCTACTTCCAAAGGGAGTTCTTCTAAGCCTTCCTCTTCTAGTGATGACTCGTTAAACAAGATACCTGTGGATGAATCATCACCCTCTGATAATCAAAATTCTTTGGATGAGTCTGAAGTTCCTGAAGAAGATTCTTCTCAACTTGAATCTACACATGAAAAGGCTTTTGATCCTGAGAAGGTCCTTGCAGAAGACGATTGGGGATCTCTTGATTTCAATCCCACCTTTGTAGGTGAGTATAGGGTTCCTCCTAGAGAGCTTAAAGTTAAAAAGAAGGAAGAAACTAGAGATCAATCAGTCTTACTTGAACCTATGAGCAATAATTTTGTGGCCGCTTCTCAAACTTCTTCTCCTCACACCTCTAATTCGGAAGAATTTGTTTCTTTGTCTTATGAAAAACCACCTTTTCTCTCTGAAATGGCTAATCGTTATGGTCATGGTTTTCACATTTTGGCTAAGAGTGGCTATAGTGGAAATGGTTGTGGCGCAAATGAACAAGGAATTAAAGTTCCTTTAGAACATAACATGCATGAATATTCATTTGGACTTGGATATAATCTTTCTAAGCCCACCAAAGCATCTAAAAGACCATCTCTCAATGTGAATGCTATATTTAGTAGTGATGATGATCTCACTTCAACTAAATCATCTTCTACTTCTATCAACTCTCATTCCCCTCATAAGGAAATCTTGGCAATGAACAAATCTCTTTATGACTCCCCTCAAATTTCTAAATCCACTTATGAATCTTTATCTACTATTCATAATAAAGTCCTTTCCTCCAGGGATAAGGCTCTAATAAATTACACTCATCCCTCTTCTAAGATGTCTTGTGACTTTTCTTCTTCAATTTTTATCATTTTTTACATGTTTTTGATCTCACTTATAGTTGAGCATTCAGCATATCATATTCAAATACCTCATTCAATCTATCATGTCTTTAAATAACATTAATGGCTATTATGTTGCTCATCATTATGTGACATTGGTAGCTCATTTACTGGGGGCTCATTGTCATTCATGATGGTACAATTTCAAGTGCAATCATATTTTTGAAGCAACATAATAGCCTAATTTTTCTATGTTATCTCTTGTTCCTATGGGGTAATAGTGTGGAAATATTGATCATCTTTTCTTTAGAATCCTCTTTTCCTAGATATGGGAGAAGATGTGTATTCTCTTTCTTATCCTACCCACTTCTTGTGAGGAGCATTTTACATACACTAATGTCTTGCTTGCATGAACTCATGTGAGTATGTAGTACAATTTGCTTATGTCTAAATCTCTCCCTGGAAGATTGTGTAAGTCCTTCTCATTGACCTTATCCTTGGGAGGCAATGATCTTTTCTTATTTTTATCTAAAGATCCACTTTTTCCTATTTTCGTGGATGGTGTGAACTTTATTACTTGATGTTATTCCTTGTATGCATTTGTTGTTGTTTGTTCAAGGATTCTCTCTTACAAGAGGTGTAAGTCCTTGACTACAACCTCTTTTGCACTTGGTAAAATACATCCATAATGAATTCACTCTCCTAATTGGGTTAAAAAGAGCGTCATCCTTCATTAAGAATCATTTTCACCTCGCAAAAGAAGGAAGTATTGCATTCTTATTCTCTTCTTTGTCTTATTCTAGAAAATGTTATATTTGTCTAAGACAATTCCTCTCAGGGATAGGTGTCTTTTGTACAAAGATCTCTTCTCCTCTAAGGATCTCCTTTACACATACTACAAGATATCCCTTTTCAACTATCTTATCCTTGCTTAAAGAGTAAAAAATTCTCTTGCTTGGATCTATGACATTGTTGCATTTTTGGGGTATCTTCTTTTGTGATGAAGGTAGGTATCCTTGTTCTACTTTTCTTATGACATAAACATTACACTTTTTGAGCAATGGGTCATTCTCAAAACCAGAGCACAGACTCTTAGAGTGAGATGTCTCCATTTTTTTCTTTTATGCAAGGTGATTATTCTCGAAACCAGAGCACAGACTCTTAGAGCGAGATGTCACGCTTTTGTACTATACATATATAGGTTGTAGCATACTCGGGCATAGACTCCTATGAGGTGCTTCTAACCTCCCTTACACACACATGCACGAGGTTGAATGGAACTAGCGACATAAGGCTAGACTTTCTCACTCTCCTCCCTTACATGGATCACCTAGACAGACTCTAGGGGCTAGTTTTCCATGTCCTTTTCCCATGGATCACCTAGATAAGATCTAGGGGTGAGAAGTCCATGTTTTCTCTCTCACTATTCTTCTCATGGATCACCAATGTGTGTATTCATGCTTTTTTTCCTTTCTTTTCTTCTCTTTGCATTTTGTTTCCATTTACATCCTTCATCTTGTGTTAGAGAACTCTCAAATCCTCACACTCTTTGTTGTGTTGGAATTGAGATTTAGTCCTCCTTCTTACCAAATGATTCTCCATTAGTTTTTGATCTCATATCAAATCTTCTTGTGAGCATTTGTCATCAATATTCTTTAACAATTCGAAGTGGTAAACATGATACCCTATTTCAACTCACCAAAATTAGCAAGCCGAAACAACGGGGGGCATATAGCTACCCTCGAATTTTCATCACCTTCCTTAGTAAGCATTAGGTGATTTTGTGATCTAACGTGTGTTTTGTAGGGTGCAGTTCCTAACTGTGTACTGTAGATACCGCTGGGGGCTTCGTTCGACAGACTTATGGATATATCCTTTTTCAAATAATGTTTACTTTTCTATACTTTAGCTTGCATATGCACGTAGTGTTCATATGACCGCTAAAGTGGGGGCTAAATGTAGCGTCGTAAATTGTACGCACTTGCTAGGGTGGTACAATTTCACACCTAGTTTAGCACCTGCCTTGGCGTATTTTGCATTTTGCATCGCATTTCCCCTTTAGCACTTAATTAATTAAATTAATTAGGTCTAAGGTTCTATTTTATCATCTCCCATATCATAAAGTTGGGCCCTTTTCATTAAAGTGTGCCC